>NC_047042.1:58691948-59000890 GCF_011762595.2 Tursiops truncatus
CTAAAGCGCAAGACACTTCCCTCCTCAAATGCCTTCAGTGGTTCCCAACTGCAACCAGAATAAACTTCCTGCCATGTAATTCAATGTCTTCCACAATGTGACTCTGGCATAACTTTCCAGAGCAAAGTGATACGACCCCTTCATAAACGCTATGTTCCAGCCAAATCAAACCCTTTTGTGTTCCCCAACTTTACTCTGCCTTCTATGTTTTTACCTCCAGGCAAATAGTAAGCACTAAATCAATATCAGTTGAATGATAATAGAATTTATGTGGGAGTATACAGTACACTGTAAAATTCTTTCAACTCTTCTGAATGTTTGAAAATTTTCAAAATCAAACATCAGTAAAAATATTAGTCCATTTAGGATGAAAGAATGAATCTCTTGGGAGGTGGGTTATCCTCCCCAGATACAGGTACAAGAAGATATGTCAAGGGGTCTTTCTGAAAGATGAGTAACAGAATATGGAGTCGCAAAAGGGAAAGGAGGAAGAGCTAGCCCCTAGATGCCTAAATAAATATTTTGGCCAGTAAGCAACCTTAGCAATTTAAAGACAGCCACTAACTAGAATCAGAACACAAAGAGAAGGTTAAGAGGTAAGACCTAAGGATACTGGAAAGATGTGATGCTAAGAATTTGCTTTTTCAGGCTAATGGATCTAAGGACATCAAGACTTATTACCACCACCCCGATCTTGCTCCCCAGATTCTAAGGTTAAAGTAGTAAAAGAAAAGCATGTGGTTTCATGTCCAAGGCAGTACCTGCAATATCTTCTTTGGTTCAGTTATACTCAGGAGCATAGGTTTTATGAAGAAAGCACCTGATCACTGTCCTGTGAACTGAGTCTATTGCTTAAAGCTTTGAACTTGCAACTATATAGCATGAAAGTTCAAACTCCATCACTTGTTTTGACCAAGTACAGTTCTTAGCCCTCTGTCCAGGTTACCCCTCTCCCGAATCAATATAGATATTAATGATTTGTTCTGCTAGAACAAATTCTAGAGGAACCTTTCTAATTATGGGAAACTTGTCCTTCTTAAGTTCTTCTTCTAAACCGCTGGGAACGTTAAACAAAAATAATCATGTTTACTCTTTAAAATGAACTATACTTCCTATTAAGAATGGGTCATTACCTATTTACCTTGGGTATTTGGGAAAAGATAAAGGGGTATCTTGTTGGGAGCCAAGAAGTTTTCGCCATTAGAAGATGGCCGACACCCTGCTTCTCTTCCTGATTTATGAGATAGAAGTTCGCGCCTAAAATGAAAGCCCGCGCACGCAGCACCAATGATGATTAGCCAAGTACTTCCCTCATTCTGAATCCCGCCCCCCTTTCTCTGCAGTGTATAAATACAGCTACCGCAGCAATAAAAGTTTGAGGCTTGATCAGGATTCTGTCTTGCCTCCATTCTTTCGCGTCTCCTGCCCTTCCCCCTTTTTTCAACCCCCACAGGTTCCTCCTCGGACTCACAAGGATTTGTCCTGCTGGTCGGGACTCCCGGGGACGCCCGGGGCCGTACACAGTATCTGGTGTTAGCTGGGGCAGTAACTAAGCTCTTCCTCTCTTACTGTCTTAGTTTCATGCACACCAGGGTAATATTCAACACAATTTTTCTTCTAACAAATCATACACTTTCCAAAACAAAAACAGTCATTAACAAAATACTGTTATGCTGTTTGCATTTTTTTCTCCCCCCAAGGGCAGTGAACTGATAAGCCCAGTGGACTTCCTAAACACTCTTCTAAGTCATTTGAACTGCCTGTCAGTCAAAGCCCACTTATTTCTCAGGCTATAAAATCAGTCTAATAGAACCCCACTGTAAATTGGTTTATAAGCTGGATTCATAGGTAGTGTTGGGCCAATTACATCCCTCCAAAAGAACCGACTCCTATAAAAGAAGAATAAAACAGCTTCTTGCTAAGAACACTTGCATCACATTATAAAGGGTTTCCACTGGACTTAGATTAGCCTGCAGTACAATTCTAGAAAGCCCAATCAGCTAAGGGGTTTTGACAACTTTTCAGACTTTCATATGCCAGCAAAGCCAGTACAATCTACTTTTCCAAAAGCATTCCAATTCCTATTTTGAACAGCTTTCTTGAAAGTTATTTTTCAAGTTACTAAAATGCTCCTTGGATTTTTTTTTTCTCCTTACATCTCTGTTCTTCCTCATCCCTCACCAAAAAAAGTAAAAAGCAGTTGTACAAGTATCTTTCAAATGCGGAGACTGAAGCTTAGTAAGCTTAAATAATTTGTTCAAGGTCACCAACTCGCCAAAGGCAGAGCTAGGATTCAAATCCATACATATGCCAAAGCAGCTTTTTTTTCAGGACACCAAGCTGACGTGAAAGACACTGGATGTGTCCATTTACACACATCTCTACGTGTCCCTCTGGCTCCTATGAATTCCCCTGCAAGGACCTAATCCACTTGGCAGAAAGTTGCTTCCACCTGTGCCATGCCCCTGGTTTTCTTCTAACCCTACATTCCGGGAAAAACAGCCTTTTCGTGTGCCTTCCTTCACTCAAGCCAAGTCTCCTTTTGCGGGACACGCACTAATTAAAAGCATTTTCCGCTTTCCTCCACAGCACCCACGAAATAAAACATCCCAAAGGGACTCGGTGAAGAAGAAGGAGGTCGTGTCCGACGCCCACCCCTCGCACTGAGAGTTATGGCGGACCACACAGCTTCGCGCTTCCCTGTAGGGGCGCCTGGCCTGGAAGAAGCCCGGAGGCGACCTCCTCAGATTGTGCCAGAAGCCTTCGGGAGCACGTTCCGGGCTGGGCGCACACAGAGCAGAATACCAGGACTCCGATTTGGAAACTACTAGCCGGCCCAAACCACCTGACCCCAATCTCACCTCACCGGGCTTGCTTCCTCTACGGTGCTGAAGGCTTCTGAGACCGCCCTCCTTACGCTCCGTGCGTCCGGGGCCCAGAAATCCCCGCGGAGCCGCGCACTTACGCAGGGCACACGGCGCTCCTCCCTGCCTCGCGGTGCGCGGGGACCGAGTCCGGAAAGAGTGAGGCGGTCTCCCTTCGTCGCCCCTCGCAGTCACGCGTACCCTGCAGACCGCGAGTTTTTGAGTGCTTCTCTCAGGAGGAGGAGACCCACGTGACCTACACCTACGGAGCCAAAGGTAAGTCCCCACCTATTTCTCCCGGCGACCTGGCCGCGCCCGGTCAGCGCTTTCCGTCGTGGAAAAAGCCAGCAGTCGCAGAGTGAAATCTTAAAAATGAACAGAGAAAGACTGACCACGGTGCAGCTGCATTTGGTTTGTTTGTTCCTTTGTGTTCCTTTTGACTTTCTCGCCTGCTTTTTTTTTTTTTTTTTTTTTTTGCGGTACGCGGGCCTCTCACTGTTGTGGCCTCTCCTGTTGCGGAGCACAGGCTTCGGACGCGCAGACTCAGCGGCCATGGCTCACGGGCCCAGGCGCTCCGCGGCATGCGGGATCTTCCCGGACCGGGGCATGAACCTGCGTCCCCTGCATCGGCAGGCGGACTCTCAACCACTGCGCCACCAGGGAAGCCCTCGCCTGCTTTTTTGAAGCTGCTATCTTAGAATTTCCACCGTATTTTGAAATAATGTCCCCACGCCCGTGCTTGCAAGCCTGGTGTTTGCACCTGGAAGCAGAGTGGGGTTTTACTCCCCCCGTTTAAAAGGCCCACATGCATTCCTGGATAGTTATTACACATGGTAATGGCGCTAACACTGGGGACACACTGAGAGCCAGTACTGTGTCCAGTGCATTCTCTGCCTTACTGTATCGGGATGTTAGAGCAACCCGATGTGTTCTGTGCTATAACTATCCTCACTTTGCAGGCGGGAAACTGGAACTTAGAGAGATTAAGGAGCCCATTCAGGGTCATCTCTTATAAGTGACCTACCTGAGTAGGTAGTATTAACCACCACCAGGTGCTGGCTAGTAAGCCAGACACTGGAGGAAGACAGAGACTTGTTTAAAAAAAAAGAAACAACAGACCCAAAATGGGGTCTCTTCTGCTAAGCCCCTGTCACCAAACCAAGACCTAATACCTAACCTGATTGCAATTCCAGCCTTCCCTATTAACATAATCTTAACCAGTCAGTCTGAAATTTTCTGGTCAGCACCAGTGAGGTAATTCACCTGATGGACCCTTTGTCCTCCAAAAGAAGGCGAAGTTGCCTGAAATAGCCTAAAATAATTCATTTTTTTTCATTTATGACTTCCTATCCCACCCCCACCCCCACCTTTAAAAACTTTTCCTTTTCTGCAGCTTTTTGGGACTCCTTTCTATTTGCTAGATGAGATTCAGATGGGATTCTACCCAGTTCACGACTTAACAAAGCCAATTAGATCTTCAAATTTACTTGATTGAATTTTGTTTTTTAAGACTAAATAGGTAAGGAGATTGCAAGAGCAAGGGGATAAGACAAAATACAGGAGTGTCATCATTCCCATGTCTAAGTCCCCAACAGGTCCCGTGGTTCAGAAAAGGCACAGTTATTAGAGCATCCCAGCCAGGCCACTTGGCTTTGAATCCTGGCTCTGCTATTTAGCTACTAGCTCTGATCCATTGTTTTTAAAGGTGGCCAAAACAACGTCACCATGCTCCTTTGCAGAGTGACTTGGCCGTTCGTCCCATCAACAGGTGAAGTCTCTCTTCCCTCCCCTTGAATCAGGACTGGCTTTGTGTCATGTTTTGACCATTAGAATGTGAGCAAGTGCCACTTCTGTCCCAGGAATCAAAAGGCCTTGCAGCTTCTGCTCTGAGACAGCTGCCTTGGGACCACCATGACAAGAAGCAGGTGTGGCTCCTGAAGAGTGAGAGGTCATGTGCAGGGGAACCGAGGCATCCCAGAGACAGGAGCACCAACTGGGAGACTGGTGAGAGAAGCCATTGGGACCTTCCAGCTCAGCCCACCCTGCAGCAGAGTGCAGCTGCATGAGCCAGCCCAGGTGAAACCAGCAGTGGAACAGCCTGGGCAGCCCACCAATCAAGGAAAAAAAAAATCACTGTTGTTTTAAGCCACTTCAGTTTGGGGGAGTTTGTTATGCCACTAAGGCTAACTGTAGCATTAACTTTCGGATCTGGAACAAATTGCTTAATGTCACTGAGACTCAGTTTTCTCATAAATACTTACTTTATTGGGTTGTGGTGGACAGTAAATGTAAGTCATCTGGCCCAGAGTGTGTGCTGGGTGGCTGCAGCCATTGCTATCTGCCATCATACACTATGCAAGGAAGTACATTCTACACAGTTATCTTTTTATGGAGAAAAATTTATTGGTGGGAAAAAATTTTCCTTTAAGACCAAAATCACACCACCCTTAACAAACTATTAAATAAAATAGGTGCAACCTTCCTACCTTGACAAATATACCTTTGTAATGACCTGCAAGGCCAGATACAAACTCCTTGATGATCTGCACCTGGATGTGGTGATGCAGGGAGAGCTGGTCTCCAGCCCCTGGTCTGCAGCCACTTCCCTTCTTCCCAGTAAGCTCCAGTCCCAGTATACTTTACTGAAGTATAGCTGATTAACAATGTTGTGTTAATTTCTGCTATACAGCAAAGTGATTCAGTTATACATATATATATTCTTTTTTATATTCTTTTCCATTATGGTTTATCTCAGGATATTGAATATAGGTCCCTGTGCTATACAGCAGACCCTTGTTGTTTACCAGTCTTTAAGAAACTTGGAGTTTAGCTGGGGGGGCAGGTGGAGGGAGGCGCTTAAATTGATCCTTTAATTGACACTTAAATGCTAAGTACTATCATTGAGGCCTATTAAAATCGCTGTAGGAACAGAGAACCAACTGACTCTGCATAGGAGCCAGGGAAAACCCCTCAGAGGAGGTGACATGAAGCTGGGCATTAAAAATGAATAGACATTGGGCTTCCCTGGGGGCGCAGTGGTTGAGAGTCCACCTGTCGATGCAGGGGACATGGGTTCGTTTCCCGGTCCGGGAGGATCCCACATGCCGTGGAGCTGCTGGACCCGTGAGCCGTGGCCGCTGAGCCTGTGCGTCCAGAGCCTGTGCTCCGAAACGGGAGAGGCCACAACAGTGAGAGGCCCGCGTACCGCAAAAAAAACAAAGCAAAATAATGAATAGACATTGAGGGGAAAGGGTATAGCACAAGCAATAGCATGCCGTCTGTGAATTGATGCTGTGTTCTGGGAATGATTGACTGTTTGGAGCTACTGGATGCATTTGGGATGGATCAGAGGTTGGCTAAATGGAGGTTAAAAATTGGTGTGGGAAAAGCTTGAATGAAGTCTGATGACATTCAGAATTAGTAGACTGGAAAATCAATTTTCTTAATGAAATAGGATAGAATAGAACAGAACAGAAGAGCATGTGTTTGCCAGGACTGCTATAACAAAGTACCCAAAACTGGGTGGCTATAAACGGTAGAAATTTGTTGTCTCGCAGTTCTGCAGCCTTCAAGTCTGAAATAAAGGTGTCTGCAGGGCCGCATTCCCACTGCAGTAGGAGGATTCTTCCTTGCCTTTTCCAGCTTCTGGTAGCCCCAGGCACTCCTTGGCTTATGGCATCATAATTCTAATCTCTGCCTTGGTCTTCATAGGATGCTCCCCTTTTTTATAAGAGCACCAGTCATATTGGATTAGGGCCAGCCTAATGACCTCATTTAACTTATTACCTCTGTGAAGACCCTATTTCCAAATAAGGCTGCATTCTGAGGTACCGGGGGGTGGGGGTTGAGGAATTCAACATATCTTTTTGAGGCGACATAATTAAATCCATGAAGATGGGAAAGAAAACATCAGAGTATATCATGTGTTATGAAACTGTTTCAGTGTGTGTACATATGTGTCATGGCATTAGTTTCCTGTTGGTACTGTAACGAATTACCACAATTTAGTGGCTGAAAACAACTCAAACTTACTGTTTTATAGTTCTGAAGTTGGAAGTCTAAAATCAAGGTTTCAGCAGGGCTGCATTCCTTCTGGAGGATTCGGGGAGAATATGATTCTTTGCCTTTTTCATCTTCTAGAAGCTGCCCACATTCTTTGTCTCCTGGCCCTGTACTTGCATCACTCCAAGCATTGCTTCCATCCTCACATCTCCTACTAATCATTCTGATCCTTCTGTCTCTCTCTTATAGTGGGCCCAACAGATAATCCAACAGATAATCCAGGGTGTAGGGAGGCAAAATTTGCCACCCCAAAGTGTGTCTCTTGAGTCTCATTTTTCTCATGGGGCCCTTGTAAGTATGTAATTAAATTTGATTTTCTCCTGTTCATCTGTCTCAGGTCAATTTAATTTTTAGACAAGCTAGAAGAACCTAGAAAAAGTATGAGGAAATTTTTTTTTTTAAATAGGTGGTGTATCCAGCAGGATCCTTCACTGGCTGGAAAAACTGCTTTCCAGGAGACCACTGCAGATAAAGAGATCCTGGGACATCTGATAAAAGCTGGCAGAGGGTAAGATTTCCTATTACATCAGCCTTCCAGAATCTCTGTCTGTGGGATTTGGTAGAGCAAAAGTGGTGTGAATGTTTTCACTCTCTCTTTCTAAATATAGATTAGTAGGAGAAAATATCTGTGGAACTACAATACCTTGGACTTAGTGACTCTGGTCAATTTGGTATTTACCAAATGGCTTTAATGATCCATTTCCTCCCAGAGACAGTCAGTGTTTTTTCTTTGTCCTTGTCTTTTATGTTTGTCATAAGGAGGAAAAACCACAGAATAATTACAGAGGCATAGGCTGTATAGGGCCCTAGAACCTGCAGTTTGAGCCTCAAAGACTAGTGAGTTCACAGTTCTCAGCAGACTGGCATCTGTTTAGACAAACTTTGCTGTGGATTAATAGGCACATGAGGTAAAAGCTGTTGCTAAGGGACATCTTGGAAGCCAAAGCCACAAAATTGGTTGACATGGATTGAGCAATTAAGAGCCATTAGGGTGCTTGCCACCTCAAAAAGGCACCCATGAGAGGATAAGTTGGTCACGGAATGGGTTAGATCAACACTAGATCACCTGCCAACCTCAAGAAAATTTCCATGTAATGAGGTACTCTGTAAAACAACACATAACCCCCAACCCCATGACATATTCCTCCTAGGTACTTCACTTACAGGGTTCCTGGCAGCCTTACCAGGTGTGTAAGGATGGTCACTTCCTGGAAGGTACAGGAACCTCAAGGTATTTTGGGGACCTCGAGAAGAGAAGAATTCACTGAAATGTGTAGGTATTGCACGTGAGTCTGATGGCAAGTCCTTAGCTTGGCTTCCTGGCCTGAAGAGGCATTTAAAAGTCCAATCTGAAATTTCTTAAGAAAAGTTCCAACAAAGCAGATTCAAAGAGTTACATGGTCAATTGCTATTCTTGCTACACTTATATAAACAGGCCAAGTTTTTTGAAACTAGATTTGTTTTGCAAACAAATTAGTCCTAATTTGTCTACCTTTGGTAAAAATTAGGATGATTTTAGAGAGAAAAATTATGTTTTAGTAATATACTTGTGGCTATAGATTCTAATACTGTCCCTTGTCTTTGAGGTTTGTTTTCTACCTATAAACTGGGTTGGATCCTGAATTCTTCCAGTTTCCTCCAATATTTGGCTACAACTCTCCAAGCTGACATTTCTAATTTTCTCTCCCACCCTTTTGGCTTGAAATCATTAAGAACTAAAACTGTCCTTTTTCTGAAGCCATGCAAGCTAAAATTGGACAACCTGATATAAACTTCAGAGAAATCACCATGATAGCTCATATATAGTCTTCATATCTGTTGCCATATAAGCCACTCAGAAAGATCACAAGAGACATTCAAACTGCAAACTAGGAAAATTTGTCAGTTTGCCACTACCTGCCCTCACTCTATCTGAAAACGCTTTGAGCCAGACATCTAGAAATATTTACTGGGTACCCTCAGAACTCAGAAGCTGGGATTATGTTTTGCTCCAATCACTAGCCGTTATTCTACTTTGTTTCCACAGAAGTACCTCTTATTAAACACCTGATTGCTTGCACCATAGTCCTGACTCTGGGAGCTCACCTGCATCACCACCTCCTGAAATGAGTTTAGCCAAAGTGACCTATTGTCAGGGCTAAGAATCTGGTTCAGTGAGATAGAACAATCTACCAACTCAACTTTTGGACTGTGAAACTTCTTGGGGAAGTTTCAAAGGCATAACTATAGGGAAGCAAAATTTGCCACCCTAAAATGTTACTCTTTGGCATGAGGATTATTTTAGGTTGATTGTCTTTAAGAAACAGAAGACTCAGGAAGTCTTTTTTTTTTTTAGCCTCTCCCTTAAGCTGCCTAAGAGAAGTTAGATACTGGTCCTGGAAGAGCACCATCACCAGAGATATCTACAAAGAATATGGGTTATAGGTGTGGTAGGGGGATTCAGCAGGGCCTTAAGACCAAAGTTCTCTCTGGGTCCCATTGCCTTTGCATGGCATAGCAAACGTTTGTTTACCAAACATTTGTTTTTCCATCTCCATATGAATTTCCATTCTCCCCTTTGAGGTTCCCAAACCCCTACCCCCTTCTCCTTCTCTCAGATGGCATATAAGCCTCAATTACTAACTTGTCCATGGCCCTCATTCTTCTTATGGGGTCCCTGTATATACATAATTAAATTTGATTTTTTCCTGTTAAAGTGTCTTATTGTCAGTTTAATTCTCACCAGCCAGAAGAACCTAGAAAGGGTAGAATGAACTTTTTTCTTTTGCCAACAGTCACATTCACAGCTTCTGGAGATTAGGGTATAGACATCTTTGGAGGGAGTGGCATTACTCAGTCTACTATAGTCATAATGCAAACCATATTTGTTACTAGGAGATGAGGTCAAAATAGCTTGAAAACCACTGAACTGGAAGTCTTCGGAATTTTTCAAGTAAGCTATATTGCTTATTTTTTTATTATGAACATAATACATTATCATTATAGAAATATGAGGATATATGAAAAGATCAGATAAAAATCCTGTTGTGACTCCTAAGAGATAACCAAATGATACATTTTTTTTCTAATCTTTTCTCTATACAAATATGTTTAAAACAAAACTGAAATTATATTATACAGAGTTATTTATCTTCTTTAACAGGTAGCGTATTATATCCCAGTTATTTTCACACATAGTTAATTCAAAAACATAATGTTAATGGCTGCATAATGTTCAGCTATATGAATATACCATAATTTATTCAACCATTTTCCAACATTTGGTCATTTGAATTGCTTCCAATTTTTTATTGCTATTAATTCACTAAAACGAATCCCTGCAAAAGATGATGAGGGCTTGGGCCAAATTGTATGTGGTAGTTCCTATATTAGTTTCCTAGAACTGCTGTAACAAATGACCACAAACTGGATGCCTTAAAGCAACAGAAATTGATTCTCTCACAGTTCCGGAGAAGTCTGAAATGAAGGTGTTGGCAGGACTGCTCTCTCTCCTGAAGCTCTGGGGTAGGATCCTTCCTTGTTTCTTCCAGCTCCCAGAAATCCCCGGCATTCCTTGCCCCGTAGCTGCATCACTCCAATCTCTGCCTCCATGTTTACGTGACTTTTTCTCTGTGTGTGTCTCTTCATGTCTTCGCCTCTTCTTATAAGGATGCCAGTTATGGGATTTAGGGCCCATCCTAATCCAGTATGACTTCATCTTAACTATCTCCATCTGCAAAGACCCTCTTTCCAAATAAGGTCACATTCTGAGGTTTTGGGTGGATATGAATTTTGAGGGGACACTATTCAACCCACTACATTCCCTATGGAAAGGGTACAACTTTGAAAGATATTTAGGTGCATTGAGAGGATTTGGGGACAGCTAACCATGGGATGGGCAAAAAGGATGAACCCGTACATTTTCATGAAATAATCATTTCCCTGTCTTTATTCACACCCATTCTCCAGTGAACTGTGGCTTCTGAAATGACACATCTAGTGAATCCATGAGCAAATTCTGTTTGGAAACGACACTGCAGTGGAGGAGATCATCTGTAGGGTGTGCTTGCATCCAGACTGTGCAGGTATAATTGGCAGCAGCGTGGGAGAGATGATTTTGGTGCGTTTCTTTCCTTAGAGACAAACGTATTCCTTTTCTACACTATTCACTGGCATATTTTGGCATAGCTGGTCAAATATTACTAATACTTTAAAGAGTATTTCTTTACATTTCTCTCCAAGTGACCATAATTGTAATCAACCTAACAGCTGAAAAATCAAAATATATGACTTGCAGAGGAGGATCAAACTGCTAGAAATAGTATTTTTAGCCCATTTCTGTATCAAGAGTTCTCAAAGGTGGACAAAAGAATGGCTGTGTAAAAAGATTGGTTAAGCCTTCTTCTCTGATTGGCTTTTCTGAGAACAACTTTAAATTGGCCAGTTGATCAGTCCAGATGACTTCAGGGTCCCCTAAGCCCTTGTGTTCTCTGCACCTGCATATCCTGGGAAGGTTCTAGTTTGTTAAGCCCTGGTGGTTCACAGCATGAGTTGGACCCAGGTTCAGATCTAGGACCTGCCATCTGGTGACCTCAGCAAGTTACTTAATCTCAGCTTTTTCAACCATACATGGTAAAAATAATATTAGCTACCTCACAATGTTATTAAGAGGGTGAAATGAGAGTGTGTCCATCAAGTACTTGTCATATAGAATGGGCCCAATGAGCCATAGCTATAGCAATAGTAATGATGAGCATGACAATCTGTGAGATTTCAATCCTGTGACTGTCATGCTTTTCAACTGTCTCACCCAAGGTACTAAATTGTGTCCTCTCCCCCAGTGTCTTCCATGGTATCTGGACACCACAGAAAAGTGTGTTCCTCACTGATCTACCGCCAGAGCTTTGCAGTATGTCTTACATCCTGTCTAAGAAGATACAGAGAATAGCTCGTTTCCATGTCTCAAGCAGGTAAATACAATTTCAGTCGTCTTGGCTTTCACGTTTGTAGCTGCTGCCGCCAAGATAATGTGGACCTGGAATGAAAACCAAGGGAATTGATTAACCTTGTAGACAGCCATGCCGCTGTTGGAAGTGTCTTTGTCTCTCCCTACACTTGTCATGGCCTCTGCCATTGCTCCTTTGAAGTGTTTAGTATCTTCAACAGCGCCTCATGGCTTGAGAACACAGCTTGGAGGCACATCAGAAAGAGGAATGTCACGGCCTGCCCATTGTATTAACTTGCTCTATAAGCCGGTTGCTTCAGAGAAGAAGTCAGATGTGTCGCATTCACACACTTGCAAAAAAAAGTCATTGTGCTATGAGGAGAGGAGAGGAGAGGAGAGTGGATCCAGTGGCTGAGACCCCACAGCTCTTCTGCCCCTTGGCCATGAGCTTTGAGAAGTAGGCCCAGGTGGCGCTGACCCAGCTGTAAGGCACAGACACGTGATAAATTTATGGAAGTGCTTCAGTCTCCTTACACTTAGTTAGGAAGGGCCACCTCCTAAGACCAGCCACAGGCTACAGCCGCAGGGAAGTTGGGGATAATTACATGGTAATTATTTATAATAAGTGCTTCCACTCTCAGCACGATTATCCTTCCCTGGGTTGCTTGCCTTCTTGTGCCTGGTTTATGTAGGGAAGTAATGTCCAAATTAATCTACATCTTTTGTAAGTGAATCTAGTGTCCTCTGATGATCCAGCACCCTCTGGCAGCAGGTGTTAAACCTTCCTTACAGAAGGCATATTTTCAGTTTCCCTTTGGTTATAGAGAAAGCCAGGCAAACAAGACTTTGGTGGATTAAGGATGAATTGTGGGATTAATATAGACTTGGTCACTAAGGACAGCAGAGCTGCCTCTGTGTAAAGCCTTGACAAATAATCACAGTGAAGCTTTGCAGGGCCTCATGGTTTGCCGAACACTTTTCATATATATCATCTCTTTAATTTGCACGCCAGCCCTGCAAGGTATATATTGATGTGATGATGAACCTGCCAGTACGCTCACTGGAGTATCTGATTAAGGGCACAGCATGGCTCATGGAGAAGACTGATGGGGATTTGAATCCCAGCTCATTAGCGGTGTGACCTTTGCTGTGTTAATTAACCTCTCTAAGCCTTCAGTTTCTCATATATGGAAAGAGGACAGCCCTACAGGGCTGATCTGAGGATTTACTAACTTGCATGTAGAGCTGATATAACAATGCCTGGCCCATTGCAAGCAAGTTATTCATTTGTTGAAGGCAAAAAATTTACAAATGATAAACAAAGATCAAAGGAACCTATTTTCCTCTGATGCTAATAGTGGTTAGTCCAGGGGCTCTCCTTACTAACAAAATATTGTGCCTGTGATTACTTGCATGATTCAAAGAAGAGTTGGCCTAGAAAAGGGATTCTCTATTTTTCTGGTTCTGTAACCTCTTGAGGGCTTCCAAGAACTTCAGGAACTAAGTAATATTACCAAATAAAGGGCTTCCAAGAACTTCAGGAACTAAGTAATATTACCAAATAAAGGGATACAAATGAAATAGGTGAAGGGTGGTCCTCGGCAGGAATGCTCAGTCAATGACATGAAACATCATGTTTTTTTTTTGCGGTACGCGGGCCTCTCACTGTTGTGGCCTCTCCCGTTGCGGAGCACAGGCTCCGGACGCACAGGTTCAGCAACCATGGCTCACGGGCCCAGCCGCTCCGTGGCATGTGGGATCTTCCCGGACCGGAGCACGAACCCGTGCCCCCTGCATCGGCAGGCGGACTCTTAACCACTGCGCCACCAGGGAAGCCCATGTTGCTTTTTATATAGGGTGGTTCAGGCTGAACTGCTCAGAACCTCCTGCTTGGTTGACTTCTATGGGTTTAAAAGGTTCTCCCTTGAATTTAAGATGGCTATACTCTCAGAGCACACAACAGTTGGGAAGAGAGGATGCACTAGAAGACCAGTTCCAAGGTCTCTTTCTTCTCTAGTCTCTGTCACTGGCTACAGCCTGTCTCTCAACTCTGGTTTCCTCATCTGAAAGTGGATGTTGTAACAACTCATCTACTCCATCCACCTTTACTACCATCCTCACCCCAGAGAGTGGTGATGGATGACTAAGTGAGCTGAGGAATAAGAAGAATGCACTGGGCTAATTGTGCAGGGCATGTCATGGGTGCCACAGTGATCACCAATGTGATATAAACTGGCAGTGCTTAACTGGTCCTCTTCCACCCCACACAGAGATCTGTCAGCAAAAAGAATAGAAAAGGAATGATCCCTTCCTCTTCTCAGAAGAACTCAACACTAGATTCTTCAAAATCTGGGCTTCTTTGCAACCGGAATGGTCAGGAGAGTTAGTAACCCCACTTTTCCTCTTTCTGTGTACCCAGTTGTTCATTTCTCTCAGGAAATTCTTGACAAAAACAAGCAAACAAAACAAAACACAGTCACTATTCATTCTTTGTGGATTCCATATTTGCAGATTCGCCTCCATGGTTTGGATAACACGGCCCTCAGAATTCCTTGCCCAAATGTCTGCAAGTCTGATTCCAGAGCCTGCATGCTAATCTTTTTTGGATTCTGGCTCCCCTTGGGGGGTGTCCAAGGAGCATACTTACAGATCTTGTATGTATAGGATAGGGTGTCAAGGAGCAGGACAGGCTAAAAGGCTATCCTGCCCTATACTACCATGTTCTGACATAGAGCATTAGGGAAGGAGTCGCGGAATTCTAAATTCAAATCTCATTTTCCAGGTTGTTATAAAGGCATATTTTTCAAGGTAAGAAGTGTCCAAAGACGGAGAGAATGAAGAGTGCCCACCACTGAACTAAGAAGGTATCTTGAGACTGAAAAATGAGGTAGGCAGTTGCATATAATCAGTAGATCAGTTTATTATAGGATAAATTACATATAGAGTGGAATTGGGTAAACGGCGATACCCCTGTTTGTACTGTAATTCTCTGCTCCGCTGAGGGGCCTTTGGGACGTTTTTATAGTTAAACTAGGATATGGGGGTATGTGCTCAGAGACAAGGAGTGTATTCCTAAGTTGCAATCGTATCTGACTTATGATGGGTAACTAGTCTTGTGGGTGCCAGAAATGCGTCAGTATCATTGTTTGGAGACTAACAGAGCATAGAGGCCACCCGGAACTAATGAACATTAAACAATATCTATTAACTATAAAGCCTTTGACAGTAGAGAAGAGATTTACTACACAGTACAGTCCTAGGTAGGTTCAGTGGAAGGCCAGGAAGAACTGAACAGGCCCAAGATGGTATTGGTTATGCTAACAGCCATACAAGAGGGTAGAACGTATTTTGTTTGTTACCTTGGTTTATAACTTTTAAATACTTAGACATATGGTACTTGGGGCTCCATTCGTACTTTAGGCTTGGAAAGAAATGAACCTTTGGTGAGTCGGGTTACTAATATTTGGGACTATCATAACCTGGTTTATTCTGACTCTTATACCAGGGTAGTGGGTCTCACGGTTTCAGAACCTCTGTAGCCATATGATCTGGCAGCATGGGTGCCAGTAGGGGCTCAACCCAGCAAGTAGTGCTGGGAGCCTCTGAGAACGTGACTGTGTTCTGTGGTGAGGGCTGCCATGGGGGCATGTCTGTAATCTACCTAGGGCAGGGTGCCGACAGATAAGGAGCAACAGTCAGAGCTGCACGGAGTAAGTGACAGAGCAGTAGGACCAGAAAGATTGTGAATCCCGAAGATCAGGCCCCTTCCCTTATATATATAAGGGATAGCTACTAGCATGTTCTAGGATCTAAATGAGAGAAGGGAGAAGGGAGATTCCCCATCCCTTCTCCATATCCCTTTAAACCATTCGTTTTTGGACTTCTCTCCAAATTCAGCAAGGGTGAGCGCAAACTGGATTCTTTTTCAACAATATAAAAAGATAGGACATTTCTTACACTCCAGGTGTGACAAAACAGTACACATCTGACCAATATATAAAGTACTCTTATTATCGTCTAAACTTGGTTGACACCATTTCAGAGAAAACAAATACATTTTAACGGCCTAAATAAAAAAAGCAATTACCAAAAAAATAAATCTCTTTTCAAAGTTAGAGGGGAAGACAAGGACCCTTTGGTCCTTGAGAAAAAGGTATTGAACTCTAAAAACAAAAAAGGCACTGAGCCCTAAAAAAACAAAAGCTATTAAGCCCTTACTGTTAGCCAAAAGCCATGCTAAGTGTATCACACACATTATCTCATTTAGACCTCACCCTAACCCTAAAAGGTAGGTATCATAGTCTCCATTCCATAACAGAAGTAACTGAAGAACAGAGATGTTCAACAATTGGTCCAAGGTCAAAGAGCTACTAAGTGTCAGAATCAAATTCAAATTGAGGCCTATCTGATACTAAAACACCCATCCTTTTTACATCTATGTCTAGTGGCCTCCATTCTGGAGCTTAAAATAAATAATTGGATTATTCACATCACCTGCTCTGCTTCCCTGTTTCTGAATTCTGTCCCTTTAGCAAGGTCACCAGTGGACAGTCCTCCCTCATCTGGGACCAGGAAGTTAGGCTGGCTGGAGGGGGCCAGTTGACAAATCTCATCTTTGTGGTGGATTTCTTATAGGGTACAGAGCAGCTGGAGAGGACACTTCTTAAATACCCTCTGTTTGTGTTGAAACAGTATTAGGGCGTCCTGTCAGGCTCTGAGTGCTGGGCAATAAGCCATGAGCTGATGGGTCCATTGGAAGCCACATACCCCTACAGAGTGGATCAAGCATTCACCCTTTGGCTATTGGTTTAGCAGACTTACTTTTACATTCAACCTTGTTTTTTCCTCTCAGATGTAAAGAGGGCCAGGGGTAGAGCAGTGAAGCATGATAAAATGGAAGAAAGTTTAGATACAAGGTTATCCTGGACTTCAGAGAGAGGTGCTTTGAAAATCATGCATGTACTTTGAATTTTTTGACATCATGATCTCTTTTGTCTTCCCTTCCCCTACCAGACTAGTCCATTTTCCCTCTATTTGTAAATTCTCACGTGGCATGTCACCTTCCTTGCAAATCTGTTGCGAAGTAATCACATCTCTGTATTAGGTTCCATTTCTAAAAATGTCAAAACAAATCTCAATGATTAAATGCAATGGATTAAGCTTTAAGCTTTTTACTTCTCTAAAATTGATATGATTTTAATTAGAAAATTATAAATCTAAGCCACTGTATCACCAAACCACCTCCAAAATATGTATAAAGCTCTAACTCTGAAAAAAAAAAAAGTTAAATTCTGTATAATGATAGTGATCTTGTTAAATAACCAGCCACATCTCGTTTTATTTCATTTGGGTTGAGATTTTGCCCTGAGGCATCTGAGAGTAAGACATCTCTTATAAAGGTCGTCTATGAGAGAACCTCTGAAGTTTTTCTCTGTCTGTAAACTCTAATTAAATATGCATTTATTGGTGTGATTTTGACCAGGGAGCTTTTTATTAGTATAGAAGTGACTATTACTCTCTGGCACAGTTTATCTGTGGCATTATGCTAAATGTTGAGATTTTTCGGTTCTGCATAGCTAAAGACAAAATCCAAGAAGTCGTAATTCTTTATCAAAACTGACACTTGTTTTATGCATTTGGGGATCTGTGTAGAGAATGCTACCCTGCATTCTCAGCGTTAAAATCCTGTGGCTGCCAGTCACCAATACATCTAATTTTAACGCAAGAAAAAATGTCTAGCAAACATCAAAACAAAAGCTACCCTTTGAGCTTAATTTTCTTTTTCATGCATTTGTCCATTCTGCTCCCTCTTGGTGTCAGCAGGAAGTAATCTCACTTTTGGAAAGGAAGTCAGTATCCTAGCTGTGCTGACAAATTGTAGGGAAATGATTGCTGAATTTTATCCCTCTTTATTTCCAAAAGAAGAATAATGAAGAGCTCTCTTTTCTTCCACTTAACATCCTAATGATCCACATCTGCAGTTTACATTGCAGCTACCCATACCTCTGCACAGGAAGAAAAAAGAATGAGCTGTGACACCCCTCCCCCTCCCCTGCCATACACATTGGAACCTGTCGCTAGTACATCCTTAATCAATCTCTGAAATTGCTCTGGGAACTATACAATCCTACCCCAGTCAATGCCCAGCCCCTGCTGGTTGAGGCAGCTACATAGCTTGTGGTAAACTGCTATCCACTATTCCTCTATATTTAGAACTTCTCTAGAGAAATGGCATTATCTCAGTCACTAAGCTGAAAGCGGCTTAAAGTTAGTTTTTCACAGTTGTTTATTCACAGTCTGTTTCATGCACCCTTCATTCACCTTGCTTTAAAAAACTTCCGATGGATGTACAACCACAGAAATGCAAGCTGTTGAAATATCGCCTCCTAGAAAATTGACTGTGATTTGCATTTTGCTAATGTTGGAGTGGGTCAAAATGTTATTTTTCTCTCTCTTCTCAATAATGTTTCATTAAAGGTAAATTCTACTCCCTTCTACCAGTGAAAAGCCACTCAATGACCTGAATAAGATCTGGTGATAGGAAACATATTTTCAGTAATACTGAACTCATTTTTCTGCCAGAACAAATTAGTCAGTAGCTATCGTGTATGTCACAGAGGTTTTCAAGAGGCACTTAGGAGGATGCTAGAAAAAAAATCCTTCTGTGTAGATTATTAGAAATGTCATGGTGCTAATGGAAAAATGCTGTAGTAATCTTTTTGTTTCATTCTTCCCTCCTAAACTACTCTTTCTTGTTTGCAATTCAGCTCCTAGAAGATATCTTTTGAAAAATGGTTCCAAAGAGAAGCAGAAAGGAAATTTTATAATTTATCCCGGAAAAGGCAAGATAGAGGGGTAATCAGATAATGGAGGCAAAGATGCAACTGAACTAATCATTTCTCTGAGTTCCCATCTTCACTGAAAACTGAATAAGGAAAGGGAAGTGGGCTGGGTTTAGAGGATGCTTTCCTTAGAGTAGGGTATGTTAGAAATAGAGTGAGTCTCTGAATGAATGAATGAATGAATGACTATAATCAAGGACTGTCTTAATGTTCTTTGGAATTTGAAGGAAAAGCAGTGTACAGCATACGCATAACCCCTTGGGACCTCAGTTTCCACCATCTTGTAATAGAGCAAACAATTGCTACATTTATGGGCTGTTGAGATTAAATACCGTGATGTGAATGAAACATCTAACATGGTGTCTGGTCCATAGTCATAGAAAACCAGAGTAATGCGTAAAGCTATGATGCAGGTATGTAGGGGTGGGGGTGGCTAAATCATGAAAATTCGGGCAGAAAGACTGACTTTATTTACTGTGTAGCCTGGTCTTTATGTGATTGCGTTACTATCAAAGTTTATCAGAGAGGAAAAGTGACTCTTCGGCATCCTCTGCGTGATCCATTTTCTCATGTGCGGAGTTGATTGTGTATTTGTAGGGACAATTTATGCATTTCCCCCAACTCTCTGTTATAATGAGTTATTAGGCATGATTTGAGTTAACTTTTTTTATATTTATTTATTTGGCTGCATCGGGTCTTAGTTGCGAGAGTTAACAGTTAAACATCAAAGTGTTCCCCGGGATTTTGCTGGTTCCTTTTGGCTTCTACTCGAACGTAACAGAGATTAGTAGAAGTAGTATGTGTGGTTTCATCCTGTCTTAAATATTTACAGATGCTTAACTCTTAGAGAGATACTTTTCGTTTTCCAGCAGATGTAAACTTTAAGTATAAACATTCCTTTGGGAGCTTTCACTTTGTTCTGAAAGTGAAAACTATCAGAGGAATGTGACTTAAACCTGATTTCCAAATGAGACATCCTCCAGCAATTGAAATATCCTATGCAGTTATTATTCCACTGGAAAGTACCCTTTACCCCCAAGGAATGTGCTATAAGAGGAAATTAAAACCTAGCTGCCCAAATTAAAGCCTGTTCAGTCATTAGATGGCTCTTTAGTCTTCGTGAGCCTCGTTTGCCTCCTGGGTTGCAGGGAACAAGAAGGCCTTCCAGAGCAGGTGAGAAGAGGCTACTGCAGACTCCTGTAAGCAGGAGTGTGATTTATCTGAGAATCACAGAATTTAGACCTGAGATGGATCTAGGGCATCATCCTCTTCAGCTACCTCAATTTGCGGACAAGGAAACTGAGCACAGAAGAGGTTAAATGGTTTTTGCAAAATCCACAGCTGTTTGAGGAAGACTCAGAGTTAACCCCCAAATCCCTACAACATCCTGAAATCACAGAGCCCACTAGTCCTGAAGGTAGGGTGAATTTCTCTAGACCCATGTGCTTTGGATGGTGGAATTTGAAAACTCTCTGGGTTGATGGTTGCCTCAGAAGAAATAAAAAAGCTACTCTTTTTAAAAGGTAGAGCAGTTACAATGTGTTTTTTTGGTAACATATCATGTACTATCACTGAGTTGATCCTGAGTTCCATGGTGCATTTAATCTGTATTTTGTATAAACAAACTGCTAGTGATCACTACCTAAAGTTGTTTGGAAAGCAAGGTAATTGAAAATTACGAATTTGACTCTTTTGAAAATGCAATTTTGGCCAAAACAAATGTCTCCTTTAAAGAAGCAGAAAGTGGAATCTGTGCATGGCCTGTTGAAACTAATTATTTAGAGTCAAAGGATCTGGGAGCTGGAAGGGATCACACAGATCAGCCAATTCGACCCTTAATTTTACAGAAAAGGACACTGAGGCCCATTGAGTTTACCTAAAGTCACACGAACCAGTGACAAAACTGGAAAGTGTAGCACTCCAAAACAAGACTGATCTCTTTTTCTACTTCACTGGAAAGTCTCACTTAGAGAACATCAGGGTAGAATCATGATGACTTCATAAATGTTCTCTAAATTTTTGTACAATTTATAATTTATCCAAATCTTAAATCCAGTGCATTGATTCAGCTTACCTGTCAAGGACTAATCATTCCCATGACACCGTCCAGGTTACAGTTCTCACAAATAAACATTAACTGGAAAAGTATATTAATGTGATAATAACAAGCAACAATAAAATTAAGGCAATTCGTCCTTAATCACTTAAACACAAGCACTATATTTTGGTGTTAAATGTGAAATGGCAAAGAAATAAGAAATCCACATCAGTGCCAAAAATCGAAATGGGCATACAGAGGTCCTCAACTTTGTTTCAAGGAGAAGCAGCGGCTCACTTCCCTGATACATTGAGATCTCTCAGGGAAGGTTTGGAAGGCCCATGTTTCTAGAGGGCTGGAGGCAAGGGTAAGTGCCAATAATAAAGTCCCTCGGTAGAGCAGGGAAATGGGATGCCTGGTATTAGACACAGCCTTCCCACAAGTCCTCTTGGCCATCCTTCACCTCCTTGGCGAGTTTGTTCAGTTGTCGCCTTCTCAGTGAGGTGTCCCTGACCACCCTGTTTAACCCCTCCCACAGTGCCCACCCCAGGATTACTGACCCCTTTGACCCTGTTCTATTTATTTTCCATAGCACTTAATCACTTGCTAACTTAATTCACTTTGCAGGCTGTAACTTACTCATTATTATGCTAGAATATAAGCTCATGGGAGTAGGAAGTGTTTCGTTGTTTTTGTTCGCTAATGTATTGCAAGTACTTAGAACAGTGCCTGATCTATAACATGGTCTCAATAAGTATTCGCAGAAGGAACTAACGCTTTCTCCTCAAATGGCATTCTTTGGGCTGTCAAAGGTGCCCACCTTTTTTCTTCTTCCCATTGGTGGTCACCGTCTTCTGCCTGGACATGCCCTGTCCATCAACACGCAGTCATGGTGAAGAGCCAGGCTTCATTATTACCTTGCCCTCCTGAAAAATAAACACTGTGGATTTGGGCTCTCTGATAAAGATAGCCTACTTTCTTAATATCAGTGTGATTTTTCAGCCCTCATAAATATTTCTACATGTTTAAATCCTACTCAGTTTGCCACCTTCTGCATTCTACATTAACCTAAAATGTGTATTGAACACCTACAATATGCACAGTTGGTGCCAGACATTCAATGGTGACGGGAAACGTATGTAGTATATTCTGGAATTTATTAGACTAGTGTCCCATAAAGCTTCTCTAACTCCCTGATACTCCTCTGGTCAATTCTTTTGTACTTCTCTGGGGCAGACAAGGTTACTTGCTTATCCATCAGTCATTCCCCTTCCTGTTTGCTGTCTCAATTTAGTTTGGGCAGGGCAACAATGTGCTAGGAGTTGAGTCATGTTTGACCTCAGTCAATCATGGCAATCCCTTTCCCCTTTGGCAGTGACTGTTCTACAAGTGGTCACGTAACCCAGTCCTGGTCAGTGAATTGTAATGAGAATTCTAGTGGAAGGCTTGGGATAGATTTTCCTCCCTGTTAAAAGATAGGGGAAGTTCAGCAATCCCCACTCCAAATCCCAAAGTCTTGATTCCTAATTTGGGTGGTGTCATGTGAGAATGTGATACCTGGTGCTGTGACAGCCATATCGTGACCATGAGGAAAACCATCACATGTGCACTAAGGATGGCAGAGAGGAAGGACTGAAGGTGTCTGGGCTCTTAATGAGATTGTTAAGCCAACAAATCCAGTCTGAGACCACTCTTATCTCCTAACTTACTGACCGCATTCACATATCTCGTAATCATTGATATCTCTTAATCACTGATATCAAATCTGTAGTCTTTTCTATTTTTGATCAGTGTTAAAAATTATAGACTATTTTTGTCTAAAAATGTCTGTCAACCTTGGGATAATAATATTAAGAAAAGATTTTACTTTCTTGAGCTTCTCCTCTATCACTGAGTTTTTCTTACTTTTGTTAACTTTATTTTCTTAACCTTCTTTTATAAAATCTTGTTTCTATTAATTTATTTTCTGTACAATAATACCTATAAGCTGTCTCGCTTCTTACGAGATATTATCTTAAGCCCCTTCTTTGTACCTTAATAACAAGATAGGGTAAGGTGCTCAAGGTTAGGGGAAAAACTTTAATGTTTTCAACATTATCCCAGACCAGGCTCTCATGGCTGAGAGTTTGGAGAGGGAAACAGGAGGAAGGAGAGGAGAGCATGGTTGCAACATTTCCAGTCCTCTTTGAACACTGCTACTAGTGAATCTTCCTAAAACACTGCCTGCAGTAACATCTTTCTCCTGTTTAGAAAGTCCCAAGGACTCTGTAGGGCCTGCCAGATAAGGCTTCCGCCCTCTTCTTAGTGTTCAGCATCTTTCACAATCTAGACCCAATTGACCGTTCCAGCAGGAGCATCTCTGCTTGTCCTGAATCTCACTCTTTACCCAATTGGATCTGTCTATTTGCCTGTAACTTTCCTTACCCATTCATGCTTCTGGTCCTGTTTATATTGGTCCCTCACCTGGAAGGATGCCCATCCAAATTCTACCCATCCTCTAAACTGTGTTATTTACTAGTTAGCGACAGGCTCCATGTGGGTACCTGAAAATTGCATAGTGAGACTGGCCTTTTTAATCCAATTTTTAATTTAATTCAATTTGAATTAAAAAACTGATAATTGAAAATAAAAAACTTTTGCTCAGTGAAAGACCCTGTTAAGAGGTTGAAAAGACAAGACACTGAATGGGAGAAAAAATTGACAAATTATGTATCTTATAAAGGATTCATATGTAGAATATATAAGAACTCTCTGAACTCAACAGTGAGAAAATAAAAAATTATTTATAAAATAGGTAAACGTGTTGAATAGATATTTCACCAAAGATATAAGGTTGGCAAATAAGCACATGAAAGTTGTTCAACACCACTAGCCATTAGGGAAATACAAATTTAACTCCTAAAGATGTGTATCAATACACATCTATTAGAATGTCTAAAATAAGAATTATAATAACAAATGTTGGCATGGATGCTGGGAAATTGGATCTCTCAGACATTGCTGATAGAAATGTAAAATGATACAGGCACCCTGGGAATCTGGCAGTCTTATTAAACATATGTTTACCACACAATTCAGCAATAGCACTTAGGCATTTATCCTAGAGAAGTAAAAATTTTAGAGTTGATGCTGGAATGAGTTAAGACTTTTGGGGCTGTTGGGATGGCATGAAAGTATTTTGTATGTGAAAAGGACATGAATTTTAGGGGCCCAGTGGCAGAATGCTATGGACTGAACTGTGTCCCCCAAAATTCATATGTCGAAGCCCTAACCCCCAACGTAACCCCAATACGAGGTTAAGTGAGGTCATAAAGGTGGGGCCCTAATCTGATAGGACTGTGACCTTATGAGAAGAGGAAGAGAGCGAGATCTCTGTCTGCTGTGCGAGGACACAGTGAGGAAGTGACCGTCTGCACCTCAAGGAGAGAGTTCTCACCAGACACTGACCCTGCTGGCACCTTGATCTTGCACTTCCAGTCACCAGAACTGTGTGAAAATAAATTTCAGTTGGTTAAACAACCCAGTCTGTGGTATTTTGTTATGGCAGCCTGAGCAGACTAAGACAGAGCTTTTCAGATTATCTGTTTCTTCTTGAGTGATCTTTGGGAGATTGTTTCTTTCAAAAAGTTTACCTGTTTCATCTAAGTTGACAAATATGTTGGCACAGGGTTGTTCATAATATTCTCTTATCTTTTAGTATCTACAACATCTGTAGTGGTATCCTCCCTCTCATCACCATAATTGGTAATTTACATCATCTCTTTTTTCTTATCAATCTAGCTAAAGGTTAATCATTCTTATTGGTCTCAAATAACCAGCATTTAATTCTAATGATATTCTCTATATATTTTTTATTTCCTACTTAATTTTCTATCTTTTCTTTTCACTATTATCTATATTGTTTCCTTTCTTCTTACTTTGAGTTTAATTTTTTTTTCTCTAGTTACTTAAGGTGCAAGCTTAGGTCACAGATGAGAGATTTTTTCTAATGTAAGGATTTAATGCTATAAATTTCTCTCTAAACATTTGTGATATTGTGATTTGTAATTAGAAATATGTATTTGGTCTTTGTCTCCATTCCTGGAAAGAGCTTCTAAAACTTCTGGAATTTCTTAAGTGATAAGAGTGATGAAAGTGTCTTTTTATTTAGAACAAATCCTTTTCAATCACACCTGAGTTTGCATTAATGAGGTGATTATAGAGAGCCCCTAAAGGTGGGGGCTTTTGCCAAGGCAATAAACCCTGTGACTAGAGGGTTGAGCTTTCAGCTCCATCTCCTGACCTCCAGGGAGGGGAGAGGGGTTGGGGACTGACTTAATCACTAATGGCCAGTGATTTAATCAATCATGTTTAGGTTGTGAAACCTTCATAAAAATCCATGAAGTATGAGGTTCAGAGAGCTTCCAGGTGGGTGAACTCATGGGGGTCCTGAGAGGTGACAGGTCTGGAGAGGGCATGGAAGCTCCACACCCCTTCCCCATACCTTGCCCTATGCATCTCTTCCATAGGGCTGTTTCTGAGTTATATCCTTTGTAATGAACCTGTAAGCTAGTAAGTAAACTCTTTTCTTGAGTTCTGTGAGATGCTCTAGCAAACTATCAAACCCTAGGTGGGAGTCATGGGAACCTCCAACTTATAACTGATATGTCAGAAGCACAGGTGACAACCTGGACTTGAAATTGGTGTCTAAAGTGGGGACAGTCTGTGGAACTGAGCCAATAACCTGTAGGATTTGACGCTATCTCCGGGTAGATGGTGGTAGAATTGAGTTAAATTATAGGACACCCAGCTGATGCTGAGAATTGCTTGGTGTGGGGAAAAAACTGCTACATATTTGTGACCAGGAGTGAAGTATATTAAGAGCAGAATGTTGTAAGAAAGTATAGGAGAAACAGGAGTGATTTTCCTTTACAATACTACTTTAGCAACATAACACAAATTTTGATATATCTTGTTTCATTTGCATTGAGTTCAGAATACTGTCTAATTTCTCATGTGACTTCCTCTTTGACCCATGGGTTGATTAGAACTGTATTTTTTAGTTTCCATTTTGTAACATGCTTCTTCTCCTAAAGGACTTTTTTCAGTGTTTCTGCTAGTGTTGAACTGCTAGTGAAGTATATCCTTAGCTTTTGCATCTATCAAAAAATCTTTATTCTCCATTTTTGAAAGATATTTTTACTGGGTAAAGAATTCTAAGTTAACAGTATTTTTTCCCAAATACTTTAAAGAGTTTACTCCAGTCTTCTGGTTTGCATTTTTTTTTTTTTTTTGAAGAGAAATCTACTGTAATTCTCATCTTTATGCCTCTGTATGTAAAATGTGTCTCCCTTTCCCTTCCCCAACCCAGCTCCTTTTAAGATTCTTTGTTACTGGTTTTCAGCAATTGATTATGATGTGCTATGTTGTAGATTTTATCAGTTTAAAAAGTTCATTGAACTTCCTGAACCTGTATATTTATAGTTTTCTTCATATTGGAACAAATTTCAGGCATTTTTTATTAAAATATTTTTCTGTCTCCCCTTCCCGTGATCCCCCTGTGACTCCAATTATACACATATTAGGCCAGTTGGTGTTAATGTATAGACCACTGATGCACTGTTCATTTTTTTCCTGTCTTTTTTTGTGTGTGTGTTTCATTTTTTGCAGTTTCTATGTCTTCAAGTGCACTAAGCTTTTTTTTTTGTTGTGTCGAATTCATTAATCCCATTCAGTGGATTTTTATATCAATTATTAATTTTTCATCTCTAGAAATTTGATTTGGGTTTTTTAAAATATTTTTAATTTTTCTCTTCATTGTGTTCATGTTTTCCTCTACCTTCTTAAACTTGACTACTAATTCTACCATTTGTGCCATTTTGTTTTGTTCCTATTGATTGTTTTTTCTCCACAATATGAGAAGTATTTCACTGTTATTTTTGTGTGTGTGTGTGCACAAATAAACAAGAGTGTATATAATGTATACATAGAAGTTAAAGAATACTAATAAAATAAACACATGTTTAAAGCTCCATTATTAAAATAATAATAAGCTTATTGTTCCAAAAAAAATATTACTACCACCTTATCAGTCCCTCCCTGATCACACCCCTCCCTCAGTCCACTCAGAGGTGACATCTGTGTTGAATTGTGTGCTTCACTAAGATGTATTTATTTATTTACATATTTATTTATATTCCTAAAACAATATATTATTTTTGATTATTTTAAGCCTTTCCCAAAACACCACAGTTCTTGACATATATTTTTCACTCAATATGATGTTTTTGAAATTGAAATGAATAAAAGTGTATATCTTTTATTCATTCATTTTCCATACTGAATGGTATCTCATAAATAAATATTCCCAAAATTATCTATTTTACTGTTTCTGCATGTGAAAGCTATTTCCAGTGTGATTTTTATTTGCTTACCAATAGTGCTGCTATAACCACATTTCCAGTTATCCCCCTTTCCAAGCACAGAGAAGGAGGAATTACACTTCCTGACCCCTTGTGGTTGGGTGAGTTCATGTGACTTGTACTGACTAATGAGTTATGAAAAGATGTGTGCCGCTTCCAGGCTGGAGCAATTAATTGCTGATGCAAATACCTCCCTGACTCTCTTCCCTCTGGAAAGGAGACCTACAACATTCAGGAAGTGACTGCCATATGACCTTTGGAACATGAGTGACTATGATGAATAGAGCCTCCCAACTGACCTAAAATGGCTAGTTAGTGTGAGTGAGACATAAAATTTTGTTAGTATAAGATTCTTGGGTGTTGGCAGCAACAATATAACCTAGTCTATCATGATGTAGGAAATATCTCATTGTGGTTTTAATTTGCATTTTCCTGCTTACTTAATGAGGCCAAACATCTTTTGATATTTTGCTGGACATTTTTTGTCCCTTCATAGAATGCTCATTGATGGCTTTTCCATTTTTCAATTGATTTCTTTGTCTTTTATTGATTTATAGGAGTTCTTAAAACATTTTGGATTCTTATCTTTTGTCGGTTGTGTTTCAAATTTCTTTCTATAATTTATGGTTTTTCTTTTAATCCTATGGTTCTTTAAAAAAATAGCTTTTCATTTTAGAAAATTTCAGACATATACAAAAGTAGAGAAACTAGTATAATAAACCCTCATGGAGCCATAACCCAGGTTCAGCAGTTTTTGACTCATGGCCACTCTTATTTCATCAGTAATCCCTATTCATTTCCCTCACTGGTGGATTATTCTGAAGAAAATTCCAGTCCTCACATAATTTCATCTCTGTATGTCTGAAGAGAAGATCTCTTTGCTATTTGTAGACTCAGCTTTGTGTAAACTCTGTTCCCGTCTCCCACCTTGCACAGGCTGAAGGCTTTTTCCCCTTCCCCTCAAACCAAAGCTGTAGGCTTCTGAGGAGCATTTGTGTTTCAGCCCACCAGGTGGCTTTAGCCATCCTTTCAATTATATTGGGCTAAAAGCACTATAAATAATTAAGTTTAGTATATACTCATGTTGCTTAGATATTTACTGGTAGGTGTGTTTTATGCTCATATGTTTTTTACACTGTGTGTGTTTACCACTGTCCATTTTAACCTATAAGTTTCTAAAATGTATGAATTGTTCCTATTGGCCTTGTTTGAAATAATGCCCAGCCCAAGGTGATTCAGAATTAAATATAGAATAAACTGTATTTGGTGAAAGTGGACATCCTGGTAGTTGTTAGGATATCGTGAGGAAAATGAACTCAAGTTACGGCTTGATTTTCATAGACAGTTCTAATGGGTATAAGAAGAAATTTATCTCACATGGAACAAAATGTTTCCGTGTTCTACTCATTTCAGTTTTCTTTTTTTCACACCTATTCTAGGTAGTCTATGCATTGTATGTTCAGCACTGTTGTTTTTTAAAGGTACTTAAAATATGTGGTCCTACTATGGATAAAGGCACTATACTGATATTACCACGCTACAAGAATCTGGAAGGAGCATTCTGTCATTTAATCCCTTCAACTGTATCATCTAATCAAGTTGCTTCTTCTCAATTATTTGTGTACAGTGTACTTTGTCTTTCAGAGTTTAACAATTCCGTTTGCGTACCTCTCTGAAATAATGTTTTTAATAGTTATTTTAAGCAACACTCCGTTAGTGATTTCTGTCCTATATTTTTTTATAAATGCCTAAATACAATGATTTTCTGTTAATTAAAAAATAAATACAATGGTTTTATTGCTTTTATATTATCTTTCACTTAAAAAAGGAGAAAGAGCAGATTAAGTAGCTGACAGTATATCAAAGAGTAACTGAAAAGACCAACACAGGATCACTGCCTTTTCCTGCTTTTTCTCCTTTGGTTTCTACCAGTTCGCGTCCTTTGCAGGGCTGTCATTGCAGCGCTGTCTCTTTTCCTTGGGGCTTGCTTAATACGTTTGATCCAGAAATGCCCCTCCCTTCCCTCTGACTGCTGCTTGCACAGGTGGCACGCCTATAGCTCTGCTTGCCCTTATTCCATGGTTATCTGGCAGGGATAAGAATTGTGCATCCCTTTGATCCTTATATTCGACCTTCTTGATTAACCCGGTGCTTCCAGACTTCCAGCTGAAGCCCATGGTCTAGAGTTGTGCTCAAGGAATCTCACAGAGTAGAGAGGCTTCCCTGAGCTCTTGCACCTGCTTCTAATGTGCTTTCTTGGCCACTTTATGTTTAGCAATTGATTGATGGTGATACTAACGAAACTTTTTCTTTGTTTTAATATCTGACACATTTTTTTCCAATCTTCATTACCAGAGCAACTCTAGGGAACAACGAATCTTCAAACGCAAGATTTTAATATGCCTTCTGTGTTAGGGTTCTCCTGAGAAACAGGACCAATAGGATATAGATATAGAGGTAGAGAGAGAGAGAGGAGAGAGATTTATTATGAGGAATTGGATCATACAGCTATGGAGGCTGAGAAGCCCCACAAGCTGCCCTCTGCAAGTTGGAGATCCAGGAAAGCTGATGGTATCATTCAGTCGAGTCCAAAGGCCTGGGAACTAGGGAAGCCAATGGCGTAAATCCCAGTCCAACGGCAGGAGATGAGATGAGATGCTCTAGTTCAAGCAGTGAGGCAGGAAAAAAGGGGCAAATTCCTCCTTCCTCCACCTTTTGTTCTAGTCAGTCCCGAGTCTACCAATTCAAACGCTAATCTCATTTGGAAACACCTCACAGACATAGCCAGAAACAATGTGTAAGCTAGGCATCCAGCGGTCCACTCAGATTGATGCATAAAATTAATCATCACACTTTCCTTCATGCCAGTGTTTCTTTTATCTGCATCCTTAATAAAACATTTGTTCTATTTGATCCCAGAGGTTTGCCCTTCCTTTAAATTAATTTGGATGCTGTGAATGTTAGTCGCCCTGCTCCCCACATAGTTCATATTTTCACCAGTTGTTCATCGGATGGCTCATTTAAGTAATTTGTACCTATCCCCACTTTATACTGGCTTTTGAATGTTTAGTGAATATTTCTAAGAAAGACCAATCATTACGTGACAAATGTATGTCTTCTAGTATTTTTGTTCCCAAGCTCCGTGGACTCCTTCTGACTTTCTGTAATATCTAACCTCAGGCAAAAACAACTTACAGTGCTCTGTAACTCAGCCGATCCATTTCTCTAATGGATACAAACCCACATTTCTCTTGTGGAAAATGACTGTCTACCATGTATGTCAATCAAGCTGAAAGGTGCTGAAAGTAATGAACTGCCAGTTTGGTTCCCAGTCCTGACTCTTGGTTGCAAAGCCCTGTTGCTACTTACATATGCACTGCTCTTTAATAACGGGCTCTGACAGCACCTTATAAGCGTCCCACTCCATTCTTTCTGCCACACTCCCAGAAACCAAAAAGCCCTTAGGAACACCCAGGGGATCTCACAGGTCTGTAAGAAGAACAACCTGTTAATTGGGCTTGGTTATTCTGTGGGGATAGCATCCAACATAATATGTGCGTAATGGGATAACGTACAGCATGAGCCAGTTCAGAGCCCTGAGGATGAGCTTGCCAGGAGAAAGAGCATCTCGCCCCAAATAAGCGAGTAGGGTGGGACCCCAGAGGGAAGGAATTTACCCAGACTCCTCTTCAATTCAATCCTGAGGTTTTTATCAAGAGTCTTCTGTATACAGAGTGTAAGGTCAGAGACTTTTAATATTTCATTCACATGCGGGCAGGGAAGACAAGCTCTAAAATCTTGAGATACTATTTAATCAAATTCCACAAACTAAATACCTGCCAAGAGACAAATCATTCAGAGCATAAACTTGTTGCAGCCAAATCCAGGCATGTGACGTAATTAAGAAAACTACCCGTGTGTCTCCGAATAATGCATGTTCGTTGTTCAGTATAAACACATGCCAAAAAGGAATAGGCCTCATCTCAAGCCAATACCAAGTTAAAATACTCATGTTGCTGTTTAAAAGTAGCCATTCCTTGATTTGGAAAATAAAAATATGGTTCCTTCTCTCATATGGCCTTTGTCTATAGGGTATGTAGTGTGACAAATAGACAGGAAAACAAATAGGTTCTGCAAACAGTGCAGAATAACAAACCTAGGTAAAACCTTTTCCAGTTACAGTTAAGAGGTTTTTGGTTGTTCTTAAGGTACAGATGTAATGGAGTGATAATCCTTTGACATAGAATTTAAGTGGTACCAAGGAAAGGATACCTAGTCCAAAATGTTTTCTCCATATCCATATCACAGTGCCTGAAATTCACTATACACTCTTGGGAGCTGAAGTACCTCCGAAATTTTAGTCTCTAGTAGTTTTCATGCTGAAAACTCAGCCTCTTTGCACTGGTGCCAAATCGAATCGCAGAGACGGAGTTTTGGGTGACGTAGAAAAGAATAGCTTTATTGTTTTGCCAGGCAAAGGGGGACACAGCAGGCTCGTGCCCCTCAAAACTGTGTGTCCCAACCCAGGAAGATTTGGTGTAGAGTTTTATAACAATAGTTCAAGGGTGGAGTTGCTAATAAGGATCAGGGTGTGTGCAGGGCCTGCAGTCGTTTAATCTGGCCTCAGGTGGTCTCCCGGTGAGATTCTCTGGTTCTCCAGGCTATCAAACCATAGCCTTCTCTCTGGAATGAGAACTGCTTCATCAAGTAGTTTATCCTCCATTTGTTGGGGGTGTTAGTTCTGTAGAAGAGGTCAAAGATAGTGTTACGTGTATCCCTTGAGGTGGAACCAGGGCCTGCCCCAAGGCTGCACTATTGTTTCTTGACTGCTCCTCCCTTGTCTCTGCATCCCTTCCTTCCCTGATTAGCAACTGTTCGAATCTGCCTTTTGGAACTCAGGGAAGGTTATGGAGGCTGGAGTCTATTCCCTACAAACAAGAAACAGGGGACATGGAAAGTCTTTGTGCCCAGGAGCCCCACAGGGTCCTGCTTGGTTTCAGTTTCAATGAAAAAGGTTAATTCATGAGCACATTAATCAACATTATCATCTTGAGTAAGATTTTCCATGGCTTACATGTCTCCTTTTAGAGTCCTAAGAGTTTGAGATTGGGGGAGGACACATCTAAAGCCTGAGGTTTTCCTTGGGGAGGATTGAAAAATAAAACTAGTAATTTGCAGCCTATTATGTTCCAGGCATTGTGCATTGTGCCTGAGGCCATCATGATCAGTTCATTGAGCAATCCAGGGACACTCATACTTTTATCAACCAGGCCTCTTGTAGTGGCAGGGAACACAGTCAAACTTAAAAGGCTCTTCTCTCTCTCTCTCTCTTTTTTTTGTTTAAATTAGGTAACTAAAAAGTCTAGAGGTTATTTCTTTCAGGTACAGCTGGATGTGGGTGCTTGAACTGTGCTTTCAGAATCTCTTAGCCTTTTCTTCCTTTGGAGTTATCCTTATGAGATCTCCCAGTTTACATGGCCTCTGTTTTGGTTTGTCATCTCAAGAGGAGAAACATACTCTCTCTCCCAGCATCTTATCAATCCCAAATGGAACTTATAAGGGACTTGGATTGGCCTTGCTCAGCCCTGTTGTTCACCTGGGTAGTGGGGCTCCCTAGACCATCACAAGAACCCAGGAAGGCACTGGAATACCTGGGTAGAGTCAGTACAGAGTAAAGCATAAAGTGGGTAATGAGAGACATGAGAACAGGAGGCTGTGTTAGTTTCCTAGTGCTGCTGTAACAAATTACCATAAATCTAGTGGCTTCCAGGAACACAAATATATTATTTCATAGTTCTGTGGATCATAAGTCTGAAATGGGTCTCACCAGGCTATAATCAAGGTGTCTGCAGGGATGCATTCTTTCTTAAGGCTCCTGGGAAGAGTCTCCTTCCTTGCTCATGCAGGTGTTGGCAGAATTCACAAGTTGTGTTCGTAGGACTGAGGTCCTCATTGCCTTGCTGGCTCTTGGACATGGTCACTCTCAGCTTTTGGAGGCTGCCTGGATTTGCTCTCTCACGGCCTCTTTCGTCTTCAAAGTCATCAGCAGTGGGTCAGGTCCCTGTCTTGTTCTGAATCTTTGCTGCCTCTTCTTCCATTGGATTTCTCTGACCACAGCTGGCAAAGAGTCTTTGTTTTTAAGTACAGCAGTCCCCCCTTATCTGCAGTTCTGCTTTTCATGGCTCTGTTACCCGAGGTCATGCACAATGAAAAATATTAAATTGAAAATTCCAGAAATAAACAATTCATAAGTTTTAAACTGCACACCATTCTAAGTAACATGATGTAATCTCGAGCTGTCCAGTTCTGTCCTGCCCAGGACCTGAATCATCCCTATGTCCAGTGTATCCTGAAAGTCACTTAGTAGCTGTCTAGGTTATCTGATCCACTGTCGCGGTTATCAGATTGACTGTCGCAGTATCTCAGTGCTTGTGTTCAAGTCACTTTTATTTTGCTTAGTAATTGCCCCAAACGTCAAGAGTAGTGATGCTGGCAATTCGGATATGCCAAAGAGAAGCTGTAAAGTGCTTCCTTTACAGGTGAAATCTCTCAACTTAATAAGGAAAGAAAAAATTATATGCTGAGGTTGCTAAGATCTACGGTAAGAACGAATCTTCTATCCATGAAATTGTGAAGAAGGAAAAAGAAATTTGTGCTAATTTTGCTGTTGGACCTCAAACTGCAGTCATGATAAATGCCTAGTTAAGGTGGAAAAGGCATTAAATTTGTACGAGATATTTTGAGAGAGACACACCACATTTTCATAACTTTTATTAGAATATATTGTTATAATTGTTCTATTTTGTTAATAGTTATTGCTGTTACTCTCTTACTGTGCCTAATATGTAAATTAAACTTTATCACAGGTATGTATCTCTAGGACAAAACATAGTATTTATAGGGTTCAGTACTATCTGCAGTTTCAGGCATCCACTGCGAGTCTTAGAACATATCCCCCGTAGAGAAGCGGCGGGGGACCACTGTCCTCATTTGACTAAATTGGACCCACTCAGAATCTAGGGTAATTTTAAGATTATCTCATGATCCATAACCTTAATCACATCTACAAAGTCCCTTTGGCCATGTAAGGTAACTTATTCATAGGTCCTAGGGATTAGGGTGAGGACATCTTTGAGAGGCCATTATTTGGCCTGCCAGAGAGGGGTAGGGAAATGCCAAAAAAAACTATCGAATGCATCATTTTAAAGGAATGAAGTAATTGTAACTGAAGCTTTCAAGCATGCCTTCACATATAGTTCCTACAAATGGAACTTAAGAGCTGATTTGGAGGGAAGCCCCCAATTCCTATATCCTTGACTGTAAAGAACAGTCAGTCCTGTGTGAAAAGGTTGTCCTCAATTGAGCACTCAGTGTGCACAGGGGAAAACTCATGGAATAGAGAAGGAGGAAGAAGACAGCCATCCAGTCAGGAAGATCGACCAAATCAGATGTAGGGTCTAATGGATCATGTTAACATATTGGGATAACGTTACCTCCTAAATGGAATCCAAGAAGTAACTAGGTTTATTATGTAGGGAATTCACGCAATGATCCAGTCCCTTAATGAAACGTCTTACTGTAGGTCATTAAAAGTCAGCATTGGCCTTCCCTGGTGGCGCAGTGGTTGAGAGTCCGCCTGCCGATGCAGGGGACGCGGGTTCGTGCCCCGGTCCGGGAGGATCCCACATGCTGCAGGGCGGCTGGGCCCGTTAGCCGTGGCTGCTGAGCCTGCGCGTCCGGAGCCTGTGCTCCGCAACGGGAGAGGCCACAACAGTGAGAGGCCTGCGTACCGCAAAAAAAAAAAGAAGTCAGCATTATCTTCTCTCCAGGATCTAGTCCCACTGCGGTCGTGGTAGCATAGGTGCTGTAGGCATCCTAGCTGATTTCTGTTATTTGACTGGTTGTATCTAGTCGATCAACTTTCTGACCCAAGAATCCTCTGACTTTCAGACTTAGGCTCACCTTTGCTTATGATGAGATCAGTGTCTAAAGTTTACATTAGTGTACTATAACAACAGTCTATGAATCTGTCTATTTATCTATTGTCATGTAACCATCCACTCATCATTTGTCAAAAAATTTTTTGTTAAAAATAACCTTTTGGATTCAGGAAAATCCTCAAAATCAATTTTCTTTCTCTTGCAGTTGGAAAATGAATTCTGAATTATTCATGTTAATATCCTCTAGATAAATTGAATTTTTAGAGTATTTAAGAGTATTTAAGAAAAGCTTAGTAAAGTCAATCTTTTACATTAATGGATTTCATTTTTAAAATATTAATTTCACATTAACCATTGCTTTTTGACTTATGCAGCCTTCTAATCAACAATTTTGAGAATCATTCATCTTAATAAGAAAAATAGGAAATTATTAAAATTTTAACGTTATAAAACACTTCTTTTTTCAACTTTTGTTTCTGGCCATATGCCTTACTCGATATCTGGAAGAGACTCTGTTATGTATCACTTTAAAATGCTGGATAAGATAGTTTTTTAAAAAACATCCTTTTAAATGCATGTCTGAGCTTACAGAAAAATAAGGGAAATCGTCTCAGGCCAGCAAAATAAGACAGCAGGAATCCAGAGCGCTGCAGCTGGCGTTGCCCTGAAGGCACCTGCCAGATGCTCCTGGCTTTGAGCTTGGGCCTGACCTTCAGTAGCCACGTAGTAATTTATCCTCCAGACCGGAGTGCTTGGGAAGTGAAAGGTGGTGTTGTTTGGAGTACACTGGGAATTCCACTCCTGCTCAAGATCTGGAGAGCTGCTAGAGAGTGTCCCTCCCATCCTAACAACAGGAAAATGCTTAACGGTGTACAAAATCAGTCACAGTTTTCCTGAACTCATCAGAGGGCTGAGGTCACTGGCAACCAGGAAACTGAATTTCAAATAGTAAAAAGTCCCCCTCAAGGAGAGTCAGGACACATGGATTGTTTTACCTTTGACAGTGCATGGGAGGAAGAGGCGGCTGCCATAGGGTGGGGGAAGAAAAAATTAAAAAAAAAAAAAAAAAGAATTCCTAAAGGCTGAATAGGCGCTAGTATATCAATTAGAATAACTGGGTACCCCAGACACATGGGGATTTGTACCCACTCAAGCTCCTCCCCTTGGTCTCCACTGGGCGCTTCTGAGAAAGATTTCGGGTAGGTCAGAGGCTGGAGAGAGCCCCTTTTGATTGGCACAGGATACAGGGAGGAGGTCACTGTGGCTGTGCCCTGATGCCCCTCTCATGGTGCATAACTAAGCCTTGTCATATAGTAGGAGCTCAGTTATTATTTGTTGGATGAACATTTGACATTAATTCCATAACTTGGGGTAAAAAAGTGGTTACATCATTTCGTTTTTAATAATCAAATAATCTGGCCGGGATCCCATCTACCAGAGCTAACAAGAATTTCTACCCTCTCGGTTATTGTTAAGTGGTCTCTTGACCCCTTAGGGTTGCAGAGGATCCAGGAGTGTCTTGTGCTGTCAGGGAATAGGAAACCATTCTCTAATCTGTGCTGACACACTTATACCCCTCATGGTCCCTTTGAATGCAACGCTTCCAGTTTCTTTTTACCAAGCCTGGGCACGAGGCTTATTTGCGTTAGGTCACACCGCCATCTGGGAGGACCCTTAAAAGGTTCTGTCCCCTCACAGAGCACTGGGTGATGGTGGGCATGGGCTGCCATCCTTGAGAACTGCCACCCCCACTCCACGTCGTGGGGAAGTTTGCTCGCTTCACTCCCTGGAAAGATCACTTGTGCCTTTCCACGACCCAGCCTCAGCCTCTCGGTCAGCCTTGATGGAGAAAGGACTGCTGAAGGTTCTGCTCAGAAACCTCAGGCTTGAATTTTACCATATAAGAGTTGTTTGACCACCTTCAGACACTAGGGGACCCAGGAACCCAGGCTCAACACGAAGACTTCTTGTGGTAGGAAGGGAAAATTCTCACACTTATCCTAAGTCTCCTTCAGCAACAAGAATAAGGCAGACATCAATATGTCAATAGTTTATATATATCCTTTGTCAAACAGCATTATTGTGATATATGTAAATAAATACTCTCCTTTTCTAAGTAGAGGGACCAGGTATAATTACTATGCATTCACTTCTCAAATGACAAAATATAAAATACTTAATAACTATTCTGTATCATATGAACGAAAAGCAGAGTTGAGAACTAGACATTTGTTGGGACTGTTTAGTGTTCATTATGTTTATTTTTTTTATGCTAGACCTTCAGTGAGTTAGTGCACATGAGGATGTATTTATTATTTCCAGCAAATTAGCTTAGGTATTAAAAACCTCATCTAATCACTACCTTATTTTGAAAATATTAGAATAATTTACATTGCTAAGCGTTTGATTGATCTGTTGTCTTATATTTTCGAGTTACTATGTTCCCCTAGAGGTGGTAGAAACACCACTGAGAATTAAGATGTCTCTTCATTAATGATATAGATTATTTGATTTCCAGATATTCACATATTATGGTTACGTGTTCCATTCTTAATATTCCAAAGTCAGTTCTTCCTCTAATAGTTTTTTTTTTTACTTAGAAAGGAAAATATCATTTCACACCAAGCATTTTAATACCTGAATCAAATTTTAAATATTTAAAACGTGACAGAGGGCTAATATCATTGTTATACAAAGAAGTCATTTAAGTTGATATGAAGAAAGGCTTAAATCTATAGTATATCAAGTTAAGGCAAATAATGAGCCAAGAAAAATGAATTTGCTACAAATTGGACCAAATATTATTACAATTATTATATGAAGAGTTATTACATACTAATAAGAGGAACACTGGCATAGCAATGAAGGAGCACTATAGTGCAATGATAAAGAGCCCAGACTCTGGAGTTAGAGCTAAGTTCAGATCCAAGCCCTATCACTTGCTGAGGGACCTTGAGCAAGATCCTTAACTTTCACACACCTCTTAGTGTTCTAATGTGTAACACAGAGTTACTAAAAGTGACTGCTTACCATGTAATTGAGAAGAGGTAAGTAAGATCATACGTGTACAACTCTTAGTACAATTACTGGAACCCAGTACCTATTGTGATTTTGGCAAAAGGCATGAATAGGCAGTTTGCAAAAGAAGAAATACAAGTGACTAATAGACATAAGCAAAAATTTTGATCTCACTAGTAATCAGAGATAAAACAGCAATGAGATACCATTTTTTTCCCTAGCAAATTTGAAATGTTCAAATGAAAATATGTTCTCATTCTTACTTTTGATATGTATGTGGTGAGTCCTGGAATGAATATAAATTGAGACAATTTTTCCAGCAGGCAATTTGCCAGTTTTTATTAAGGGCTTTAAACATTTCCTTCATCTTTGATGGCACTCAACCATTGCTCTACTCCAACGGACTCAACTCACATTGTAGTTTGAAATTGCACCGTTTATATAGAACACACCGTGTCTGGTGCCCTCGAGAGTCACACATCTGGGGGCCCTGCCAGTGACATGCACAACTTACAGCAACCAAGCCTAAGAAAGTAAACAGAAAGGCACCTACAGATTTATGTGCAAGAATTTTTATCCCAGCATAATTCACAAATAGCAGAAGCCATGGAATAATTTAAATTTTAATTAAGACTATGTAATGACATGGAGAATATTCATATAAATTTATTCCAAAACAAAGGTAGCTTTCTTACTGATTCCAATATAAAAGTAAAATATAATCATTTTAAATGACACAATATAGAAAATTAAAGTAGTCATAATAATTTCAACACACAAAGAGATAGCCACTTTTGATATATGTCCTAACAAAGTATTTTACACGTGTATATTCATATTCCTACATAAACTGCAAAGAGCAGACTGCTAAACTGCTAATCCCCACAGGGAGAAAAATACAACAAAAGTATTAACATAGTTATTCATGCTGATGGGATTATGGACAATTTGTCTTTTCTTTTGCTGATCTCTTTTTTACTTCTAACATGTCTACAGTTAGCATGATTACTTTTTAAGAAAAACATTTTAAATAACAAATGCTGTAAATGACTTGATGTTCAGCTAACTTATAACTATTTCTTTCAGTGATTTGAATGCAGAATATAAAAAATAGACATATTTCTTTTGCAAAATGTGAAATAACATTCATTAATCACTTTGCTGTCTTCCTCTTAATGAAGACATGCAAATGCGTATGCAAACAAGCTGAACTTCTGTTCTGAGGCTGTGACAGGATGCTCTGCAAAAGAGAAGGTAATGATAGAGCTTGAAAAATAGGAGGGCAGAGGAAGGTTAGCAGTGATGGAAGATTTCGATTCTGAATGCCTTAAAAGAATTGTATGAGCTTATAGTGTTCTGTCTAACAATAATAAAATAAGATCACAAACAGCATTAAGAGAAGAAAGCTAGTCATTGTGGTATGACACACAGAGTGTAACCGAATGGGGAGACGAAGACTCGTATCAAAATGAAAGTGTATAAAGTTGCAACTTTGTTCAGACTTCTCCCTAAGTCTTGCCAGATCATCATTTTCAACTGCTTGACAAGTTCAGTCAATATTACTCACTTATAACCCTAGGATATTTTTACCCAGTATTACACATTTGGATCAAAATTGAAAAAGTCAGTTCAACATTTAAACATTTTATCTACACAATTCCATACATTTACATGTCTAGAAATATAAATTGAGTGAACTCGGTGTCCCCCAAGATCATTAGGGTTCAATAGAAAAGACTTCAATGTCACAAGAGGGTATGAAACATTAAGATTCTAGATATAACTGTCCCAAAAAGAATTGGAGCTAGGCTTATAGAAGGTTAAATTCTTTGGACAGGGCAGAAGAGAATATCAGACAGCATCCTATTGTGTTAATTCTACTCCTGCCTTTTTGTGTGGAAAATCGGGACAGGCTGCCGCCTTTAAATGGCTTGGGAAACCAGAACAAAGATAAACACTCAGCTGGATTTTACAAACATTTTTGAAATTCTATTATAGGAAAGGTTCTTGGGTTGGGGAAGGGAGATGCAAAAATGGCAAAACATCATTGCTGCCCTCCAGAATCTTCCCATCGCGTGAGAGCACCAGATAGAAAGAAAACTGCAAATCATAGTGGAATTTCTTTAAGGGCTGAACTGGTGGTATAAACACAGGAAGTGGAGATTAAAGGGCAGTCCCCTGGAAAGGGGCTGTGATCATTATTACAATGATGGTAGACCTCTTCACTCAGAGCAGGGTTCATGGAATAGCATCACCCAGGAGCTTGTGAGAGATGCAGACACTCAGCCCCTCCTCCCCGCCCAGACCTCCTGAATCAGAATCTCTGAGGGTGGGACCCAGTTTTAACAGCTCTGCAGGTAATATTCATAGGTTTTAAAGTTGGAGAAGCCACATTGCTCTGAAGTATAGACACCTGTGATGTAAGAGGATATGGTTCTTCCGGTTGTGCATTTAATAGCCCACAATTTAAAAATCAGTGATGATATAATCCCATTTTAGAAAAATATATGAAAATATGGAGAAATACAAAATATGAAAAAATTGCCCTTATGAATTAGTAGTCAGGGTTCTCCAGATAGAATCAGTAGAATATATATGGCCAAGCCAATTCCTTTATATATGGAGGCCGGTAAGTTCCGGATCTGCAGTGAGCAAACTGGAGACCTAGGAGAACTGATGGTTTATTTCTAGTCCAAAGGTCAACAGGCTTAAGACCCAGAAAGAGCTGATGTTTCAAGTCAAGAAACAAAGGCAAGAAAAGAACTGGTGTTGCAGTCTGAAGGCTTTGGGGAAGAATTCTCTCTTACTCGGGGAGGATCAGCCTTTTTGTTTTATTCAGGCCTTCTGCTGATTAGATGGGGCCCATCCACATTAGGGAGGACGATCTGCTTTACTCAGTCTACTGATTTAAATGTTAATTTCACCCAAAACCAGCCTCATGGAAACACCCAGAATAATGTTTGACCAAATATCTGGGCACCCCATGGCTCAGTCAGGTTGACACATGAAATTAACCATCGTACCTGAATTAACTGCTGTAAACATTTTGGTTTACCTTGTCACCTTTTCAGTTTCAACCCTGAGGAATGGGAGTGTATGTGGGTGAGGATAAATTCTTTGGGTATAAAGAGTTAGCTAAAATACCTTTTGCCTGCCTGCTGCTGCCACATAGGAAGTGGAAGTCAAGTTCATTCACCTATGTTACTACCTCTTTATGTCCAACCTGAGGGTTTCATTTTCATATATTCATGACGCATAAGAAGTTGAGGGGTTTTCTTCTCCAAAGCGATTTTTCTAGCTGTGGCGTGAAGTACTTCTCTGGCATAAACATCACTCTCCAACCCCATCTGAGCTGAAAATCCCATCTCTAATCTTTCTGATTGAGATTTGCTGGGAAACATCTGCCTCCCTGACGGCTGGTGGCTTTTGTGGGATTGGCCCTAAGGTCATAGCATATTGATGCTTATTCATCGAGAAGTATATTTTAAAAATCATAATGTGGACTAAAATTCAAAGAAGAATTGCCCCCATGTTGATTGAGAAAATTTTATCCGAATGTTAGATTATATTCTGTTTTCTTTCATCACAGTGGCGGGGGTCGTGTGGTCTTATAAAAGGTCTTGAGAAAAACTTGATTCTCTCTTTTTCCTTTATGACCAGAGACAGCCCTAAAAAAATCATTAAAGCAACATAGCCCTCCCCATTCCCAACTGACTCCTTTGACAGTACGTTCTCTTTTCTAAATCCCGTCTTTCCCATAAGTGGCTCTAAATCTTAGCAGTACATTGGAATCACCAAGGAGTTATAAAAAATACCGATGTTTGGTTCCCACCCACAGAGATTTTCGATTTGATTTTCCTGGGGTGCAAGCTGGGCATTGGGATTTCTGAAAGGCTTTTAGGTGACTCTGATGTGCGGCCAGAGTTGCAAACCATTGCCCCAGGACCCTTGTTATTCAAGGTGTATTGATGCACCATCTGCATCACCTGGGGCTTGTTAGAAATGCAGAATTGGAGTCTGCCCCATACATGCGGAATCTGAATCTGCATTTTAACAAGACTCCTAGGTAATCTGTAGACACCTTAAATGTTGCATAGCCCTGTCCTGTGTATTGGTGTTAAAATCAATTAAAATTGGTATAAAATCCCTGGGTATTAAAATCAGTTTAGGGGATAGGGAAACTGACTCAAGTGAAAATAGCTATGGTTTAATGTCTTAGGTCCCCCAAAGGTGATTGAATTCTAGTAGGTGTTCACAGCACTCTTTGATTAAGTCAGAAGTGCAAATTCTCACCTGAAGCTAACACAACATTGTAAATTAACTGTACTTCAATTAAAATTTTTTTCCAAAAAAAAGTGGAAGTTCTACTTATGGGACTTCCAGCAACTGGAAGCTGGATAGGATGGAGTTTTTTTGTTTTTTTTAAAATTTATTTATTTATTTTTGCGTTGGGTCTTCATTGCTGTGCGCAGGCTTTCTCTGGTTGCTGTGAGCAGGGCTACTTTTCTTTGCGGTGCGCGGGCTTCTCATTGCGGTGGCTTCTCTTGTTGTGGAGCACGGGCTCTAGGTGCGTGGGCTTCAGTAGTTGTGGCAAACAGGCTCAGTAGTTGTGGCTCGCGGGCTCTAGAGTGCAGGCTCAGTAGCTGTGGCGCACAGGCTTAGTTGCTCCGTGGCATGTGGGATCTTCCCGGACCAGGGCTTGAACCCATGTCCCCTGCATTGGCAGGCGGATTCTTAACCACTGCACCACCAGGGAAGCCCTAGGATGGAGTTTTTGATTAGGAGCATTCGTGGTTCCCTGAAATCCCCTCACTTGGGCAAATGCCTTAGTATCCCCGACACTATGCCCGTCCCTGCCCAGGCCCTTGGAGTCAGATCCCAAGCTCATCCTGTGAACTGTCCAGAGCCCGGCCTGTGCAAAGGTGTGTGTTTCAGGCAAGGAAAATGATAGTATCCTTCTGGGTTCAAATAGAGAAACACCAGTGCTTAAAGCAAAGAAAATGTAAAGACTTTATTTCTCACCTGAGCAAAGGCTCAAACAGAAAAGTGTTTACCAAAAAAGCAGAAAGAAACTTCAAACAGAAACTAAAAAGTCAATTTTCTTTTCATGTGTTCTGAAAAGAATCAGCCAAAGTGGGGTTCAAATTGATGCCTGTAACCGTGATAAATTATGTACCCTCTCTCACTTTTGGTTTTCTTAACCAAATAAAGTGAGGATGCTAATACGTACCACTAGGTTTGTAGTTCATTTTAAGATGTAAGTTTTTTGGCCTCAGTTTCCCCAAATGGAAAATGGAGCTCACGACTTCAGACTTCAGGATTGTTGTGAATATAGGTTAACATGTACAGCATGGTCCTGGCGCACAATAAATGCTTATTATGTGGAAGGTGATTTTTCTGTATCACTAGTGGCAGGGAACGTCCTGAGTGGTGATAAAAGTAGCAGCAATAGTAGTCGTCAGCAAATATGAGTTTTCTCCCCTTTTTTCTTATGGGGGCCAGATTTAACAGAGTTTATGTAATCTGCCTACCTTCTTACCCTGAACCCTACTTTCAAATTCTACCAGGATTCTTATCCAAAGAGGCTGGTGGGAAAATGTCTCAGTGTGAGGCATTGCCATCTTGTGTAGGGGTGTGTGTGTGTGTGTGTGTGTGTGTGTGTGTGTGTGTGTGTGTGAGAGAGAGAGGACTTGAGTAAAACTTTTAATATTATACATGCCACTCCCTGGAGATTCTGAAACACTCTCCACCTAGCAAAGTCACCCTCTCTCCAGCTGGACATAAATATTATTGAGTACTAAAATAACGTTGCATACACTAATATCATTGCCTTTTACCTAAGAATAAGAGAAGTTAAGCTCCTTGTCCAAGGTTACCACATGATATGTAGCAGAATCAGGGTTTGAACTCTGATTTATCTCCAGAGCCCAGGCCTCTCTCACCTGTCTTAATGTAATCTCACACAAGTGATGGAACATAGGAGTGGTAGGTAGAGATGAAAATTACTTTTGCCTCAGACCATTATTCTTCCAGACTACTCTGGAGAGATAGGTGTAAGCACACTGTGCTTTGCTCTGAGGAATAGACACCCAGAACTCCTAACTGGGCTTCTATGTGGTAGACGCTGCATTACATCTGTTGTTTCATTTGGGCTTCACAAACTCTGAAGTAAGTACTGTTCACCCCATTTTAAAGATCAGGAGACTGAGATGCAGTAACTTGCTGAAGGTCTCACAGCTAATAAATGACAAACTAAGATTGAAATCTGGGTCTGTCTGACTGCATAGATACACATTCAACTTTTCCAGAATCATTTCATACCTTGTTTTACAAACAAATCTGGAATATTTGCAAAAGGCTAAAATATGTTTTCTTATATCAGAAAGTTGGCCCAGATATTGTGTCTGTTAGCTTTCTTCCAATGCCCACTTACCCTCCCTCATAAAAAAAAAAAAAAAAAAAAAAAAAAAATTTGTTTCTGTTTTGTTGTTGAATCTGTAGCTGCCACAGGGAATGAAATGAGAATATTGATTCAGAACTTTTCTGGGAGGTGAGGGCACAGAACATTTAGAGTACAGTATCCTGCTTCGTTCTCTGAGCTGACAAGCTAAAACTGAATGAGGAAATGGCAATTATCTAGAAACAGACTTTAAGGCTTAATTTTGGATGTTTTGTTAAAAAAAAATGCTGAAAATAAAGTTGCCACCAGCATAGGTAATACCTATAATTCCCAATTAGAGATAATTTTTGTAGCTTAAAACCTTGTCCCAGCTAAAATGTAAATGTTCCAGGGAGGAGGAGAGGCATCATACTGTAGGATGCCCCAGGGCAAGAATGTTGCTTTCCTCTTATCTTTCTTCCCAGCATACTTTCTTCCTAGCAGTACTCCCTGACACATGGTGAGTGCTCAGTAAACATCACTGAGTGAAGTGGTGAATGCATAAATGAGTGAAAAGTTAGAGAACAAATCCCTCTGATACTTTTATGAAAGCAAACTTCGATAATGAAAGCATAAAGCCAGAGGTACCCCAGAAGACATGAAAAACAAACTCACTGTACACATTTGCCCAGAGTAGGCTTAGAGCTCTCTTCAGTTTAGTTTATCCTAGATTTCTCTTTGGACATAGAGTGTAGAAAAGATTTTTGTTATCTAAAATGTCAGGGAACAAAGCCAGAGGTGAACTGTGGAAGAATGCATATTCAATGAGTTTTTGAACTCTATCACTGAATTTCTGAACTCTGATTTTTTTTTTCCTTTAGAAAGAAAGAAAAGCCTTCATTTCTCTTTTTCTCTCTCAATACCTCTGTCTCTCTCTTCCTCCCCACTTCTCTCTCAAGTCAAAGAGGTTGTAGCTGACAGCCATGCCATAAGTGTGTGCCTGATCTCCCAAGTTAAGTGGCAAACAGGGAAACTCGGTGTTACCCCGACCCCTCCGCATCTCAGATTCAGGAACACTTGTGCTTGCGGCATGTCGCCACTAGGGGTCCCCAGCGGCAGGCGGTGTGAACTGGGACTTGGGTAGCCGAGGCGGCCTCCTTTGTCTGCACCCCAGGTGTGGACTCCTTTTGTTCAGAGGCTGGGCTGCTACCTGCGGCGTCTGAGCTGTCTGCTCCAGTCACCCAGCCCTGGGCTGCCTGCGCACCTCTTCGGAGGACGTGCACTGTTTCTCAGCTTCTGCCTTTAGTTACACCTGACGTTACCCCGGAAGAGCCAGTGTTTTCTCTTTAGCAGGACTAGGTATCTTTGCATTAGAAACACGGCTTAAACTGCAAAGGGAAATATTTCTCACTACAACAGAGTATATCTATGTTGAGAAATTAATGGCAAAAGGACCCCTTTTCTATAGTAGAGTATTTGCCATAAAATATTTAAAACTAGTTGACAAATAGACCCACTCTTCTCCCGAAAGATGGCCCCTGGATTAATCTTGAAAGTCAGGAATGTTTCATTCTATGCTTAGCATGGAGAAGAGGAATGACCTTCACAAACACCCCCAAGTGCCTGAAATGTGGGAGCTCAGCTCCAGCCACAACAGCCGCATGTACCCTTCGGTGTTTTCACGTCTGCCTTTAAACTTCAAAGGAAGGAACAGTAAAGCAAAAATAAACAAATTACAGTAACAGAAGAGCGCCTCTGTAAACAATAAATTACAGGAGTTGTAACAGCTGGTGATGGGAGTGGGGGTGGGGAATGCAAACATTTGCTCCATGGAAATTTATTCTTGTTTTCACCATCTTAGTTTTTCTTGTTCACAGCAAAATAGTGGGTCCTTAATGTGCCCGTCAACTTTTTTGTGCTCCAGATGCGTCACTCATCACCTAGTTGCTCAGTGGTCACAGCTACTGATGTGAAAATTAATTGGTGTACATGAGAACCATTCATGGATTCATTTGTTCCTTGGTTTACTCACTTATTCCACAGATATCCACTGAGCACCTATTGTGTGTAAAGCATGGTAGAGACTACAAAGGCCGGCCAGACAAGGATCCTACCCCCCAGGAAGCTTTTAATAAAGTAGGGAGGTCAAATATGTTCCACAATTGCGACCAAAGCAAGACAGAGCATCTGCCATTTGAGAGGTGCAGAGAAAAGACTATAGGAATTCAACAGAAGGAGAGCCGATTTCTGGCTTGGGGTTCAGGGACGATTCCCCAAGAAGGTACATTCTTCTTGAACCTTCACGGTCTGTAGGAGGTCCAGCAGGGAGGGATGGGAAAAGGCCAGTGCTGGCAGCCCCAGCGGTTAGGGGGCGAGGTGAGGCAGGGTTACGTTTGTGACAGGGACAACAGGAAATATGTTTGGAAAGGGAAGGTGGGAAGGCTTTAAATGCTAAGCTAAGCATGAATGCTAAGTTAAAACAAAATGGTAATTTTTAAGCCTAAATAGACTAAGTTATCAAGACTCCTTTCATCCCATAAGTACTTTACTCTTTGAAGAAAGAAGGTAGAAATATCTTTAAAAAATCCCTGCTTCTCAAACAGACTTAAGATCTTTGTAGCACCAATATTCCCGTTTTTACCAGCAGATAGGCATTACCTAGAAATAAGGCCGTACATGAGTGAATAAAGTATATGAATGAATTTTCTTATTGCTTCATTTAGAGGAATGCTTTGGAAGGTCCACAGACAGGTTCCTGAGCCTACTGAGGAGGAGGTTAGCATCTTGTTTCCTCTACCTTCTGCTAATATATTGATATTAAACATTTTTGCAAGTGGCAGCGAGCCATTAAGCCTCTGAAACTATGTTGATGGTGAGCGATCATGCCTGCTGAGTTTTCTCTGTTGGTTATGACTTTAACAATCCAAGTTATTGATTAACTTTCAGATTTTAGTACTGAACCTAGAGCTTTCCTTTTGTTCTTCAAAATAATGGACTTCAGAGTTTCCGTCCATCTCCTACCAATTAGCTAAGCCTCCCCAGTCATCCCGTTTCTACTCAGCAAGCGTATTTGTTGGTCTTGTATTCTTCTGACCTCTGGACCCAGTGGAAAAAAAATTATTTTCCATCTTATTCTGCTTTTGTACACAGGGTGCCTTGGGGTGATGCCTTCACAGCAAGTGTCCCTCTGTCCCTTCATCTGTCAACTGGGAATAAAAAAATAATCTACTTCACAGGGCCATGCTTTACTTTCTCTAACTAAGGACTGTAAAGCTCTATGAGGGTAGATATCATCATCCAAACTGCAGAAATAGAATTTGACATCCCTTTGTGAGACTTCTGAGTGATGAAACCTGTTGGCATATTTCTTGATTTGGGACAAGAAAGATACAAACCTTGGGCCGAAGATGAGCATTTCCCCTGGTAGAACAGGTCACTGCTGATTAGTTATCTCCAGTTATCTCCAGATGCAGTGGAGAAAGCCAAAGTTGTTCAAATCATAGATTCCATCTTTCAAGTAAAAAATTTACAATCACTTATGGAGCACAAACTGTATACCAGGTACACTGTGACTTTACACATCTCATGTCATTTAATTTTCACCACGCCCTACATTATCAGGAGTTTGGTTGGGGGGTGGAGAAACTGAACCTCAGCAAATGTGAGTAATTTGCTCAAGGTCCCACAGCTAATAAGTGGCAGAACCAGAGTTTGAATCCAGGTGTAGTCTCCTTCAAAGCCCAGAGGGAGACAGCCCTACTAGGTGACATAGCCAAGTCAGACAGTCCACCAGCTAAAGATCTGGAGGGATACACAGATTACTAGTCAGAGAGGTAGATGATGCCTTTGGTCAGGAGAACTCTGAAAAAAACAGGAATTCTATTCTGACAGAGAGGTCAAGGTTGTGATGGGCCATATGTCCTTGAAGGGCTCCACATTAAGCTGCATCAAGGCTGCATTACACAAAGAAGAAGAAGAATGGAAGGGGGGCGGAGTGGAGGTGCTTGGGTCTCCGTATACCAGGCTGGGATGTTTCAAGTTCCATGTAGATGAGTGTCAGGAGGACTCAGTCCAATGTGACTGGAGAGTGCTCCGGAGCCCTCAACTATTCTGCAAGCTGCATTAAAAACAAAACAAGGGCTTCCCTGGTGGCGCAGTGGTTGAGAGTCCGCCTGCCGATGCAGAGGACGCGGGTTCGTGCCCCAGTCCGGGAAGATCCCTCATGCTGCGGAGCGGCTGGGCCCATGAGCCATGGCCGTTGAGCCTGCGCGTCCGGAGCCTGTGCTCCTCAACGGGAGAGCCCACAACAGTGAGAGGCCCGCGTACCGCAAAAAAAAAAAAAAAGAGCCTTATTGGGAACATACACTGGGATGGCATCCTGGAGGGAATTAAAAAAAAAAAAAGTTTAAATCAACTAGAAAATGTGACATGGGTGCATACTGTGATTATTCAACATTTATTATTCACTGTGTGTTAGGTGCTTGGTTGAGGTGGACCCCCTAGGATTGGCTGCTGTTCCTGTGTCACTCCTGATAATTTTTAAATTGACTATGTCCTTATAACCATGTTTTTAAAAATTGAACAACCACAATGTGAACAATTTCCACTTTGCTACATAATGAGAGTACTTTCATTCCTTTAATGTTTGCTTTTTCCTTTGAACTAACAATTTCTGTTCAAATTTCACAGTTTTCTGTGGCTTCAGGAATGAAAGAACCGATTACCCTGCTGGGAGCGTGAAATAGACTTAAAAAATCTGCATGATATTTCCTCCCAGTGAAATTAATTTAGGTTTAAATGCAGGAGTAAAGTACACACCTTGTGCCAGAGTCTCTTTCTCTCACACACCTGAGTAGTTCCTTATCCAGAAAGGGCACAATTGGACCTGCTGCTAAGTCTTAAGTCTTTTGTGAAGATCCTTTGCAAGACTGCAGTGTGAGAACCTCTTTTTCTTTGACACCCGGCTTTGTGTGGGCCTGATGGCATATCTGGAACGTCTCTATTTCTTTGAAGGCCCAGCTCAAAAGCCCAGTGGACCCGTCGGGCACTGTCCATGGCTGGGGTACTTAAGAGCAGCCGGATTGGCTTGCCGGGTGTTTTGAGGGTATTTTAGGAAACGCACCTTCTTGCAGGGCAGGAATCCTCAGCTCCAGAGTGACAAAGGACAATTTGGAGGGGAGTATAAGGAGCGCTCCATAGCCGCTCTGGCATCCCAGGCCCCCTTACGCCTAGCATCGTGTCCTTAGTGACCCCGCCTTCGCCCTCTGGATCGCACCCCGGCTGTCTCGCTGCTCCCGAGTCCGGGCGGGCGTCGCGAGTCCCGCCACCTTCCCCCACGCCCCACACCCGGTCGCCCTCAAACATTTGGAGCCGCGCTGTGCACCGCAGCCATGCTCACCCCGCGCCCCCCAGCGGCTTCCCCGGCACCTCGGGGTCCGGCTCCCCGGGCCAGTGTCGCCCCGCCCTGCAGCCCACAGCCTCCCCCTCCAGCCCCCGTCGCAGGAGCTGTCAAGCCCGCGGCAGCTGAACCAGCCCCCGAGCTCCCGCGTCTCCTCTCCTTCCTTTGTGTGCGCGCGAGCGGAGTTGGGGAGGAGGGAGAAGGGGGAGGTCGCTCTGTCTGTCTGTCTCCCGCCGCCTTTGCCCGGGCAGCTTGAAGTGCCGCCGGGGAGGCGGGAGCCGGGGGGAGGGTGCGGGGAGCCGGCGGGGCGTCTCGGGGCCGCCCGGGCGCCCTGGTCCCAGCCGCGCGCTGGGGAGCGCGCACCGCAGCTGGGGCTCAGCTGGAGGCACGATTCGTCTGGTTCGGCCGCCCCTCGGCCTCCCTCCGCTCCCACCTACCCTCGACACTCGCAGAAAAGCGTGCGAAGGCGCCGAGAGTGACGGAAACCACAAATAAATAGCGGCGGCAGCAGCGCGTCATCTGGCGGAGCAGGAAGTGCAGGCAGAGTCCGGAGGCTGGTGCTTTCTGCGCGTCCCCAGGACTTTGCCATGGGCTGGGGGCCGCGGAGGCTGCGAGCTGCCGGGCCAGGACAGCGGCGGCGGCGTCCGCACCGCGGCTGAGCGAGCAGCGTCGCGCGGGGCGCGCGGAGATGGCAGCGTCCAGCAACTCCAGCCTGTCCGGCTCCTCGGTGTCCTCCGGTGAGTTTCAGCCCGTCGGGCGCGATTGCCCCGCTGGGTCTGTCGCCCGCTGCCCTCGCCCCGCACTCTGGGATGGAGAGAGCCTACCTGTGGCCGTCTTGCCCGCTCTCCCGGGGTGAGGGCAGGCGGCCGGTGTGACACTTGTTTGGCTGGCCAGCACCCTCGGTGCCCACAGCACCTCCGCGCCTGGCGTCTGACAGCGCAGAGGTGGGGGAGCGGGGCGCCCTTAGTGTGCAGACGCGGGGGTTCTGGAGATTTGGGGAGCAGCAGGCGAGAAGCGAACCGGGTAGGGGCGGGCTCGCACTTTCTGGCGCCGCTGGAACCCGGGCTGGCGGGGCGGGGAAGGTTAGGGTGACGCTGGGCGCCCCAACCCGCTAGCTCTGGGGTGCCCGCTCCGCGGGATGTCCACATTCAAGGCAGTGGGGAGCAAACCCTCGCTTCTCGCAGACTTGATTTTCTTTGTTTGTTTCAGAAATTAGCTCCGTGGAGACCCACGCTTGGGGTATGGGTTTGAGATAGAGGTAATTCTCTCTGGTTCTGATCGAAGCGAGTTAGGGGACGCGAGGTCGAGCCAGCCTTTGACAATTTGCCCGTTTGCAAGTGTGTGTGTGTGTGTGTGTGTGTGTGTGATTTTCCTCTGTGGCCTCTTGGAATATGTTCTGTGATTTTACTTTCCAGGCATACATATTTTTTTTTTCAAGTGCGGCCGAGGAAGGAAGGGCTTCTTTCAGCTTTTCTACGTTGAACAGCGGGACTAATTGAAGAGAACAAATTGCTAATGAATCTGAAGGAGTAGGAATCAATAGAAGCAGACCCACTGGATTCTGAGTATGACAGGTTTCTAATCAGGATGATGCATTAGGTAGAATTCTTCTACTTCGCTAGTCATTGAAAACTTTAATGACAAACCCTAAAGGGTTAGCTGATAAGACATTTAGTGTAGTTTACAGCATTCATGGGTCAAGAAGGTCTTGAAGTCCTAATGGAAATGCTTAATATATCAATATTGTATTAATTCCTATTGTGTGTGTGTTTTAAATTATTACCCAAAAATTAAACTCACAAGAAGAAACACTTTGTTGGAGGCATTGGACAGCAAGCCAAGCATTAAGGAACCATATCTCTAGATGTGTGACTAATTAAATCATAAATGCAAGGTGATTTGACTAAGGTGCAGTTGTGACGTGGAACAAGGTGATCACTTGAAAGCCATTTATTATCTTTTTTGGCAGGTTTTAGTTCCAGGGAAATAGCACTTCCTTTCTTGATCACTGCCAACTAATGAAAAGCACAGTGTTGTTATGTGTACGATGTAGTTGAAGTTTCTGGTAGTAGCAACCAATGGGGCAGAACAGTCATATCTTATTAAGAGCAGCAACAAGTTGACCGCCTGTGGTTTTAATTCTGAGAACTCAGCAAATGCTACAGTTTATTTTTAGTACCCCCAAACCACTGCTGCTGCTTTTCAGTTCATTTTGGTTGACTAACATTGAATTTAAAACACAGTGATGTTAGCTTATGATTAGCATATGGTTATCCCTCTCCGAAAATGGCCCACAAGAAAATGAACTGGTGGGGGAGAGGTGACGAAGGGAAAGAAGAAAGGATAAAGGACAATAAGGCAGTGTTATCACATGATTTACTGAAGGTATAAATTACAGATGCTGTGGCATCTGAATTTTCAGATCTTGATGAAAGATCTCCTTAAGCTTAAGGAATGTTATTGAAAAACCTAACTCAGCCTTAGGAAGAATACATGGGTTTGAAGCAGCACAGTATAAGCTTTAGATGATGTTAATTGCTTTGTAGATAGAATAGAGATGCTTGTGATGGTTCTTTTTTCTGCTTTAGTTACCACTGTTTTAAATCCTAATGGAAACTGGAAAATTTTGCGAAAGCTTAAATTCAAAAAGTGGGCAGAGGTATATTTTTTGGTATGACTCAACCATGGGCCATGAGCTTATATTGGCTAATTCACCAATTAATCAGGCACTTTGTCTTGAAAAATTTGAGAGCCAGCATTCTCTTTTTAAGCTCACCATCGTGTGGATCATGAATAATTCAGGTGACACAAGCAATTCACACCTGTGGGAGGTGTTGGGCAGGAAAGAATAGAGCCTGTTTGTGGTGGCAGCTGGGTTCTCTCAGGCAAAGGCCAGAGTCTGAAAAATTAGGACACTCCATCAATCTATTAATCACCGTTTTGGAGGGCCTACTATGTGCCAGGCAGTAAGTTATAAGCATCAGATTCAAGGAGGTTAAGTGAGGAAGATAATTTAAAGGATTTCTTCAAGTTCTGGGATTATTGTCCTTGAGTTTGGCTCCAGCAGTGGGTAACTTGGGGTAAGTTATTTAACTTCTCCAAGCCTCAATTTCCTCATCGATAAATGAGACTGATGCTAACAACAGGAACTACTTCATAAGAATGTCATGGGGATTAAGTGAGATAACGTGTATAGAGCGTTTAGCACAGGGTGTGGCACTAAATAAGTGCTTGGTGTGAATAAAGTTTGTTCCTTGGAGGAATGAAAAAGAAAGCTCTCACTGACTCAGACTTTAGGTACAGAAATAAGTCCAACACACATCAAGTCTGCCTCTTACCTTGCATGTTAAGTTTGGTCTTGCGGTTTGAGCTCCATTAAACAAGCATTTATTAAGTTTCTTTTAGGTTTCAGGCATAATCCCAAGTGTATGGAATAGAAAAATGCGTCAAGATCCTTTTCCTCTCCATCCAGCAGCAGAGATGGACAAGCAAATAGCAATCTATTTTCCATTTTGATAAAATAAATTATGGGGAGGAGAGTGCAGGGAAGAGAGTGATGACCTCAGTTGTGAGGGGTCAGTAGGGGTGACATATGAGTTGAGCCTTGAAGGATGAGTGGAATGTTTTCAAAAAGCAGAGCGCGGGAAAGGCATTTCAGGAAGAGGTAAGATCTTAGGCAAAGACCTGGAGATAGGGAAGTTCATTGCCTAATTTTCAACTCCCTCCTTAGGGCTATTGACCTGTTTTCTTGGTGGTTCCTCTTTTCTGGACAGTTTCTTTCTGCTCAGGTAGCAATGGGTTTAGTGGCACAGCTCTCCAGTACCTTAGGACATACTTGGGCAATTGAGCACTGAGAAAGGAATGGTTGATTCTGTAGGGTCCAGGATATGGAGAGGTGAACTTGAATAGAATACCATGGGTTAAACCTCTCTTAGAGGAATAGCCTCTATTTCTGGGAGGTTTAGGTTTGGATGGATTTGTGTGAAGAGTAAAAATCTAATAATTTACTCATATTAAGCTCAAAATTATCTGATTTTCCTGAGAATATGTTCTTACCTGCTGTTGTTGGACCACATTACCCAAGCATCTCATTTACTCTACATTACCAGCTGAGTCACAACAGATGAAATAATCAGGTTAAAATTAATTTTTAAATACATTTTCTGAGAACTCTTTAGAAATGTGTTTCTGAAATATTCAATTATGTGTAAAAGAAATTGCTTTGGGGCTTCCCTGGTGGCGCAGTGGTTGAGAGTCCGCCTGCCGATGCAGGGGACACGGGTTCATGCCCCGGTCCGGGAGGATCCCACATGCTGCGGAGCGGCTGGGCCCGTGAGCCATGGCCGCTGAGCCTGTGCGTCCGGAGCCTGTGCTCCACAACGGGAGAGGCCACAACAGTGAGAAGCCCGCATACCACAAAAAAAAAAAGAAAAAAGGAAAGAAATTGCTTTGCCTTTGTTTTAATGATAACTGCTGGTGATTAAATTTCACAGGCACCTAGGTTGGCAGGAAGGTTTGATTACCTGTTTTATTTTAAATCAGGGGGAAAAAAATCCCTATCCTTAAGTTTTTAATCTAGCCTGTGGTACTTGATTATATTCTGAAATAAACAGTGGTTGACTTGCAAAGTACTTCTCTTAATAGTCATGAATTAGATTTGCTTTTATAATTGAAATAAGAACTTTTTGCATATTAGTCATGTGATCACCAAATGGGTAATTTCATAAAGTAACGAAAAAAATCAACTCAAGTAAAGTAATAGATAAAGAAGCTATGAGATGTTTTCCAGTAACTGAACAAAGTAAAAAATTAAATAATAAAGGGACTCCTGGGATAAGAAGTTGTTAAGATTTTGAAAACATAAACACACTGTATTATAGAAATAATATTGACAGGGACTTTTGAAATTAAAATGCAAATAGAAAAAGATAAAAATCAGTGTTATGTGCAGAGTCATTGAAACCGTAATTGGGAAAAGAACATTCCTGAATGGATTGAGGGATTTATTTTTCCAGATTCTATACAACAGTAATTGTGTGCCAGGTAAGTAATGCCATTTTCTGCTGTCAAACTGGTGTTGATCCTAGAAATGATAAATAGGAATTTTCATTACTTGTTATTGGCGAGTCACAACCAGCGGCATATACAAATCTTTCACATTCCTAGATGCAGAAGGCAAAATTGAACTACAGTAATGCTGCCAAGACTTATATACGTGTAATTAGAAACTCCATGGATCCAATACTACAAAACAGGGTATCTTTGTTGAAACAGACATTCACACTGAGAAGTCTTCTAGTCCTTTAGACTTCAGAAACATTCAATTACGTGTAAGCAAAATAGCTGTACCTTTGTTTTAGTGATAACTGCTGGCAGTTTAATTTCAGTCACCTAGAACGGCAGGAAGATTTGATCACCTTTATTTGAAATCGTGTGCACAAAAAAATTGCGATTTCAGAAACATTGCAAATATTTTTAAAATCACAATCTAAAAGTCAATCCCCTGAGAGAAATCATTCACTCAGTTGAAGAATATTGTTTTTTGCTGTTTTTCTGGTGACCTTTCCACAGCTTATTTTAACTTATTAGATTTTCACTGTACTTTGTGGTACCTGAGATGAACTCAGTGATATAAAATCTGAGAGAAAAGGAGGCTCTTCTTAAGCATGACAGCTTGTTTGCAGTGTTTGACAAAGGCCCACTGATTTGTGTACTTTTGTTAAAACTCCAGATGCCCCCCCCACTCCCACTAACCCTATGAAGAGTTTTGAATGACCTTGACATTTGTTCAACTTTTGGGGGATGCAAACCCCAGGTATTTTCTGAGGCCAGTCTCTGTGGGGTTTAACTGAACAATGTGTTCTTTGCACTGCCTCCTGGGGCTTGGCCTGAGTGTCAGTCCTGCTGAGGGCCTTCTGCTGCTCTGCAGGGTCTCCTGTTTTCACATAATGGTGAAAATAACCGGACATTAGGATTGGAAAACCTATACATGAGCAGTGTCATCTTGGTATGGTTTGGGAAAGCGTTTTCTGCCGGAAGGTTAAGATTCCTGCCAAGATAGTTAGATATAAAGAAAGAGAAAGGAACTGAGTGATAGACATAAGATTAATAGCACCATTCACCCATGATTTATCTTTTATGAATGTATTCACATTTCATGACTCCTAAAATATGTCATTGAATTTTCAAAATGAATGGTTGGCTTGCCTCTCTCTCTGTCTCTTTCTTTCTTTCTCCCTTTTGGTTTTCTCATCAGTTATTATGTTGGTCACATTTCTATTTAGAGATGTTTTCAGAAACCCTGCCTTTGGTCTACTTTACTGTTAATAGTTTCCTAGTCCTCCAAGCACCTTGCTGCTTCTCCTTCCACTTGCTCAGTGGGAAAGGCAGCTACTGGTCTCACGTGGATTCTGGTCAGAGCATCAAGATGGACACCTCCATCTCTGGTGCAGGCTGGTGGGTGTGACAGAACACACTCATGTGTCTCAAAGTTACAAACGAAAGCAGAGGTTTATATAAAGTTTCCATGGCTAGAGGAAAACCCAGTTGGAATGTGCTGAACCCACATGCAGTCTGCTCTGCCAGGGGACCCGTGTGGCTGTCCACTGGGGTCTGAGGCTGAAGATGGCATGTGTGCACTGGGGGAGAGCCATCCACTAGCTGCTTGTGCAAATAACCTGCTTCTTCCCTCATTTATTACTAATTGAACACCATTGTGGGGACCAGTCTTCTAATATAGTCTTTAGAGTATGGCCTAATGACAACATGGCCTTGCTTCAGCAGTTTGGCCTGTCAAAGTCACCCAACTTCAGCCCATTCACAGTATCACCTCCACAGTTTAAAGTGTTATTTTCAATCATCCAATGTCTTAGTTCCCATAGACATTCTCTAAGAAAGGTGTTCAATTAATAACCTTATTTAAAATGTCATCATCACCTCAGGTCAGAGGGGACATTGATCAGATTCCTGGAATTGAGATATCGCCCACTCACTATGCAGGCCGCCAATCACCCCATGCCTTTGGTGGGCCTGTGGAGGAGAGCATTTTGTCGAGGAGAGAGGCTAGATGCCAGTTGCCTGGCATAATCAAATAGATCTGAATTGATACAGCTACTATGGAGAACAATATGGAGGTTTCTTAAAAAACTAAAAATAGAATTACCATATGACCCAACAATCCCACTACTGGGCATATACCCTGAGAAAACCATAATTCAAAAAGACACATGCACCCCAATGTTCATTGCAGCACTATTTACAATAACCAGGTCATGGAAGCAACCTAAATGTCCATCAACAGATGAAAGGATAAAGAAGATGTGGTGTGTATATATATATATATATATATATATATATATATATATATATATATATATATATATAATGGAATAATACTAACTCATGAAAAGGACCGAAATTGGGTCATTTGTAGAGATGTGGAAGGAGTCTGTCATACAGAGTGAAGTAAGTCAGAAAGAGAGAAATCAATATCATATATTAATGCATACATGTGGAATTTAGAAAAATGATACTGAATAACCTATTTGCAGGGCAGGAATAGAGACGCAGATGTAGAGAATGGATGGGTGGACATGGGGGAAGGGGAGGGTGGGATGAATTGGGAGATTAGGATTGACATATATACACTACAATGTATAAAGTAGATAGCTAGTGGGAACCTGCTATATAGCACAGGGAGCTCAGCTCTGTGCTCTGTGATGACCTAGATGGGTGGGATGAGGGGTGGGTGGGAGGGAGGTCCAAGAGGGAGGGGATATATGTATACATATAGCTGATTCACTTTTTTGTACAGCAGAAACTAACACAACATTGTAAAGCAATTATACTCCAATGTAAAAAAAAAAAAAAAAAGAATCAAATAGATCTGGAGAAACAGTCTGCTTCCTTGAGCTGGGGAGAGATCCCACCTTCTGAAATGTGTCTTCGTTAGATGTTGTAGGAAGAGCCATAAATGTGGAATCAGAAGATTCCGGACATTTAAACCTTTAACCAGGATATTTAAACCCTTAGCCAGGGCACCTACATCTTTTACCAAAGCCCTTAAATCCTCTGTCAGAGCCCTTAAGCCCTTAACCAGGACCCTTAAACCATTAACCAAGGCCCTTGAACCCTTTACCAAGGCTCCTCAACCCTTAACATAGGCACTTTAACCAGATACTTAACGAAAGCAACTATCTAGCTATGTGGTCTTTGGTGAAGTTAGCCCCTCTGAACCTTAAATGCCTCGCTGCAAACTGCAGTTGTGAGAGTCTGTTTCTGGAGCTGAGATGAGCATCGACAGAGGTGATAGAAGCATCCCCTCTACAGACCTGGCCAGCACGCCTGCTTATTAGAGGCCAGTTCTCTTTTCCCTGTCTCCTTCCCTTAATATCTCTGAGCCTCAGTTCTCTTGGCTGTAAACCAGAAATAGTGATATCTGACAAATTTATCCCATGGGGTTGTCATTCCTGAAGTACTGTTTGGGAAAATGCGTAGTAAACTGTAAAAGCAACTAACACTACTGAATGGCTGCTAAGTGTCATTCTGTTTACATTATCTCACACAATTTTCGCAATATTTCTCTGAGGCAGACATTATATCACATTTTGTAAACAAAGAAATAGGTTCAGAGAGGGATGGGGCTTGGATTTGAGGTGATAGGATTAGAGCAAAGTCTTCCTAATTTCAAAGATCATGCTTTTCCCTCTTGAAACATAAGGGGTTGGTTCATTTCTATCTATTTACAAAGTTGCTGACATTAGAGTTTACCGCTGAAATCCATGCTCATGGTTGACAGAGAAAATATAGTTACATACTTGTGCTTTATTTTGTTGCCCTCAGTAGTTAGCCAGACCCTCACCTCAGTCTGACCAAAGCTTATTCTCACCAGCAATACGAACTGGGAGGTGTTATCACGTCATTACTCTTCAGAGTGAACACCCAGGATATTAGACTTGTGAGTATCTATACTTGAGAATAGTCTTGCAAGGTGAAGGGTATATAGGTATCCATTGTACTATTCTTGCATCTTTTCTAAAGGTTTGAAAATTTTCTCAGTGAAAGAAAAAAATTAGGCAAAAAAAGAAAAGTACTACTTAGCATTCAGTTGATTTTCTTCACTGGCATTTCAAAAGCGTTCCATTTTGTGTGAGCATATCAAGTCCTGTTATCATCTCATGAAACTCCCAGATTCTGAATCCTCAGGCAGCAGAATGTCTATTTCTTAGCTTATATCTTAAGTGAAAGCATAAAGGAGCTGAAATTACAGAAGCAGGTCAGGCAGAACACACGCAACAATTTCTGCCTGAGAATTGTTGGTTTTTTTCTCCCGACCTGGATTGACCTGACTTTTCACTGTAGGTTTGGACCAAAGAGGGGCCTTGGAGGTTGTTTAGAAGATGCCAGCATAGTATAAGCAAGAGAATCAGGGTCCAAAGAACTCCAGGAACTGCCCAGTGCCGCTCACCTAGTTAGTGGTGGGGCTAGAGCTGAACTGTAGTCTAGGACCCACGTTTCCAGAACATCATTCTCCATCCTCCTTCCTGGCTCATCCTAAAGAGTAGTTATCATCCTTAGAGAACTTCTCGTAGATGTTTTTTCTGTCTGGCTTCATACAGGCTGTTCTATTTAATTATTTAATATTTTCAACAAAGAGGTCATAAAGCGCTTTGTATGTTAGATGGGCCTTAGAACTCAAGGCTGTTGTGTCAACAGAGACAGAGACTTAAGTGATCTGGTGTCTGCCCTAACTATATATAGCTATGCTGTCCAATATGGTAACCACTAGACACATGTAGCTATTTAAATTTAAATTAAAAACATTCATTTCCTCAGTTGTAGTAGGCACATTTCAAGGGCTTAGTAGTACATATGGTACTACTGTGGTAGCTAGTGGCTACCATATTAGGCCACGCAGAAATAGAACATTTCCACCATTCTGCAAAAGATTCTGTTGGGCAGCACTTGTAGACAGGGTATGAAGTTCTAAGACAGGGACTTTACTAATGTAAAATTAATTAGCTAAGGATAGAAAATTTGATAAAATGTTCACCCATTCTTGTGTTTGCTCCTTGTGCTGCTTGGGTTGGATTTTACTAATTCTGCAAATTGGCTTTTCATAAGTAATTTTTTCATAACTTTGAGGCAAACTGTGGAATGACAGCTAGAATATAATGTTGGGAAGAGTAATTAAAATGTTGATAAACACTGCTAGTCCTGAAGTTTGATTCAAGCTTTTTAAAAAATGGTCTGTAGTTTCCTTAATGGCAGCTCCATTTCTTTTTGAAATAAACCCACAGTGAGTTGTAATTTCACCCTCCAAGAGGAAAAAATGCCATATCCAGAAGAAGTTTGGATCTTATAACTGCATTTCTTCCCCAAAATTATAAATAAAATAGGGAAATTGTGAATGTGTGGACTGAGGTTGCTAGTGGCATATCTAAGCTATGCTATTTAAGAGAGATTTTCTGCCAACTTGGCCATCAGCAAACCATTTGCCTAGAAGTATTTTGCTTCTGCAAAAGCCCACATACAGGGCAAAGAAAATGCACTGGTTTTTGGAAAATAAAGTTAGCTTTTGGAATTTTCAGCACATTTAATTGGGGGGAAATGTGTGCATGTAAGATGCAGGAACATGACAGTTCCTACGAAAAGGAAGCTGCCCTCCTCCTTGAACTTCTGTTACCATCTTCAAGTGGAACAAAAAAATGGAAAGGTGGAGGGTATCTTTCAAGTGTCAAGCAGCTGTCAAGGGAGAGGTGGATGTTGAGGCCAGTGGCCTCAGAAACCACACTAGCCAGAAGCCTGTGGCATGAATGCTTGTTGTTTATTGATATGATTCAGATCACAAATTTCAGGCAGTATGAATCACAGAATCACTTGGGTGATAACCTTACATAGTTCTTTTCTCTTCAGAGGCCCAGTACCTAGATTTCATCATGCCCCATCACTGCCCTGAGGACTACCCTCAGTCCTGGCTGAACACTATCTTCTTCAAGGAAAGGAAACCTAGCACTTCTTAGTTATTTCACATAATGCCACTCTAACAATGTAAAGTGCTTTTTTCTTAAATAATTTTGTTTCCAAGGAATAAACCTGAGAAAGATCAATTTTGGGGGCAGCAAGTAAGCAGGAAGCAGGGAGCATGGTTTTGGGGGTAAATCTTCTGCAGCATCTACTAGAGTGTGAGGGCTGCAACACTGACCTGTAAGGGTCTTCTCAAGACCTATACCTGCACTGTCCAATATGGTAGCCACCTGGGCAACTTAGCCCTTGAAATGTGGCTAGTCTGAGATGGTCTGCAAGCTAAAATACACACCAGAATTGAAGACTTCGTACAAAACAAAAAGAATGTAAAATGTCTCATGAATAACTTTGTTATATTATATTTTGAAATGATAACATTTTTTGGATATTAGGTTAAAAGAAAACATATTTTAAGAAACTTATTTAAAAATGTTTAAAGTAGCTGCCAGAATATTTAAAATTACATATGTGGCTCACATTATATTTGGATTAGACAGCACTGGTCTGGACAACTCCAGTGAGAATGTTCTAGCCTTTCTCACAGAATCCCTGCTGCTTGGCTCAGTGGCTCTCATGGTTGCCGTCCTGTCCACTTTCCAAGCCAGAAACTTACCCTCCCTCCCAACCCCCAGGTCCAGTTCAGCCCTGATTCTTAAGTCTCTGTTTTGGATTAGTCTCAGACACTGAGAGACATCCTTCATTTTTCTGGGTCTGTACAGTGACTTTGAAATGAAATACTATAGAGAGGGACAAACTGGGAGTTTCATCAGATTCTTGTTTATATAGGTTTTGTGCTTTGTTTTTTTTTTGGTTTTTGCTTCACGATAGTTCTAGACTTTACATATTTACTTGTGAGTTTTATGTATACCCCTCTTTCCAAAGAAAGCCTGCCGTGCGATAATGCTATGAAGTTGGAAAGAGAAGCTGAGAGAATAAGGAACACATTTTCTCTTGACCTGAAGCTTCTTGCCATGAGTATGCATATGTGTATACACGCATGTACATGCGTGGTATATGTCTGTATGTGTGTGTTTATGTGTATATGTATACACAGAAAGCCAAAGTGGATTGCGTTTCAAACAAAAGTTATTTCCCACCAAATGTATGTTAATATCAAGGGAAGTGAAAAGTCAAGCCTAGCATTACTTTCGGTAATGAAAAAATTCACTTGGGATTTTGCTAATGATGTGTAGATATTAATACACATAATTTGGCTGCCTAACATTGATTTAAGTTGCTCATTCAAATTCATTTTATTACAGAAAAATTAGCCATTTTGTTCTACAGTGTTTGTCCCTGCAGACAGTGAGACTGTAAAACCGTGTTTATTGGGTAAATACTATTTTGCTGACTTTCACATGCAAAGAGAGCATTATGATGTCTCCTTCAGGAAGTGCTGTGAGCAGTTAAGTTCTCGTTGGGGGTCTGGTGAGTTCAATCAGGTGTCCTCTGGTTATCTCCCTCGTGATCCATATCTAGGGTTGAAGGTACTGTCAGTAACCTGGGCACAGAGGGGTTTTTTTTCTTATGTGATGTGCCTGAGGGTTGAACTTTGTCCCTGTGAGAGCCCTATGCTTGTTTTAAGCGACCAAACTAACCCACGTGCTTTTATTTCTTTTTTTTTTTTTTTTAAAGCAAATGTGAGTTCTTCCTCAGAGGAAAAAGCAATTGACAGTGGCTTTGTCAACTCTCTTGAAATAATATCAGGTTCAGATTAGGAGCATAACCACAGCAAATCCTAGGGAATTATGAACGGAAGACATGATTTGGAACTAGACAATGTAATTTGTCACAAGAACATAATAATTGCCACCGTACTTATTTGGTTCTATATTCTAACCCCAGGAATAACATTAAGGGGTATTTTGTAAAAATGCACAGCAGTCTTTCAGGGAAGAGATGCCCTGCAGATATCTTATTTTTCATAAATAACTGAGTGTAAATCTGTCATTCAGGAATTCATGTAAACATGTTTCTGAGAGCATATGTAGCTCTAGCTTGTGCTTCTTCTTGTAGTAATGAGTTCCATCCATTTTCTGTCCTCAGAGTGGACTTATATTTCTTTTTATTGCTTTGAATGTAACTCTCTGAAACTTATTTTTAACATCCATTCCTGGCTTTGTAAATAAATGTGGGTTCATTTGAACCCTGGACTTCAAGGGTGATGTGTCATGTATCACGTGCTGTGAAGTTGGGGATCTGGCCCAAACACTAGCACCAACGGCTGTGTTAACTTGGCCCCCTCTGAATTTCCATTTTCTCATCCATGAAATGGGCTAATAATACCTGTTGTGAGAATCAAATGGGAATATGTTTGTGAAAGAAACTTGAAAATTGAAAATTTGTGAACAAAATGTAAAAGTCTCTGGTCTCATGAAGTTCCCATTCTAATAGATGCTCCATAGATTTCTTTCCTGGGTGATAAGTTGATGATGCAGAGTTCATGATCATCTAATATAACTGGAAAAATCTCTTCTAAATGTATTATTTTGCTCTTCTTCAACAACCTTTCAAAATCTTGAAGCGTAATCCCACCAGTTTAGAATTTCTCCACTCAGTGTGAGACTTCACTGTGCATCCCATATTCCCGTAAACATTTGAAATGAGCCTGGACAAATCTCTCATCCAAAGGCACATCACTGTTTATACTTTCCAATCCAGAGGAGTGGCTCTTTTATAAATCAAATTTGATGTAATAATTAATATATGCAAATGAATATCTGTAATAGACATGCAAGTTACAAAGCACAGCAAGGTAACTCACATAAGGAGAGCTACCACCCAACCTAAAACACTTTGTTCCCTTGCATCTTCCTGGGTTCTCTTCTCCCTTCTCCCTTCCCTCCCCCACCTTCTGTCTTCCTTTCTCTCTCTTTCTTTCTTTCTTTCTTCCCTTCCTTCCTTCCTTCTTTCTTTCTTTCTTTTTCCTTCTCTCTTTCTTTCTTAATTGGAGTATAATTGCTTTACAATGTTGTGTTAGTTTCTGCTGTACAACGAAGTGAATCAGCTATATGTATCCCTATATCCCCTCCCTCTTGGACCTCCCTCCCATCCCCCCCATCCTCCCCATCTAGGTCATCACAGAGGACTGAGCTGAGCTCCCTGTGCTATATAGCAGGTTCCCACTGGCTGTCTATTTTACACATGGTAGAGTATTTATGTCAAATCTAATCTCCCAATTCGTCCCACCCTCCCCTTCCGTGTCCTCCCTCCAGAGTAACCACTACTTTGAATTTCCTGCTTATTATTCCCTTGGTTTTCTTTCTTGAAATGATTTTATCACATATCACTAAAATACGTGCTCCGTGATGGTGGATATTTTTTGTCTGTTTTGTTCAGTCAATCCCCAGTGCCTAGAACTGTGTCTGGCATGTAGTAGGCACTCAATAACTAGTTGTTGAGTAAATGAATATGTCAGTATCCCAAGTCTATCAAAGGAATGCCGCTATAGTCCCTCTTTTATCTCTTGTAGGTAAATCAGTTCTGTAAGTGATGTAAATTCCATCACTGTTTCACATTAGCTGCGTGCCTTTAATGATTTTTAGAAAATTAGTATTTTTTAAACTGATAATACAGATTATTTGCATTTAGTTGCAATAGGAGACTCCCAGAAAAATTACATAGACTTTTCTGAACCAGGACTTCTTTTTAAACTTGATTTGTAGTTCACAAGCAGTTTTCAGGAGTGAATAGTGAACACTCAAGGAACATAAGTAGTAAAGCTAGAGTTCAACAGGGAGAGCTGTAGAGAAATTTGTTTTAAACGGATAAAATATACGTGCTACAACAAGGATGAACCTTGAAAACATTATGCTAAGTGAAAGAAGCCAGCTAAGAAAGACCACATACTGTATGATTCCACTTATGTGAAATGTCCAGAATAGGCAAATCATAGCGACAGAAAGTCGATTAGTTATTTCCTCCTGCTGGGAGGGTTGGAGGGAAACCAGAGTGACTACTAATGGGGTATGGCTTTCTTTTGGTGGTGATGAAATTGTTCTAAAATTGATTGCAATAATGGTTGCACCTGTGTGTGATTACACTAAAAGTCATTGAACTGTACACTTTTTTTTTTCTTTTTTTTCTTTTTTGTGGTACGCGGGCCTCTCACTGTTGTGGCCTCTCCCGCTGCGGAGCACAGGCTCTGGAGGCACAGGCTCCGGACGCACAGGCTCCGGACGCACAGGCTCAGCGGCCATGGCTCACAGGCCCAGCCACTCCGCGGCATGTGGGATCCTCCCAGACCAGGGCATGAACCTGTGTCCCCTGCATCGGCAGGCGGACTCCCAACCACTGCGCCACCAGGGAAGCCCTGAACTGTACACTTTTAAAGAGGTGAATTGTAGGTGTGTGAATTATATCTCAGTAAACCCGTTATTTAAAAGAGGCCAAAAAATTAATAGAGTAGGCATGAGAGGGTGAAAAGACTGGAATATACTTAAAGATCAAGTCCTTTCCAGATAGGATGCTTGTAATCATATGGGAGGCATTCACTCCAGTATTCACTGATATCTTTATCAACACATGGAGGTACCTCTCTTCTTCCCATTTTTGTTTGCACGTTCATCTTTTTCTGCTGCCAGCCTCCGATCTCCTGTAAAGGTTCCACAGAAACGTGTTCTCTGTGACTGGTTCTCAGGGTCAGCTCTGCCTGCACTAGGCAGATACCTCCTTCCCCAGTGTCCCCTAAAGGCCACGGTGTCCTCCCTCCTCTGGCTGAAAAATGAGGGACAGCAGCAGGTCTCTGCTGATGCTGGACAAAGCAATTAATGCATTTCTCATGACTAGTTAATTAGATTTTTATGCAGCTTTTCAAGCCCTGGGCACAACTCTTATGCCCTCCAAGTGGAACGGCGGTCATCTGGGAACCAAGTTTCCCACTGTGTACATGGTGCTGCTGGATGTTATCAGCGCAGTGATGCCTCTCTTCCTCTCTTCCATGCCCCACTAGATGGATGCATGTGCAAACGTTTCCAAGGGTATCATCTGTTGGCTCTTTTGTTGTTTCTAATCAAAGAGCTGACACCCTTTGGTCATGTCAGATCACAGTATTGTACTGTAAATACTTTGTTAGAAAGACTAAAATATTACATGGGTACAGCTGTCTCAGCTGTTCTGACAGTGCTTACTTTCACCCTGAACAAGTAGAGAAAAATGCATTTGATCAGATCAGATGTAAAATATGAATATTACAAATATGAAATTTTCTAGAACCACATAGAGTTCACTACAATGAATCCAATCAATAAGCATTTTAAAAAGACCTGTTGGTTTTGAGTACCAGGTTGTTGTAGAAATCCTCCTTTCCCCACAAGTTTAGAGTCTCCTAGAGCAAGATAGACTTCCTGTTGGTTGGAGGAATATCTGGCTCTGGTGGGGAGCTTACGGAGATAGAGACTGGCATCTTTGGGGAGCAGAGTCCCTGGGTCATCACTTTCATGGGCAGGCTTCAATCTTCAAAGGCTTGTGTGAATTTATACGATGACTGGCTCCCCTTCAACCTGTTCATGGCCTGTCCTCTTTCTTTCTCCCCATGGGAGAGCTAAGATGGGTACCCACACAAGATCCACATAAATACCCATTCATGGGAGTGTGAAGGCAAAGCAAGTATGGAAACGTCTTCCTTAGTTCTTTCCTTAAGATCCCATTTGCAGTATTTTCTTGGCACCCAGAGGAGGAAGTGGGTACGGGCTACAGTGGATTTGTTGTTCTGTGTCCTCCCTCGGGAAATCTGGATGCCCTGAGTCCCCTGCGACAACGTGGGCAGGGTATTGTGCCTTGTGCTGGCCTCTGCAGCTGCCCTCACGTCTCACCCCAGGTGTGGATTTTATACGTTGGTCCTCCTACTTGCTAATGTCCTTGGCCAAGCTTTCCCTAACAAAAGACACACTGTCCCTGGGACATCCTGTGCGTGTAATTTTTCTCATGCTGACACATTTCTCATGCTGACACATTTCTCATTTCTCATGCTAACGCATTCACACTTCCTAATTTCCTGACTAGAACATTCCAGGGCGTGATTATTGCATGGGTTAGGATGCTTCTGCAGAAAACCCCCAAAGAAGCGGGAGATAGGGATACTATACACTGTGGCATTCCACTCTCTCTGCTTCTCTGCAGTTCTGTGGGCTCTCCCTCTTGGTGGATGGGCTCTGTCCTCAGCTTTACTCTCCTTTTGGCGTCAAGATGACATCGGCAGTCCCTGGCATCACGTTTACAAAGAGAAAAGGGATAATATTTTCCTCCTGACTTGGTGGAAAGTAAGAACACCTGTCTCAGAAGCATTCCTCCCCCCAGCAGACTTCCCCTTGCCTCATCGGTCACAGTTTTCTCACATGCTCATATGCAAGCCAATCAGTGGCAAGAATAGGATTCCCGTGGTGCACACAGTCCAGTCATGACCCCCTTCCTGGAATGGAGATGGGGCCAGCCTCTGGAAAAGTGAGGACATCTGGAGGGAGCAGGGTTCTGTGAAGGAGGATGGAGGAACCAAAAGTGTCTGCCACAGGTATGTCAAGAATGTCTGCAGCCCTCGAAATCTCTAAGGGCACCTAGAAATACTGAGAGTTCTAAGAAACCTGGCCTCCCCCAGTCAAATGACTTATTTAGTCTAGTTGAGAACCTAATGATTAGTGAACCTATTCATTCTGTAATAATATTCAGTCCCTGACAAAAAAAAATGTATCTGCTTCCCTTCCAAGTTAAGGTGACTGACAGCTTTTACTGATGCATTGTTTTCACTTGTTAGTGCCTTATGGTTTGAAACACTTTGTTTTGTGGTTATGAGCCATTCATCAAAAAATGGATGGATTCTTCAGCTCTAATGAAAAGTAGGACAGTGAGGGTTGAAGGTTTTGATTCTCAACTGACTTTAACACCCCTGAGCCTGGTGTAAGTTGGAATTGTTTTATTAGAAATTCAGGGAATAATAGCAGCTGATTCAACCACTCCTGGTTGCTATGGTGAGGAATTTTTAAAGCTTTGATTTATGAGAAACGGTGATCATTAGCAGCTCTTTGTTTTTAAAACAGAAAGCCCCGCAAATTGTGAAGGCTTGAGTGGAATAGATGACTGGCACCTAATTGGAGAAAGAATCTCAGGTTATTTCCAAAGAAAAGAGAACAGGCAGAAGGCTTTTGGAGAGCAGATTCCTGTTTTTCATTTTTATGGCAGGCCAGAGTGTGTGAAGATCGTTGGACAAGGGGTCATGTGACCCAGGTCTATGCTAGTTCTGTCTCGGCATTTGCTTTTCATATGGCCTGGGGCCAATTACATCATCATTTTGTAAATTTCTGATGCTCATCTGTCGAATTATTAGGTCGGACCAGATCATCTCTGAGGGTCTTGAAAATTATTTTGTGACTGCCGATATCCTCTTGCCAATTTACAGTGTTCTGGTGGTGTGCTGAAGGGAACAACCCTCTGTCCTCCCACGCGTACTGCACATAGCAGTTATCACTGCCCCCATTTGCTCCTGGCACCTGGTCTGTAAGATATGAAGAATTACTGCATACCTTTCCTGCACCCACTTTTCAGTCCTTACAGTAAGCCCAGAGATATCCCAACTGTGCTCCAGGGGAATATTATACAAGCCTTTCGGAATTTCCTACACTAAGAAATATATTTTATACTACAACTCAGAACACACAGACTGTGCGCGCACAAACACACACACACACACACACACACATAATTCAGTGTGTACTTATTGAGTATTTATGATGTTCTAAGTGTTAGAAATATTATTGCAGTGAACAAAACAGACAAAAATTCTGGTCCTTATAGAGCTTCTAAATACAGAGAAGTAATAAACCAAAGAAACTATATGTAATCTGTATATTTATGAAATATATGCAACATTATTATATATAACTTATAATTTCCTTAATATATTAGAAGGTGGTAAGGTCTATGGAGAAAAATAAAGCAGGAAGGGAGATAGGAAATAGTGGGGGGTGGTGTCTGATTATTAAACTGTGTAGTCAGAGAAGGCCTTACTGAGAAGATGACATTGGTGGTGAGGGAGCCAGCATGCAGATATCTGGAGGAAGAGCATTTCGGACAGAGGGAACAGCAGTTACAGATGCCTGCATGCAGGCGTGTGCCTGATGTGTTCCAGGAACAGAAGTAATATCAATGGGTCTGGGGTGAATAAGGGGTAAATAGGACTGAGCAGAAGGGGGATGGGGCAGATCACGGTGGGCTGTACAGGCCATTGTAAGGACTTGGGCTTTTACTCTGAGATCCATTATCCCTTGGTAATCCATAAGGTTCTAGAAGAATGACATGATCTGACTTGGGTTTTAACCAAGAACCATTCTGGCTATTGTATTGAGAGTAGACTAAACATAACACTCTGTGTGTGTGAGAAGGCTCCACAAGCTGTGCTTACCCCTTCATGTGTGATGTGCTGTATTTTCTTTTCTATTGTATTCTACTTCATTCATCTAAAAACTGGTCAGCGCCCACAAATTGATTTCACTATCAGGTGGCAACTGGCAGTTTGAAAAACAGATTATAAATTGGCCTAGAGCCCCGAAGATGTAACAATTGAGCTTCCTTGCTCAAGGCATGGTTGTGGTATACATGGCACCCTATGGAAACCTCGTATTTACGCTCAATAATAGTTTTCAAGGAGCTTTTGTTCATTTTTTTAACTTACACTGAATAGCTATTTTATTAAAAGCTGATTTAAAAGTTCATCTTTTCCTACATATTCAGCAGACTTTTATTACCAATTTGTTTTTTTTTGTTTTTTTTTTTTTTTGCGGTACGCGGGCCTCTCACTGTTGTGGCCTCTCCCATTGCGGAACACAGGCTCCGGATGCGCAGGCTCAGCGGCCATGGCTCACGGGCCCAGCCACTCTGCAGCATGTGGGATCCTCCCAGACTGGGGCACGAACCCGTGTACCCTGCATCGGCAGGTGGACTCTCAACCACTGCGCCACCAGGGAAGCCCCCCAATTTGTATTTTAAATAACTTTCTTTTTATTGAAGTATAGTTGATTTACAATCCAGGTGTACAGCATAGCAATTCAGTTTTTTCTGATTATATTCTATTATAGGTTATTATAAGATATTGAATATAGTTCCCTATGCTATACAGCAAATCCTTGTTGCTTATCTATTTTATGTAGAGTGGTGTGTATCTGTTACTCTCATACTCCTAATATATTCCTCCCCTACTCCCTCTCCACTTTGGAAATAACTTTTATATAGAGCATTTTAAATATACTTAAAGTAAAGAGAAAAGTATAATGAACCAACTTGAACAATTGTAAACTCATGGTCTGGTGTCATCTAAACTCAACCCCTATAGTTCGGATCATTTTGAAGCAGGTCTCAGGCCTGGTGTTATTTCATCTGTAAAGATTTCAGTTGTTATCTTAAAAGATAAGAACTCTTTACAAAAATATGCCACATTAGTATTCTCTCACATGAGCGCGCACACAGACACAGACATGCGCGCGCACACACACACATACACGAGCAGTAATTCCCCGTTTAGTCTGGTCAGCAGTGTCTCTGTTCATTCACCTGAGGACAGAAATGCAAGTGACTTTAATGAAATGAAGCTGTGGTCATTGTGGTCATGCTTTCCTGATGCTGAAGATGGTGTTTCTGGATGCTGCCAAGCCCCTGTTGAAGAAATACTTTCTTACTTTCAAAAATGAGTCACTTCAGGGCTTCCCTGGTGGCGCAGTGGTTGAGAGTCCGCCTGCCGATGCAGGGGACACGGGTTCGTGCCCCGGTCCGGGAAGATCCCACATGCCGCGGAGCGGCTAGGCCCGTGAGCCATGGCCGCTGAGCCTGCGTATTCGGAGCCTGTGTTCCGCACCGGGAGAGGCCACAGCAGTGAGAGGCCCGCATACAGCAAAATAAAAAAAAAAAAAATGAGTCACTTCAATCCTATTCCCCTTTTATACCTTGGTTTCTTCTTAAGTGTGACCTCCTTTTCTGTGGCTCTTGACTAATCAGTAGTAAGCGCCTTGAGAGAAGGTCTTGGGTCTTATGACCCTTGTGCCACCCAGTGGCTTGATATGGCTCCCCACACACAGCAGCCATCACACTTTTGTTAATGTTCTTACTTCCTTTTCTAAATGCAGAATTGGGGTAGCCTTTCTTGGCCCTGTGGCCCATTACTCTTTTGGCCACATGTTGTAGCATCATTAACATCTGACTTTTCCAGGAAGCCTCACTTCTACCAGGATGGAAAGCTCTCTGGATCAGTATTAACTCTTTGACAGGAGACTTCAAGTTGACCTCTGTTCTTAAAGAACATTTTTTGTCCCTTCTATTCCTTGAGCTCATTATCCTCAATCAGTAGAGTGTGGTGTTTCTCTTTCTGTGATAGTGGCCCTAATCTCCACCAATTTATTGACAAAATTCTAATTTGCTATGGGTTACATTACTGGAAACATTGTCATTTCTAAATATGTGTAGTAGTCATAATTCCAGGTAGAGGTAAGTAAATATTTGTATGTTTGAGTATATGGTGTATACTAATTCAGTGTTGAGTATCCCTTATTTAACAAATTAATTACCCAAATATTTTATCTGTAAGATTGGTAAGGGAAGTGGCAATACTTCAAGCCTTATTCTTTTCATCCTTGCTTTCTCCAACCTTTTCCCCTTCTCTTTTCCATAAAAATTGAGTACATACTTGTGCCAGCCACCATGTGTGGCTCTGGGCAACACGAAGATGGGAAGCAGCATCCTTGTAATTTCTTGTTCAGAGTTTGTCCCCAGTGGATTGTCTGTCACTCCATAAAGGCAGGGACCCTCAAGTCACCAGCTACTAGCAGAGGGCCTGCCATATAATAGCTTCTTAAGAGCAGTTTTTGGATGAATGGCTGAATGAATGGAGATATGAACCTCACCACAAAGGAGTTTACAGCCCAAGATTTGGTAGTGAGTGTGGACTTGGTGGAACTTGGTAGAACTTGTAAGGTCCTTATCATTTATAAATATTTGCAGTTTGAAACTTTTCCCTTAAGTTGCTACCCCTCCTGGCCACTATCTCCTGAGTTTTCAGTACCCTCTTAAAGATGCCAGAAGCTTGACATGGGGATTCTTACACACAAGAGCATAGGTATGGCCTCTGGACAACAAACAAGAAAGACTGAAACGGGGGTGGGGGGGGAGGGCTTCACTGTCTGCCTCTCCTGCGTATGTAGCTCTAGCTAGATGAGACACTCCCAGTTGTTCATCCTCTCTGGTTCTGGAAATGTCTCAGTCTTGGGAGGCCTCCCGGATGTCCTGATTACGGGGCTTGTTTAGCCTGGAGGCAGCCCTGTAGTTGTAACTCGTTACCATGCGGAAAGCACTTTCAAAACCAGCACACAGATCTACGTCTGTCTTTTCTTCTCTCCGAGTTACAATTTTATGTTTATGCTCTGCCAGGAGACGTTTACTACTGGTTAAAGAGGAATTAAAAATACTTGTTGCTCTGTCATTCCAGGGCAAGGATTCACTCTGGTGGAAATTAATGTTGTGTGTGTGTGTGTGAATGTCTGCATTTATGCATGTCAGGGTGTGTCTATGAGTTTCTGTATGTGTGCACGTGTGTGTCTATGTTTGTCTCGGTTTGTGTTAGTGTGTCAGTGTATGTCTTTGCGGGATATATGTGTGTCTTTGTGTCATAAAGCAGATTCAGTTCCCAGGGGAAAGAAAACTTTCAGAGGCCCACAACCCATGGGACAAGTTTTCAGCTACTATTTTTTTTTTTTTTTTTTTTTTTTTTTTGCGGTACGCGGGCCTCTCACTGTTGTGGCCTCTCCCATTGTGGAGCACAGGCTCCGGACACGCAGGCTCAGCGGCCATGGCTTACGGGCCCAGCTGCTCCACGGCATGTGGGATCTTCCCAGACCGGGGCACGAACCCGTGTCCCCTAGGTGGACTCTCAACCACTGCGCCACCAGGGAAGCCCTCAGCTACTATCTTTTCTTGTGGTTTTGAATTATTTGCTCCTCTTCCTGAAGTGACTGATTCAGAATATGAAAGAGTTCTCTCAGAGAATGGAAAAGATATCATTTAACATTTTAATGGTTATATATAATTAATCTTATTATGTAAACCAATTATTTTTAATCCCTGGTGGAGTTTGTAACTAAGCCTAAGTAATTCTCCAGGTATGATGAATGACAAGCCGCAGAGTCAGAATGTCAGAGAAGCAACTATTTTGGGGGGTTGGAACATTTTCTTTTTAAATAGACGTTTTTAGTTGCTGAAAGAGTCCTAGTAGATTCCCCTCAAAATTAGAAAAGCAAGAGGAAGAGGAAATTACAATGAATAGTCTTAAAATTCCAATTAATCTCTCAAATAGTGATTAATTTCCAGAGACAGGGAGACTCAGCAGTATATGGGAGAGAAAGGAAAAGACAATTAGGATTGGGGAAATTGGTAGAGGACACTTGGGTAGGTGGAAATCCCACCAGGATTGAAGACTGTGCTAGGATTGAGATAATTGACAGGGTTGGAAGCCTGCCAAAAACTATCTGGCATTGGCTCTTCTTAATGGGACAAATGTGGCCATTTGGAAACCCACGAACCATGTTTTCTAAAACTGTTGACTCTTTATGGGAAACCTTAAATAAGATCTGTTATCAAATTAGAGTGCTTTCTTTGTCACCTTTTAGCTCATCCTTTGGCTGAAACGTTGGCCCCCTACCCTTCTTTGTGCTCACAGCATTCTTGGGGCTCTCCTCTTCCTAACAATCAACATTTCAGTGAGCTGGTTCAAATCTGTGTTGGTTTAAGATAGTGGATGCTTTAAATTTCTGAGACCACTGATGTAGCCTGGAAATCACAAAAACCAATTGATGCATCAACTTTTTCCTCTATAAAGGCAAAATAACACCATGGCAGTTTTTTTTTTTGTGTGTGTAAATTATTGAGGACAGGATAAATTGGAACAAAGAAAAAAATAGCATGTTCTCATAGAGCTGGCTATACTTATGAAAATAATACTTAGTGTAACATGCAAATGCTAAGATCGAGTGGATTCAGTTTTAAGTCGTTTGGAACTTACTTGTATGTACCTGAAGTTTTAATTACAGGGTAATGAAGATGGTGTTAAACTTTTAGAGTAGCATGGCTTTTGATCTGTTTCTTCTTTCCAGTCTCCTAGCAGTACTTATTAGGGGGAAAAACTCTCTAGAGAGTGAGGAATAAACATCACAGTCCCTTAAATTTCTATGTGTATGCAGCACTTTACAGAAATAATGTTAAGTGAAGTAACCATTTGTGGTCAGCTGGAAAATGTAACTTTCAGAGGGATTTGACCAGCTATACTGACCTAGAAAACTAAATAAGCAGTTTGGAAAATCTGGTTTCTGTGTATAATTATTTTTATATTATCTCAGGCTGTGCCTTGCAAAGAGCAGACCACAGTAGTTATCTGACCTATTGCTCTACCCTTGCCTTTTCTTCAACACGGTAATTATGTAAGACTCAGCATGTTTTTCACTAACTATGAGCCATATGCACATTCCTTAACTTCAGCAGCCCTCTATCTGGAGGCGACTCAAGTGCTCTGTAATCTCTCAGTTTGAATAGGAAAGATATCTTAAATTGGGACCAGTGGTAACATTTATAGACTGGGAGGGCCACTGGGAAAATAAAAGCATTTGGCACTTTTTTAGCTGAAAATGTCTTGAAAGTTGTGAGGTCTCAGCTATTTTTAATTAAAACAGAAAAGTATCTTCAAGATCAAAGAGTCCTAACAATGCTTTTCATTTGAATATAAATATTTAGTTGGGGTATAGGTTACAGGATGTCTTTAAGGACCTAAGGTCCTTTGGGCTTACTGTTTTTAATTCTGGTTCTTCCTTTAGTTGCTTGGAGCACAGAAAAATGATTTCCTTTAGATTGTATGCATGCTCCTAAGGATATCTGAATAAAAGATACATTTCTGATAATTTGCCATCTCAGCTTCATCCCTTGGGCAGCAGGCTGGAATGCAATAACTTAACCTGAATGTGAATGAATGCATATGTGCAAGAGGGTGTGTGTCTCTTCCTGGATTTGAAGGAATTGGCATTAAAGCAGTTTAATCAGGATACCTTGGATGGCTTATCATCTTGATTAGCTAGCGTTGCAATTAGAAGACGCTGAACTTTTGTTTAAAACATGAAAGTGACTGGTGGAGTTCAGATATTAATAAAACTAGGCTTAGCCTATAGTTTTAACCCTCTACTATCTTACATTAAGAAGAAATAAAAAGACGATTCAAGGGAAACAAGGAACTGGAATTAACTACAAAGCTATAAAGGGTCCTGGGTGATTTTAGTCTTATTTGGGATTGTGATATCCCCTCCCACCCATCCACAACCCTGACCCCCTCCAGCACAGCAGCACCTCTGTTCTCAGCTCCTGAGTTGGTTCCTTTTTCTTCTTTATTGTAACCATAAATACTAGACAGTAGAAGTCATGCTTAGTGAAGGGAGGCATGAGGAGTAGTGGAATCACACAATATCTGTGTTAAAAGGTTATGTCCTATTAAGATACGCTTTTTAAAGTTAGTTCTTAATATAGACAGGACATTTAGATTGTTTTCGATGAGACAGGCTCTGTCAGAGATTGATCCAGTGGTCCTTAGTCCTGATTCACCAGGGATGGTTTTTGAAGAAACAGTGGCCTAGGCCACATTCCAGATCTAAAGAATCTTTTAGAGATAAGACTGAGAGATACACATGTGCAGTCAAGGTAATGAAACACTCTGTGTTTCCCCAACATTGAGAATGATGAGTCACCTAGAGCCTTGAACAGTCAAAGGATGGTCCCTGGTGACTGCATCACCTAAAGTTTGTTAGAATTGCAAAATCTCAGGCCCACCCCACACCTACTGAATCAGAATCTGAGTTTTAACAAGATCTCCAAATGATTTTTATGTACTTTCAAGTGTAAGAAGCATTTATTAAAAGCCCTTAAATACATGAGCAGGAAATAGAGTCAGAAACACAGATGATTAGGACCATGGTTAAGTGAGGAAAAAGATCTCCATACAGTGGATTGCTGCTAGCTTAAATGAAGTTTGGGTAGAGTTTTTGATGACTTAAGAAATGCTTAGGGCTTCCCTGGTGGCTCAGTGGTTGAGAGTCCGCCTGCCAATGCAGGGGACATGGGTTCGTGCCCCGGTCCGGGAAGATCGCACATGCCGTGGAGCGGCTGGGCCCGTGAACCATGGCCGCTGAGCCTGCGCGTCCGGAGCCTGTGCTCCGCAACGGGAGAGGCCACAACAGTGAGAGGCCCACGTACCGGGAAAAAAAAAAAAAAAAAAAAAGAAATGCTTATATTAGAGCTCTTCAGTGAGAAATAGAAAGTTCGAGAATTGTATCTGTAGGAAGACACTGTCTCTACTTAAACATTAAAGAAAGAATTTCCACTTTTGAGGTCCCCGGCATAATGGTATAAAAGGTACTGGACTTAGCCTCCTGTTATGAAAAGCTGTGAAAACTGGATAATATATAAACAACTCATTCAGGTATTGGAAAACAACCAGAACAGAAATGCAGTAATTGAGTGAGAGGTGGAGGAGTTCTCTAGGAGATCCCACATGTACGATGACTTTTTCTCTGAGACCATTTTTCAAACCAATATATAGGAAAATAGGACCCAAACAGAAAACTTCAGTCTCCCTAGGCAGAAGAAACAGAGGTCAGAGTTTGAGAGCATCAAGGATTTGAGAGTCAGAGTCCCAGAGAGGAAGGAGCTAGAGAGAAGGAGCCCTAAATATCTCCATAAAAATGCTTTTAGGATCTTTGGTCAACTACTAAGCTGGGCATGTGCGGGGTGAGAGGTGGGAAGTAGCAGAGAGAAGGCTAGAGAGAAGACTAGAGATTTCAGAGGCCATATGGTGCTAAAGAGATGTTGGAGTTTGGGCTTAATGAGAATAGACAGACCTAAATGAACACTCTGAGCATTCATGTGAGGCTTTAGAAGACCAGGGTGAGGTCCTAGGGAGGGAGGATTTCACCCATGCCTTGATAGGATCAAGGTGATCCACAGGTAATTTAACAGGTGAGCAAAACAAAACTCAACCCTCTGTAAGAAAAATGGCATAAGACAGAGTTCACATGCTATCTATAATGTACATCATAAAATTAAAATTATTTCATCTGTGAAGAAGCAGAAAACGTGACCAACAGTCAAGAGATAAAGAAAGCATAAAAACAGATCTGCAGATGATCCAGATGTTAGAGCTACTAGAAATGGGCCTCAAAATAATCACGATTGGTACTATTAAATTCTTTAATGGTTAAAGAAAACGGAAGACTTGTATTAAAGAAAACGGAAGACTTGTATTAAAGATAGTTCTTTAGGCAGAAGGAAAATGATCTCAAATATAAAAATATAATTGCAGGAAGGAATGGAGAGCTATTAGAAATGGTAAATATGTGCATGAATAGAAATAAATATTGATTGTTTAAAATAACAGCAATAGTCCTTTTGTGGGATTTGCAACATTTATAAAAGTAAAATATATAACAATAATAACACAAAGGATGGCAAGGGTAAATGGAGTTAAACTGTTCTAAGGTTCTTGCATTGTTTAGGATGGGGTAAAATTACTAATTTAAAGAAGACTGAAATAAATCAAGAATGCATTTTGGGGCTTCCCTGGTGGTGCAGTGGTTGGGAGTCTGCCTGCCGATGCAGGGGACACGGGTTCGTGCCCCGGTCTGGGAAGGTCCCACATGCTGCGGAGCAGCTGGGTCGGTAAGCCGTGGCTGCTGAGCCTGCGCGTCCGGAGCCTGTGCTCCGCAGCGGGAGAGGCCACAGCAGTGAGGGGCCCACTTACCGCAAAAAAAAAAAAAAAAAAAAGAATGCATTTTGTAATTTTTAGGGTAACCTAAACCTAAAAATTTATTTTTAGGCTAAAATAATAATTTTAAAAAGGTATAACTAAAATGCTAACAAGGGATAAAAATAATTTTTAAAAATTTTGATTAATTTAAAGGGAAGTGAAAAAACAGGAACAAAGAATAGATATAGATGGGACAAATGGTAAACAAATTGTAAGATGGTCAACTTAAAAGCAACTATATCAGTAATTACATTAAATGTACATCAACATTCCAACAAAAATATAAAGGTTGTCAGAATGGATAAAGGAAACCAACTGTAGCAGGTTTAAATTTTAAGATACTTTATAAAGACACAAAAAGGTTGAAAGTTAGAGGTAGATTTACCATGCAAAAACTAAACAAAATATTAATATCAGACGAAGCTGATTTTAAAGCTAGAATTATTATGAGACATAAGAAGGGACATTTCTTAATGAAAAAGGGAAGTTATAACAATCCTAAATTTGTAGGCACTTAATGATACATCTTCAAACATCGACAGACTCAAAGGGAAAAATAGACAAATCCAAAAATCATTGTTGGAGATTTAAGTAGATAAAAGTCAATAAAAAATAGAGGACTTGAAAAATATGATTATGTAACTTGATCTAATTGACAAGTATAGAATGCTACATCCAGCAACTGCATTCTTTTCAAATGTACATGGGCCCTCCTTTTAAGTGCTCATGGGACGTTTGACAAAATAGATCACATCTTGGCCATAACATATGTCTCAGCAAATATCAAAGGGTTGGAATCAGTGTATATGATCTGACCAGAGTAAAATCAAATTAAGACTTGATAACAGAAAGATACCTAGAACATCTCTAAATATTTAGAACTTAAGCAAAACACTTGTAAATACCCCACACAAGAAAAAATTACAATGTAAATAAGAAAATGTTTTGAAGTGAATAATAAAGGTAATGAAAATGCAACATATGAAAATTTATGAGATGGAACTAAATCAATACTTAGAAGGAAATTTATACTTTTAAAATGTATACAGCATAAAAAAGAAAAAGTTGAAAATCATTTAAACATCCATTCAAGAAACTGGAAAATTAATAGCAAATTAATCCCAAAAGAAAAAAAGAAAGGAAATCACAAAAAGAAGAGCAGAAATCAAAGAAACAGGAAAAATATATATAATAAAAAAATCGACAAAACCAAGTGTGGTTCTTTAAAAATGTTAATATAATTGACAAATTCCTTGAAGACCAACCAAGAAAATAAGAAGAAAAAACACAAAGAATGTCAGCAAAAAAAAATGAAGGGGTCACAACTACAGGTCAGAGATATTAAAAGGAAAGTAAGAGGATATTACAATCAACTTTATGACAATAAAGTTGACAACTTAGAGAAAATTGATAAATTCCTTCAAAAACATAACTTACCAAAGTGGACATAAGAAGAAATAAAAAATCTAATAGTCCTACATATTGAAATTGAAACCAAAATTAAATGTCTTCCTACAAATTAAATTCCAGACCCAGACTGTTTTAGTGATGAATTATTCCAAATATTTAAGGGAGAAGTAATGCCAATCTTATACAATCCTCGACTCTTCCAGAGAATAGCAAAAGATGGAACATTTCTTAACTCATTTTGTGAGTTCAGCATAATCAAACTCTGACAAGTACTTACTAGGAAGGAAAATTACAAGTCAGTATCTCTCATGAACTCTAAAATTGTTTTTAGCAAGTAAAATTCAGTGATTTATAAAAGGATAGTACATTGTGATCAAATGGCATTTATTTCAGGAATCCGTGGTTGTTCTAACTTTTAAAAAATAATCAAAGCCTCATTAAAAGAATAAAGGAAGAAGAAAAGAGATGGAGAATTTACACTGCCAGAGATATAGATTTACCATAAAGCTACAGTAATTAAGATAGTGTGACATTGACTCAAGGTACATGAATAGAACAAAGGAATAGAATAGAGTTCTGAAATAATTGTTACAGATATCTGTAAATCTGACAGAGTTCTTAAATCCAGAACACATAAAGAATCCTATCCTACAAAAAATTGGAAAAATAAGTCAACTCGATTAAAAATTAGGCAAAATACTTGAAAGGGCCTTCACAGAAGAGAATATCACAGTTGCCAGTAAACATGTAAAATATGTTCAACATCATTAGTCGTTAGATAAATGCAAATAAAAATACCAAAAAGATACCATTACGTACCCACCAGAATGGCTAAAGTTAAAAAGGCTGACAGGGTTTCCCTGGTGGCGCAGTGGTTGAGAGTCCGCCTGCCGATGCAGGGGACACGGCTTCGTGCCCCGGTCCGGGAAGATGCCACATGCCGCGGAGCGGCTGGGCCCGTGAGCCATGGCCGCTGAGCCTGTGCTCCGGAGCCTGTGCTCCGCAACGGGAGAAGCCACAACAGTGAGAGGCCTGTGTACCGCAAAAAAAAAAAAAAAAAAAAAAAGACTGACAATATCAAGTGGATGTTTTAGATTTTTTGGTGACCTGGAGAAAGGAATTCACTCTGTCCTCCCTGTCCTTATAGTTAAAACTCTGTATTAGCAGCTCTTCTTCCATTTTCTTGGCTGTAGCATCCCAAGTCATCTCCCAATTGATTTAGTCTTTTATTTTATTTTAATTTTTATTTTATAATGGAGTATAGTTGATTTACAATGTTGTGTTAGTTTCAGATAGATGTACAGCAAAGTGATTCAGTCATACATATACACATATCTGTTCTTTTTCAGATTCTTTCCCCATATAGGTTATTACTCTTGAGTAGAGTTCCTGTGTATATAATTCCTGTGTATATAGTTCCTGTGTATATAATTTATATATAAATTAGATAATCAAGAAGTAGGTCCTTGTTGATTATCTAATTTATATATAATAGCGTGTATATGTTAATCCCAACCTCCTAATTTATCCCTCCCCCCGCTTTCCCCTTTGGTAACCATAGGTTTGTTTTCGAAGTCTGTGAGTCTGTTTCTGTTTTGTAAATAAGTTCATTTGTATCATTTTTTAGATTCCACATACAAGTGATACTGTATGATATTTGTCTTTTTCTGTCTGACTTACCTCACTTAGTATGATAATCTCTACGTCCAACCATGTTGCTGCAAATGGCATTATTTCATTCGTTTTTATGGCTGAGTAATATTTCATTGTATATATGTACTACCTCCTCTTTATGCATTCCTCTCTTGATGGACATTTAGGTTGCTTCCATGTATTGGCTATTGTAAATAGTGCTGCAATGAACATTGGGGTGCATGTATCTTTTCGAATTAGAGTTTTCTCCCCATATATGCCCAGGAGTGGGATTGCTGGATGATATATAGTAGTTCTAGTTTCAGTTTTTTAAGGAACCTCCATACTGTTCTCCATAGCGGTTGTACCAATTTACATTCCCACCAACAGTGTAGGAGGGTTCCCTCTTCTCCACACCCTCGCCAGCATTTATTATTTGTAGACTTTTTGATGATGGCCATTCTGACTGGTGTGAGGTGATACCTCATTGTAGTTTTGATTTGCATTTCTCTAATAGTTAGCGATATTGAGCATCTTTCCATGTGCTTTTTGGCCATCTGTATGTCTTGCTTAGAGAAATAGCTGTTTAGATCTTCTGCCCATTTTTTGATTGGGTTGTTTGTTTTTTGACATACAGCTGCATGAGCTGTTTGTATGTTTTGGAGATTAATCTCTTGTCAGTCGCTTCATTTGCAAATATTTTCCCATTAATTTAGTCTTGCCTTTTGCTCAGAGTCTTCTCACATCACCCAGGTAGATAGAGCCAATCTACTTAGGCCTTCCAATGAAACACTGATTCGTCATTATTGCCATTCCCCAAATTAACCACTATTCTGACTTTCTCACCGTAGATTAATTTTGTCTGTTTTTGAATTTTATATGCATAGAATCATACAATATGCACTTGTATACTCTTTTATATCTAGATTCTTTCACTCAACATTATATCTTGAGATTCATCCATATATTATATCTACCCATGGTTCATTCTTTTTCACTTTTGTAGAATATTCCAGTTCCTATATGTTTATCTCTGTATACTTATGTATTCTTTTACTGATGGATTCTTGGGTTATTTCCAATATGGGACTACTACCAAAAAGTGCTGCTATGAATATTCTGTACGTGCACCTATGTACATTATCTGTTATCTATATACCTGAAAGTAGAATTGTTAGGTCGTGGGGTATGTATATATTCAGTTTTATAAGACACCGCCAAATAGTTTTCTAAAATTGTTTTACCAGTTTATATTTCCACCCAGAAGTGTATGAAAATTCCATATCTTCTCCACTTTCATGTCCCATTTCTTGTTGACTTAAAATTCTTTTGAAGGTAATCACATTTGACTAGACTGTTAAAACCACCACAGTAGCAGAAGCAGCAAACAAACATGATAGGAGAGACAGTCCCAACTGATATTCCCAAGTCAGATCATGCTAAAGGCTACTTAATGAAAGGAAAACTATTAGGTGAAATTGCTGTCCCATTCAAGAAGGCATTACCGCTTAATCATTAACTGAATTCTTATTTTCCCCTAGAAATGTCGCAATTATGAAAAATTATGAAATGATTCCTGATTAAGTGACACTACATGTGAAACAGTAAATATAACTGAAAAGGGTAGACTTTTAGGCTTAGTCAGATACTACTATTTTAACTAAGTTACGTATGCAACTAAGTAACATAACTAAGTTATGATGAGAAGAACTCTCACAATACAAACATTTTTTTTCCTGTTCGTTGAAGGCATAAACTGGGTTTATTTCTAAAACCCTTCTTTGCTTAAGGAGAGGTCACAAGAGAGAAAAGTCAGAAGCTGTTTCTGCTGTTACTAACTTTGTAATCCTAGTCACTTAATATCTTTTGTCTCAGTTTCAAGTGTCTGCTAAAGCTATGGAACATTATACCTTCTCTGTTTACCAAAAAGATTATTGTGAGAAGCAGTTGAATGCCTGTAACAGCTAATCCATATGTAGATTCAAAGTCAACAAAGCATTTTCCACATATTCTCATTTCTATATTTAAAATAATCTTATAATGGGTAAAATGCTATTCTAATGGAAGGTTTTTTTTCATACGATAAATCATATTTTTCATATGATAATCTTATTTGTTATGCATCTTATGTTGTAAGCAGAGCCCAGTGCGGTGCAGTCTAGAAGTCCATTTGCTCATTCTCTTTTGCCTCAGTAGAAAGGAATAGAAAGGATGATGCATAATGAGTAAAACACGTATCATCTCCTGGAGATGGAAAATAAGGATAGAGGCAGATTTCCATTCAGGAGAATTTATTTGGGCTTAGGAAGTAATTTAAAATGGCTATTCCCTCTATTGGCAATTTGTAGCCTGCCTGAGTTGACACCTCCATTTTCAATCACAGCAAGATTGCTTTTAGTTGCAGGGAATTGCTAAAGCCAGAGCTCTGAAATCCTGAATCTGAACCCTTTTCAAACTCGTTATATTAAAGCAGATGGAACAAAACATAGGATCTTCTCTCGTAATTGTCATCACATGCTTTACAAATTATTTAAATTAATCCATAATTTGTCTAAATCAAGAGGGGGGAAATATGGCCCAATTATAACGTTGACCTATTATATCTGGACATGGCAAATTTAGTCCAGAAAGATATGTTAGCCATCAAATATGCAAACTTAATGTGAAGTAGTTGTTGGGCTTTTATATACATGTGAGATCTAAGAAAGACAATATTATTATACATACAGTGACTAAGTTCCCAGATCAGTCAATCCAAACCAATATATGGAAAACTCTGTGTGTGTGTGTGTGTGTGTCCGCGCACACATACCTTCTGACTGTCTATCTGTATGGAGATATGTACGTATCTGTTTAGAGCAAAATCTCCAAAGATTCTCTTTGTAAAACTGAATTAGATTCTAGAGGACATTAGTGTTGTAGTTTAGCATCTCTCTTGGCTTCCTATCCATACCGTGGAAAATCTCTAAGGCAGAAGGAGACCGAAGCTGATCGCCTGCTGTGAGCTCTTTGAGACCCATTTTGAGGAATCATCACCAATCACACTGGGGAAGGCGACTTACCTCACATGGGGGAGAGTTATAATTATTGAGTGGGTGTTGTAGTCACCGAGCTTTCGTGTAGTTAAAACATTATTCTGAGACATGTACTATAAGCCATGGGATTAGGCCTTTATTAATAAAACTCCCCAAATGGTATTTGCAATATGTCATTCCACTTGAGAAGATAAATAGGACAGAATTAAACTAACACAGAAAGATTACTTATCTTATAATTAAGAACATTGTAGGAGAATGAATTTTGAATTTATAGCAGATACTGGGTTGGCTGGGGAGACATATTAAATAACCTTCCTTTTTTAAAAATATCTTTTGAGACATAAATTCTCTGTGGGGAAAAAACATAGAACAATGAGCTGTCTTTTCTCAACTGATTGCCTAGTGTTCCAAACACTTTGAAAAATGAAGGGAAATTTAACATTTTAAAATGATCTTTTAGAAATCCTTTATTATGAGTGGGGAAGAATGAACTAAAGTCCTAAAGTATTTAGACTTTTTGGAAACTTCCATGATGTAAGCTTAGGTAAGTCTGAGATAGTCCAGCGCACAGAGCATGGTGGCATGAAATGCAAACGTGAGTCACCGATTTTTATAGTCAGCTAGAAAAGCAGCGCATTTTTAAAAAAGAAAAATAGACAATATTTCCTGACATGAAGACAGTTACTATCTTAGTTTCTCTTTGGAAACTTCACAGAGCTTTATCCTGTTTATTTACTCTGTAGCAGTGACCCTGAGCATCAGCTTGGGTCTGTATTTTAAGATCTTGGCTAAAATGCCGTATGTTCTTAAGCAAACCAAAGTAGAGAATTCAACAGTCACCCAATTTATACCATTAAGGTAAAAAAAAAAAAATCAATTTATGCAAATCAGAATCAAATTCATACCAATTTATCTATGGTACGAATTTTCAGGTTTTCTCTGAAATTATCCTGGGGATCATAATTTTGCTTTTAACTTTCTCAATGTAGACCCCAAATAAGAAGAAGATAATTTTATTGTAAGCATAGAAAATAGATTTTGATGACCCATTTTTTTCTTCGTTCCTCCTAAAATGAATTTCTTAAGCTGGTCTTTACTTTTCCCATCTACAAAGTGGAGAATATAAAAGGTTTCCTGAAGCTGTGAAATATGTAGAGGGCATTCATGTTTTCGGAAGCAAGTTGGAATGTATAATTACACACAATTCCCAGCATTTTGTGCTTATGAAAGGAGTAATAGCAGTTCCCTGATCTCAAGTCATTAGATCTGTGGGGAGATGTAATGCGATGCTGCCATTTGTTAGAATATTTTAGGACTATACTACTTCACTGTTTGGTATGACATTGCGACCAGCTGTAACTGTTTTGGCAGAGTTAATCGGACTTGTTTCCCCCTGGCTCCCACCATCACAGCATCCCACTGGCAGCAGGAAGCTTCTTGAGGAGATGTCTTCATGCTTTGCTGGGTACTGTAGCCCACATCAAGCCATCAACATTTCCATTTTCATACTTTTCTGACTTGGAGTCATTTTCCCAACTCAGTGATCTCCTTTCTGCCATTAGCCACCTGCACTCCATTAAGTTGTCTGTTCCATAGAGATAGAAGCATCGAGTTTCTTGATAAGGGTTGTCTACTGTCCACCATTACTCTCCCTTCTTGTAGCAAAGCCCCTGATTTTCTTATGGGTGCCCACTTTTCCCTGACTCTCTCAGTCCATACACGTTCAGAGCTTCTGAGGGTGGCCTGTGACTCCAGCTTCACAGAAAAGAGCTTCAGGGATTGGGCGGGAAGGGGCACAGGAACCATCAGCCATTTGCTCTGGCTTTTGCTTGCGGATTTAAACTGTAGCCACCTTGCAATCAACCACGTGGGAACTGAGAGAGACCACACCCACGTCGGGGCAGAGGTGAGAGATGGAGAACTGAGCCCTGCATCACGGTGTCTGAACCTGAATGGAGTTGTGGCTGAAGTTCTACCTCTGGCCTTTTAGCTACCACAATTTTTTTTTTTTCTTTAGCTCAAACCAGTTGGAATTGGGGCTTCTATCATCTGTTACTCTCAACAGAAATAACCCTGAGTAATCCAAGCCTAGTATCTATGGTCCAAATTCAAAAGAATTTCACTCCTTTGTTTTATCCTGGGTATTCCCACTAATATATCAAGGCTTCAGAACCTTTCTTCACCCATGGATGCTGGTACCAACAAGATTGTTCTTGAATTTGAGGCCTCAGATTGTGCAACAAATAAGTTCTCAGCCCCATGTACTCAGTGATAAGCATAGCTTAAAATCAGGGTACCTACAAGTCACTGCTTCTAATTCACAGAGAAGCTGCCTTTTAAAATGTGTGTGTGTGTGTGTGTGTGTGTGTGTGTGTGTGTGTGTATATATATATATACACACACACACACAAATACACATATAGATGTGTGTTACACCTTTGTAATGGCTAGGTCAACAATATTTAATTAATTAAATTTGTTAGATTAAAAAAAATAAGCTCCCCATTGGGCAATATCAGGAAATAAATACACCAAGGTAGAGAATTTGATGTGATCAAAGTCCAAGATGATTTGGCTGCAGGCACAGTAGCAAAGTGGGGGGTTGTTTGTCCCTTATGACCTCAGGTTTCAAGGAGGCCAGTCCACCCACATAGCCAGGGCAGGGTGCCAGATAAATGAGCCTGTGGCACTGCAGCCCCATTCTCCTTCCTGAACTCTCGGTTCACGCCTACTCTTCCTTTTGCTCCCACCCACTCTGTTCCAGTTTAGCCTGATTTCCAAGCCTAGTGACATGCTTTCCTTTCTGGCCCATGGACTCAAGGATGGAATCAATATCCAACTTTAACCCTTAAAGCTCCCAGGCCCACTAGCTTGGTTTGCCCAGCTCCTGGCCACACTTTCTCTGGGCTAGGGTTGCTGTTTCAGTCTTTCTAACAGGACGGTGGGGTGAGGAAGAAAGTTGAGATGGAAGAGTAGCAGATAGAAAAAGGGCAAAGGTAGTCTCTTCCCATATGAGTCTTCACCTTATCTGAAAAGACTTCCCATTGGCAAAAAAGGTGAAGCTGAGCATATGACATATGCTTCCTAGTGCACCAGATTGTAATATTATACACTGGGATCACAAAGTCTGGATATTACAACGATAAACGTCTGTAAACATTTTAATGTTTTGAGCAAAAGGAAAAAAACCACCAGTGATGTATTCTCCTAATGAGCTGCTTACAAAGATCAATTAGCAATATTCCCAAACTCGAAATAGAAAGAATGGCACCCGCTTCAGTGACACACTACATAGCTGCATTAGTGAGTATGATGGTATTCTCATTGGTTTGATTGTCACTGTTTGCTACAGCTGTGTTTTATAGGTTAGAATCCTAGGACTGGAAGGAACCCTTAGATGAGGGATTGGAAGACTACAGCCTACTGCCAAATCCAGCCCGCTCCCTCTTGTTGTAAACACAGTTTTATTGGAACCCAGCCACAGCCTTTCACTTAAGTGTTGTCTGTGGTGTGTAAGTGTGTATGTGTTTTCGCATACACCGGCAGAGCTGAGTACTTGTGACAGTGACTGTAAGGCTGACAAAGCCTAAAATATTTACTGTCTGGTGTTTTACAGTGAAAATTTGCTGACTTTGCTTTAGAAGGCAATTTAAATCCATTTGCCTATTTTCTGGAATGATTGTATTTTTGTTGCCTCAGAAAAGTATTTGCCCAGTTAGTAATGGTTCCTAGGGATGAAGATTGTGTTGTCTCATTGGTATTCCAACTCCTACTAACCAAAAATTCTTTGTAGAGATAACTTACTTAAATCCTTCATGGTACAAGGTAGACCCAGTTCCTCTTTTGTCTTTAGTTTGGTTGTTTTTGTTTTAGCTGCTCAATGTTTTTGTTTTAGCTGCTCAATGCTCATATATTTAAAGACTATCAAATGGCCCAATTTTTGTCTTCCCTCGCCCACCCCCCTGCCCACAGGATAAAATCCATCCCTTTTAACATTCCCAAATCTTGAAATTTTTTTTTTTTGCGTGGCTCATTTACAAAGCCTTTTCCATTCACTGTGATGACATTTCTTTATTATACCAAGAACTGGACATTGTACTTTGATAATATTTACCTATTACGAAGTGCAGGTATAGAATCAATTTGGATCTCAAAACATCTTGGGAGGCCAGCTAGGGTTTTTACTATGCCCATTTTGCAGATGAGGGGCAATGAGGCTCAACAAGGTTAAATACACAGCCCCGTGATCACATAACCAGGAATTGATAAACCTCTTCTAGCTTACTGCACTGCCCATTGCTTTGTAATGAGCCTGGCAGGAGGACAGTTTCAATAAACTATATTGCATGTGTCTGGTGCAATACTGAGCTTGCTTTGGGGGAGATATTCTGTCCTTCATTGTATATCTACTGGTTCAACTTCAACTCAAAGTTGTTTGTCCATGGGGCCAGTGTGAAGTGGGTCCTCAGTGCACTATTTAAAGATTGTCACTGTGTTCTACAGTCACGGCAAGCAGGTTATGTGTTAGCAGAGGAACTGGAGGAGAGTGTGGTTAAATTAGCAAAAATCCATCACCAGCAGGAGAAAAGGTGTGCGTTTTGCCAGGAGGAAGATGTTCCATGGTGTCATCTTTCTGTACAGTGGGCAATGTTATCTGCATATCTTTCCTGTATTGGACATAGCCAGCCCATCCCCCTGTTTTATTTTGTGCCATTTGTTTTCCTCTTCTGATGTACGAAATTTAGTAGTCTAATTTGCCCAAATTACTTTGATTTTGGAGTCTATGTTTGAAGTTATTCTCTGCTGTCCTCTTTTCATCATCATGTGGTGTTACCGTGAAATTCTTCTCTGAGTCATTAATGAAAATGTTAAGCAGCAGAAACAAAACGATATCTCCTTAATAATAATATATCGTTCTCAACCAAGCACAAAGATAACGTAGGGGCACTGCTGTAGAAGTATGAAAAAAACAATCGTTACTGCACTTTGGGGGTGGACATTTTCCCACTTACTTACTTTAGCCTTTTAGATGTTTCTTTGTGGACCAAATTATAGCTCTGGTACTGTCATTAGCACTTTAGATTATCGGTTGCAGTGTATTAAGGGAGATACAGGCTGCTTCTTGAACATTCTGCATTTGTATTTAAGTTTAACAGTGTTTCCTTTTTTGGTTGTATGTTGCCTGTTGTTCACCTTTTATCCTAGCAAAAGATCACGATTCCTGTACACACAGATCATCTTACTAATTGAGTTTCTCATTGTGTGTCTTCAGGTTATTGCAGTTTAAGTATTTATTTTTATTACTAATAATATTAGTCAATAATTTGAAGCCTAAACCACTTTTCCTTACACAAACAGCAGCAACTTCTTCTTCCAGTGTATTTGTTTCTGAATCATGCAGTTCCTGGTGATTATGTAAGGAGGAGAAAGGGCACACTTTGACTATGAGACCAAAGGCTGGGATTGAGAGATGCCAGCAAGGACAGTCATCCTTGGATTTGTAAACAGATTTGTAAAACTGTGACATTTTATGAGGACATCATTGGGAGAGAATAGATTCAGGGCCTTGCTGTCATTTTTATAGTCAGAATTAAAGTGAGATGGGACTTTAAAATGGGAATTTCTCTTTTCTTACCCTTTCTTCCAGTCTTCCTTTAAAAGCTACTTAAAAAAAATTCCTTTGTATTTTCCTAACCTTCTCTCTAGTTTAGTGGCCAGCTCGTATTCTCATCTGACCAGATTTCTTCTCATCCTTTTATGTGCACAGCCAGGAAGCCTTCCTAAATCACTCTCCCAGCATCACAGCTGCTTTCTCCCTTTGAGAAACAATATACTCTAACTCTTCTTTTTTTTTCCTCTGTAGAGTTGCATTCAACAGACACAATTTCCATGTCTAAGAAGCAGTCACACTTGAATTTTGCGTACTTAATTTCATTCTGGTAGCTTCAAACCTACGAACAAAATGAGTGACCTGGTATGTATTTTTATTCGAGAATAGAGGTGCATCTTTTTCGTAGTGCTGGGGTTTGGCTGAGACCATCTCTTTCCAGTCTGAGCTGACCGTGTGATCTTTTGTGTGCACTCACATATTTTAGAGTTGTCGAACGTCCATTGAATGCAGGATGCCATTAAATTTTGCAGGCTTCTTTCTGAACTGTTATTTATACACTCTGTGAAAACTTAAGTTATTTTTATGACAAACATTATTTTAAAGGAACAGTGGTGTCAATGACTATTCATTGATTATTTTCATTGAATGGTCCTCATACATCTATAATGTGGGCCAGTCTTTTTAACATTCCTTGTTATGACTTGTTTGTCTTCATTTCCATTGTCCTGTTTTTGCTTGGAGGTTTATGTTATTTCTACAGTTTATATTGTTTTTGTTTGTTTACCCAGTTAATGCCCTTTTTTCTTAAAGTTATATTAAAGAAAAAACTGATCATAGAGGTTCAGAGCTTGGGTTTCAGAGTCCGAGCGCCTGTATTTAAAACCCATCCTGCCACCAAACTAGTTGTGTGACCTGGGCAAGAAACATTGTCTCTTTGTGCCTCAGTTTCCTTTTCTCTAAAATGATGGTAATAGTACTACCTTACTCCTGGGGTGGTTGTGAGATTAAATGAGTTAAGTTATATTATGTGTTTAGAAAGGAGCCTGGCATACAGGAAATGCTCAACAGTGGCAGCTGTTAATCATCTTTATTGTTCTCTCCTGAAGAGTAAGGACTATGTGAAACAGTTTTTTTTCAAAATCCCTTACAAAACCTCATAATAGAAATGGGTACTCCGTGTCCTGGCTATTGTAAATAGTGCTGCAGTGAACATTGTGGTACATGTATCTTTTTGAAAGAGAAAAACAAATACCGTATGCTAACGCGCATATATATGGAAACTAAAGAAGTGGTACTGGTGAACCTAGTGGCAGGGCAGGAATAAAGACACAGATGTAGAGAACGGACGTGAGGGCACGGCAAAGCGGGTAGGGAATGGGAAGCTGGGATGAGGTGAGAGAGTAGCATTGACGTATACATACTACCAAATGTAAAATGGATGGCTAGTGGGAAGCTGCTGCATAGCACAGGGAGATCAGCTGAGTGCTGTGTGACGACCTAGAGGGGTGGGATAGGGAGGGTGGCGGGGGCTCAAGAGGGAGGGGATATGGGGATATATGTATACATATAGCTGATTCACTTTGTTGTACAGCAGATACTAACACAACATTGTAAAGCATTTATACTCCAATAAAGATGTGAAAAAAAACAAAAAAGAAAGAAATGGGTACTCAAGGAACGTGTTAAGTAACTGTGGCAGGTAGAATAATGGTCTCTCAAGACGTCTACATCCCACTCTCTGGAACCTGTGAATGTGTTATGTTACATGACAAGAGGGACTTGAGGTTTTGCAGATGGAATTAAGGTTGCTGTCCGTTGACTGGGATGGGGAGATTACTTGGACCTTCCTGGTGGGCACAGTGTATCATAAGGATCCTTTAAATGTGGAAGAAGGAGGCAGAGGAGTCAGTGGCAGAGGAATTTGAAGTAAGAAAAACTCAGTGAGCCATTGCTAGCCTTGAAGATGGGAGGGACCACCAGCCAAGGACTGCTGGGCAACCTCTAGAAGCTGGGAAAGGCAAGGATATGGATTCTTCTTTCCTTAGAGCCTCTAGAAGGAACACATCCCTGCCAATATGTTGATTTTAGCCCAGAAAGGCTTCAGAACTGTCATATAATAAATTTATAATATAAACATATACAATTTATAATAAAGTTATGTTAGTTTAAGCAACCAAGTATGTGGTAATTTGTTAAAGCAGTAATAGAAAACTAATACAGTGACCAACTGACTGAATGAAAAGATTTTTTGAGACAATGACACCAAGAAAAAGGTACCAGTGTAAGAATTTATACATTAAGAAGACATAATGGCTAGAACCAGTTTTTAAAGCAGTGGATTTTAAACCTTCCTTGGTCAGAATCATTCCTTTAAAACAGCTAACATGCCCGTAAATATAAAGTTTTGCATAAAATTTAACAAGGCCCACAGACCACATGGAAACCCTCCATTGACCCCAGGTTATAACCCTAGGTTTGTTCAGGATTCGTTAAGACTCAGCCAATGACGAGTTTTTAACAGTGACCTAGGAGCATTTGCTACTGGCCTGTTAGAGTTGTCTGGTATGTTGAGGTTCTTCTGAGTAGCTGAAGACTCTGTGAATGCTAATCAAAGCTATAAGGTAACTTAGAGGTTTAGGCCCCCTTTTCAGTCAAATTGAAAGTTTAGAACCTTGTTCTCTGTTTCTCAGTTTACTGTGGCAATAGTATACCCCAAGTCACATGATCCTTCTGTACTCATATTCTCCATTTTTAGAAAAGGTTCATCACCATTAAAGTAATTAAACTCGTGTTTTAAAAGGTGATTTGAAAGCTAAGGTAATGTTGGAGTAGTGGTCACCTTTAGTATGCCTTATTCCAAGGTTTTGTTTGTTTTAGGGCAGTCATGAAAACAGGTTTTATCTCCATATCATAGGAAGTGCTAACATTTATAGCAGATAGTATAGGTGTTCTCTCTGTTGGTATGGTTTCATTCATTCATTCAGTAAGTTTTGATCCAAGACCAACTAAATTCCAGGCATGGTACTAGGGATGAGGGATACCAATGAAAAAGAAGTTGAATGTAGACTCTGTTCTTGAGTTTACAGTCTTGTGATCTTTGTTAAAAAGTAAATACCCCTTGGAGGTATGGTTTAAATGTCACAGCACAGCCATTGTGTACTTTATAGTGAATGAGTTTACCAGATATTGTCTTGAAAATAAGCTTTCACTGGAGGATGAGAAGAGGTTAGAAGTCCAATAAGAGCCAGAGGGGGACGCGTAAGATTTCTGTAAGAAGATAAGAAAGGATGGTAGTAGCATAGCATCATGGGGTCAGTGAATAATACTTTCACTCATACTGGATTTCTCTTCGAGTGGATCCAAACTATTCTTTAAAAGTTCTGGTAAAGAGTGGATAAGTGACAGAGAGGGTGTGGGATGGCCAAAGGTGATCAGTGTGACCCACCCAGACCTGGCTTGAAGCCCATCTTTGTGACTCATTGAGCACACGGGTTGCATTAGTGAGTCTGGCATTTCCCACAGGCTCTGCTGGACCTAGCCATGGCTGTTTGTAAGACTGCACCTTTGTAGACGATGAAGAACTGCCACAGAATGAGCTGTGATTTCACAAAACACCCTGTCTCTACCTTAGCCTGGTTGCTAGAACATTCAGGACATTCTCAGCCATGCAATGCTGAAGGACTGGATGTGAGAGTGAGAGAAGAGATGTGTATTAGTTTCCTGTTGCTGCTGTAACAGATTACCACAAATCCAGTGGCTTAAAACAACACTTACAGTTCTGGAGGGTCATCATTCTCGAGTGGGTTATCGGAGCTGCATTTTGAAAATGCAGAGGGAAATCTGTTTTCTCGCCTTTTGCAGCCTCTGGTGGTTGCCCATGTTCCTTGACCCCTGACCCCACATCACTCTGGCCTCTGCTTCAATTCTCACATCGCCTTCTCTCTCTCACCCTCCTGCCTCCCTCTTGATTATATTGGGCCTACCCTGGTAATCTAGGATAATCTTCTGTCTCAGAATCCTTAATCACCTCTGCAAAGTCCCTTTTGTCATGGAAGGTCACATTTTCACAGGTTCCAGGTATTAGAATGTGGACCTCTCGGGGCTGTTATTCTGCCTATACCACAGAGTGTCAAAGGTGATGACACCCAAATGGCCAAAATGTTTTGCTGAGGCCTTGAAACCAAAATCTCAGCCCCATCGAGCTTTGGAGCCAGACAAACCTTTGTAACCCCAAGAGGGCCCATTTTCCATTTCCCATTATGATGAACATGATATGAAATGTTTTAATGTGAATGGAATTAGCAATGTCTTATCTCACGTTGGGCTCAGTGGGGAAAGTTGGTGGAAAGTGGCAGATTTCCAGGCTATCTGCCTTGCCTTTGCAGGTCTGTAAATTCCTCATCAGACTCCAGACTGTTTCAGTAATTCCTCATCCCGTTGCCTTTTAGAGTGCGCTTTACACTGCTTTTTTGGACAGACATGACATACCTTTTCAGCATGTGTTTTTCTGAAGCTGTTATGAAGATTTCAACTTTATTTTCTCATAGTTAGGTGTCACCACGAAGCTTTGTATTTTTTTCCAGATAACTTCAAAAATCTGGTGGAAAAGAGAAAGGGGCAAAAAAAAAAAAATTGAATAGAACAAGGGCCTTTGCCAAAAACTTTCCTGGGTTCCTTTCTGTCTAACATCTCCCCTCCAGGCTGAAGCAGAGAGGAAAGCAGGTCTCGAGGCCAAGGCTGGAGGCAGGAGATCAGCTGTGAGCCAGGACGTTAGGTAACAGGGCTGGCAGCCTCAGGACCAGACAAACAGAGGTTCCAAAGCTAGAGAAGCAAAAGATGCAGGTAGGAGGACAAAGGAGAGGCTGAATAAACTGTGGTGCAGAGTGGACATATCTTGTGCGTGAAGAGTTCTTTCCACTGTGTCTTGCAAGGGGCCAGAGCAAAATCTAAAAGGAGAAGGCTTGGACTTTGTACTGCACAGCATTGTATATGTGGTGTTTTAAGTTACTGTTATTCCATCTTTTGAATTTTTGTCAGTCACTCATACTGTGACATCTACCCCCCCCCTTTTTTTAATATCTATTTATTTATTTATTTGGCTGTGTTGGGTCTTAGCTGGGCACGCGGGATCTTAGTTGAGGCACGCGGGATCTTCTGTTGCAGCACGCGGGCTCTTCGTTGTGGCACACGGGCTTCTCTCTAGTTATGGCTTGCTGGTTTTTCTCTCTCTGGTTGTGGTGTGTGGGTTCCAGAGCACATGGGCTTTGTAGTTTGCGGCACGTGGGCTCTCTCATTGAGGTGCGAGCTCAGTAGTTGTGGTGGGCTTAGTTGCCCTGCAGCATGTGGGATCTTAGTTCCCCGACCAGGGATCGAACCTGTGTCCCCTGCATTGGGAGGCAGATTCTTTACCACTGGACCACCAGGGAAGTCCCTGACATCTACCCTTTTTAAAGCTTTAGGCCTAATACTATGTGTATTATCCCCAAATTTAATGTTATCAGGCAAACTGGTAAATTTTTTTTTCCACTGGGAATGATCATATGTAAGTATGATCTTAAGAATGTAGAATATATATATATGAATTCATTTTATTTAACAAATATTTGTTGATCAGCCAGTATTCATTGGACTATGTGCCAAGGATTCTTCTAGGCACTGATGATGCAGTATTTAACAAAAAACATTGAAATCCTGTCTTTTTTTTTTTTAACATCTTTACTGGAGTATAATTGCTTTACAGTGGTGTGTTAGTTTCTGCTTTATAGCAAAGTGAATCAGCTATAGCAAGGAGAATCAGTCTCCCTCCCACCCTCCCTATCCCACCCCTCTAGGTGGTCACAAAGCACCAAGCTGATCTCCCTGTGCTATGCAGCTGCTTCCCACTAGCTATCTATTTTATATTTGGTGAAATCCTGTCTTTGAGGTGCTTATGTTCTACCTGGGAGTGACAGACTACAAACAAAAATAGGAAAAATTTAGTGAAGGAACAACAGGGCATGGGTAGGGTTGTAAAGTATTGAAGAGGGTTGAATTTGAGATAGGGCGATCAGAGAGGGCCTTCCTGAGATGAAGGCACTTTTGTAAAGTCAGAAGGAATTGAGGGGCATGGTTAGTGGATATGTGGGGGAAAAGAACATCCTGGACAGGGAAACAGCAAGTACAGGTGGGAATATGCCTGCAGCTTCAAAGAACAGCAGAAAGACCAGTGTGGCTAGAGTAGAGTGAGCGAGGCAGAGAGTAAGAGATGAAGGTGGCGTGTGTGAGTGGAGGGTGGTTCACAGGTCATGGGAGATCTTGAAGATCCCAGCAGGGGCTCTGTTCCTCTGAATGGATGGGAACTCACTGGCAGCTGCTGAGCAGAGCAACGATATGACCTAACGTTTATTTTCACAGGATCGTTCTGGCGTCTGTGTTGAGAACGGACAGCAGGGTGCATGGGCGGAATGAGCAGTAGCATTTAGGGGCCTATTTCAATAATATAGGAGAGAGATGATGGCTTGGACCAGAGTGATGGCAGTGGGGCTGGTGACACAGGGTTGAATTCCTGGGATATTTTGAAGGTAGAGCTAGAACAGGATTTGCAGATGGACTAGACGTGGGAATGAAAGAATGTGGAGTCAGAGATGACCTCAAAGTTGTTGCCCTGAGCAACTGGAAGAATGAATGGAAAAGGCGGCAGGAAGAGCAGGTTTGGGGGAAGCCATCAGTGGTTCAATTTGGATATTCAATTTGATATACTCACTAGACAGGTCAAGTAGGCAGTTGGATATGTGGGTCTGGAACTCAGAAGAGAGGTCCTGGCTGGAGATAGAATTTATATTTATACATGCACACATACCATAAAGCCATCAACTCGGGTCCCCACCACCACACTTCCTAGAAACCATTAATTCTAGCCTCCATTTATCACTGCTCTTCACAGCAGCCCCCCTACCTTGGCCTAAGCAATGAAGATCTTATAAAAAGCTCTTGGCTGCTTGGTTCTGGGTTTCTTTCCAGATTCTGGTCTGATTTTTCCATTTCCCACCTCCTTCCATCAGAGCTTGGATTCTCTTGCTGAGCCTAGCCCTGAGGTTACAGACTCAGTTGCACAGAGCCTAGGCACTTAAAGAAATTGCCCCAAGTGAAGAATGTGATGAACTCCAGAATACATGCCCCACCTACAGATAACAGCACGATTCAGCTCCCACCAGGTGCTCCTCCCAGGGAGGGGAACCCATTGTAGCCAGTTCTTCTCAAAATCAAGCCAGAAATCCGTGATTTAAAAAATGTACAGTCTCCTCGTTTTTAAACGTTGGCAGCTAACTTACACATTTTTCAAGACTCTGTGGGCCAAACAGAATGTGTCTGCGGACCAAATCTAGTCCACAGGCCGCCCGCCTTTTACCAGTGAGGAGCCTGTTGGACAGGCTGACTGGCTGGGTTTGGCTCCTGAACAGAACCACTTGGATTCTCCACCTTGGTTTCCCACAGTGCAGGCAGAGGGCACAAAGCCCCCACCCTGGGGAGGTTCCCAAGGAACACTGTGCCCTGAGCCTGGCTCCTAAAGGCCCTGCTTTTCTGGAAAGGATAACGAGACTTCTTCCCCAGCACCTCTCTTGAGAACATTTTATGTTCTGTTTTCCTTCATCTCCTTCCCTCCTGATACTGTATCTCATTTCAAAAGCAGAATGAGTATTGATCGTATCTCATAGGTGAGACAGGTAGGGACTATTGAATCAGCACCTCTGTCTGAAATGCTTGATGGTAAAAAAAAAAAAAAAAAAAAAAGATTGCAAAATAGTAGCTGAATGAGTCTGAGAGCGCAAGTTAGTCTGAGGGCAGGTAGAAGAAACTATATATTTTTTCAACAATTATGTATTGAATACTTGTGAGGTGCCAGTTCTTTTACTACATGCTGTGTGTACAGAAAAAATAAACCACAGTCTGCTCCTAAGAGAGTCACAGCCTAGTGGAGGAGACAAATATGAAAGGAAACAAACTGTTGGCAGTGTGAGGACAGCAGCAGGACAGAAATGCCACAGAGCAAAGAGCAGGGGTGGAGGGAGGGTGAAGAAAAGTCTTTCTGGAGGCAGTGATAGCTGGGCCAAGTTTTGAAAAATGAGGAGAAGTCTACCAGGTAGACCACCGGGGGAAAGCATTCTAGAAAAATGACTCGCATGTACAAGGTTTCAGAGGTATGGTGTAACATGGAGTAGTTAAGGAACTCTGGTCATTGCAAGAGCTTAAAGTCTGAAGGAAAGGGCAAAGCCCGGCATGAGGGGACAGGGCAGGAGAGAGTGCCAGGGACCAAGTCCTGAAGGGTCTTGTCAAAGAGGAAGAAAGAGGGACCAATGCATTCCCATCTTCGCTAGAGGGCTGCTGAGGCAAGCATAATCTTGGTTGAGAGGCAAACAAACAAACAAAAATCCCCTTTTTCTTCCAAAATTTATGCCAAGAGGAGAGCCACCATCAACCTGAAGCCACTTAGAAAGTTTGATGTAACCTTCATTAATTTCCCTTGAGACCTGCCAGTCATATAAGACATAGAACATAATAATAATATCAAGCACTTATATGGTGTTTACTCTGCAAGGCATTGTCCCAAAGGCTCTATATGTGATGCATTCCTATAACTCGCTGAATTCTCAAAACCACCCTATGATGTAGTAGGTCCCAGTGTAGTTAAGTGACTTGTCCAAGGTAATATGACTTGTAAGTGACAAAGCAGGAGTGGAACCCGGGCAGGCTACCTGTAGTGGCCTTGCTCTTGACTGTTCTACAATGCTTCTGTCTGCCACATCGTGGTGTTTCTCACCAGAGGCTTTGTAAGACAGATGGCAAATGTCTAGCAACCAGAGACGGGGCTGTTGTATTTGTATAAAACCATCTCTTTGGCATTGTTGGGAGTGACGATTATAGATGCAAATCGTCAGAGACCCTGCCTAATTCAAAGGCAGTGGGAGCTGCACATTTACCTATGGCTGCCTGCTGCACACTGCTGATTAGGATGTCACCATGTTTACATGAAATGGTGCAGCCCATGGCCACATCTTTTAAGGCAGTCAGTGATCTGTCTTGGTGGAAACAGAATAGCTCTCTCAGTATTTTAGATAATTTTCTGCAAGAACTCTGGAGGGCTGGATTCAGGGTGGATAGACTCTTTAAATGGAGTAAGTATCCATTATGTTCAGAAAGTTTTGCAATCTCTCTTTGACGCTTATTGCACATTAGTTAAGAACTGTCTTGGATAAAGAAAGGAAGAAGTTTAAATGCTAAAATCTTGAGAGTCTTTGTTTGGAGAAATCTGCAGCACTGACTCTTCTTAAAAATAAAGGAAGAGAAAAGTCAAAGAATCATAGTATTTCTATGAGGAAAACAGGAATTGCGGTTCTCAGGGTGAATGCTAGTCTTTTTACAGCATGACTTTTTTTTTGGAAATAAACTTCAAACCTTCTACACATGTTAAAAGTATTCCCATCTGCAGGGAAACATTCATTTCATTAATGCCTTCATTATTTATGTAGTCAAAAAACAAGTATGGAAATAAATATCACTGAGAGAGATTTGTAAAAACAGACATGTTTTGTGTTTTCTTTGAGACGGCTTAGTTATTTTAGAATTCTGTTGTAATCTAATCAGTCAATAACTACATTTTAAAAATATGGTAACGGGAGGAAATTACTTTTCAGAAAATGTAACTTCTTTTTTCAATGCCTTGAAGAAACACAAAAAAACAATCAATAATCAACCTTTCAAAAATATGCTACTTCTGTTCTTATGTCTCACTTTTCATAGGAAAAAACCCCATTTCTGGCATCTTCCACCAATTTGAGACCATTGTAGTTCACCTAATATAGGTGCATTTCACTTTGGGTCACAGGTGTAATCCTGAAAAGTTATGTACAAATGAGTTTCCTAAGTTGCACCATTCAGAATGTAGTCACATAGGAAGAACTCCTCATTTGAAAGGGGTTCTATGGGGACTCCTTTTGGGAAATGAATAAAACATTTTATGTGAAAATACCTCAATATCCCAATTTTTAAAATTCAGATTTTCAATATGCCAGTTTACCATAAGGTAGGCATGTTTGTATTTATAAGTGACATCGTTTTACTTTGTGTATGTTATACAGATTCTGAATTAGAGGATCTTAAAATACTCCAGAAATTTGCTTGCAAAATATGGGCAGATAGGTGTTATCACTTGTAGGGTTGGAACAAATTACAACAGAGAGCCGAGAAGAATGTCGTCAAGTCTCAAGACTAGGGAAGAAAATCCCCAGTTTCCACATTTGTTGTTAGTGTGCTTGCCAGATACATCCTTTTGATCTAAAATTACATAATTTAAATAAGTCTGAAGTTAATTGCAGTTCAGTGCTATCACAAATCTATTTTTAGACGCCAAAAGTGCACCCACATCGGACTACCAGGCAGGGTTCCCGCAGGATCTGAACATTCAATGCCTCTTTTTTTTTAAAGAAGAAGTTGCCCTGAGTAACAGCACACTGGATTGTTCTATTGTTAACACTAAGGAGGGAACTTCCTGATTTTTTTTTTCGTTTTTATTTAGTGGTTTCTAAACTGAAAAGGAAATATTGAATGGTGCTTAATTTCAAGTTTGTGGGTTATATATTATTTGCTTCCCCACACCCACTTTCCCCCTCCCCTGTCATTTCGTAAGTGGTGTGTTCACTTATTTACGCCCTTGTGCTCTCATTTCCGAGGCTGGGATTTCCCCTTCTTCTTCTTGGTTGGAATTTTGATGTAGAAGAGAAACTTCAGGGGAGGGAAGGTGGCACAGAGAGCAGAGGTGGCCGTGGTTAACCACTCTCATTGGCTGGGGACGAAACGTCTGAGGCTGTGAAGGACACAGTTCACCTCGCACACGGAGGGATGCACCAACCAAGTGACTCCTCCTTGGAGGAGTAAATGGTTGAATCCTCCTTGGTCATTTGTGGCATTCTCTTTGAGAATTTCAAAGCAAGCATTACAGTATTATTAAGGCAGCAAGGCTTGGTCCAGCGTGATGGCTGATGGGTTTTGCTTCCAGGAGCAGTGCAAGCCTTCTGGCAGACTGGAAGGCTGTTTTGAAGATGGCAAGGCTGGGTCTGGACTCAATAGGAAAGAGTGCCCTGATCGATTAGAAATGTCTGCTTTGGGTGAGGGATAAGGAAGTGTGGTGTATATGCCATAAGTTGCCATTTCCCTGTGATGGATGTTCCAGCTTCTGATTAATAATTAGGAAATCAGCATGCTCATCCCAGTTCTGTTCCTAATGAGCAGTGTAACTTCAGGCAAGTTAACTTCCCTTAGACTTGCTTTCCTGGCCTTTCAGAGGGGACTAGACTATATGAACCTTACAGGACTCGGATTCCATGAACCCAGGCCAGGTCACGTGTGCCTGTCCATTGTTCATGAGCTGAGCCCTGAATCTTCATCTTGGCCTCTAGGTTTCTTTCCAGTCTGACCTTGTATTACTTTTCAGGCCATGTCTTCAATTTCCTACACTTATTGGCCAGGCCAGATACGCCTGGTTTCTCCAGCTTGCTCCACACTTTCCCATCTTGATCTCCTTTCTTCAGAAATGTCTCTAAATGTAATGCCTCTGCCTTCCCCTCTTCTTTGGTTATCAAAATTCTACTCATTTCTTTTAGACGCTGAGCCTCATAGAACTTTTTCCCTCGTGGAACCTTTAATACTCAATAATCTATTCCAACTGGCTATGCATTTGTCAGATTGCCTACAAATCCTGCCTGAAATTCATGGTGGGCAGGATTTGTGTTTTATTCATTCACTTTAATGTCTAATCAGGCTAACAAATTGTAGTAAACATTTCTTCAAAGAGGAAAACAAAAACCAAGGAACAAGGATAGAAATAACGTGGCAAAGAGATTCATTTAAGTCAACACACACTTAGTACCTGTTGAATTTGAGCAAAACAGGATGAGGTACTTCAGTGGGGACAAGTAAGAGTAAGAAATAGTCTCTTTTTCAAGGAGCTTATGAATCATCATCATCATCATCATCACCATCACCATAGCTTCCATTTATTTAATGCATATTCTTTACCACATCCTTAACCTGTATCCTAAATTCATAGAACAAACTCGCAAGGTATTATCATCTCTATTTTACTGATGAGGAAGCTGAGACCCAGAGAGTTTGAGGGACTGGCCCAAGGCCACATAGAGCTGGTAAGGGAGTGACTTACTCTCAGCTCGTGAAAAGGTTTTCCATGCTTCAAATATGCCTCAGATCTCTCCCTCTTCAGTTCTTGCCTGTCTCCCTTTTCCAGCTGGGTCCCTGATAATGTGTGAATCTATACATATATAAAATGAATGCATTAATGCCAAGTTCTCTTTTTTCATTATGAGGTTCTAAGGGTGAGGTAAGAACATCTAATGAAAAGTGAGCAGAGAATTCTTTTCCGTTCAACAAACATCTATTGAGCGCTTGGCAAGGCTTTGACAACTTAAAGAGGAAGACTCTCCCAGTGTTAGAACAACTGCTCTCTGCTTTATAGGAGAAGAGGCTGGGGTGACACCCATGATGAGATCATCATCTGGGATTTATGTTGCATGGAGAGAATTACTTCTTGCCTCCGGCAGAAGCAAAAGGTTCCCAGAGTTCTCTTATCCTCTTCCTGGTTCTGGTCCATGCAGCCTGGAGGGGTGAGGGGAGATAGGCACTGCGTGGAGTGGACAGTCTCAGAAGGAACTGATTTGCTGGGAGTTGCACAACCAGAATAGGTTTCTGGAAGCATGTCAGAGCTTCTTCCCTCCATCCAGGAGTGAAGGGTCAAAGTAAGGCCACTGTTGGCATAGTTTATATTCACTGATCTTCCTGTGAGTAAGTGGTGAGGTTGGTTGCTATGTCTTCTGCAGGGGCTCAGTTTTTTGAGCCACTGCTCACAGTGCTGTGGATTCAAAGGTTAATAAGGCACAACTGGGAGAGACCTTAAGATGGCGGAAGAGTAAGAGATCACCTTCCTCCCCACAAATACATCAGAAATACATCTACATGTGGAACAACTCCTGCAGAACACCTACTGAACACTGGCAGAAGACCTGAGACCTCCCAAAAGGCAAGAAACTCCCTGCGTACCTGGGTAGGGCAAAAGAAAAAAGAAAAAACAGAGACAAAAGAATAGGGATGGGACCTGCACCAGTGGGAGGGAGCCATGAAGGAGGAAAGGTTTCCACACAGTAGAAGCCCCTTCGCGGGCGGAGACTGCGGGTGGCGGAGGTGGGGAAGCTTCGGCGCTGCGGAGGAGAGCGCAGCAACAGGGGTGCAGAGGGCAAAGCGGAGAGATTCCCACACAGAGGATCAGTGCCAACCAGCACTCACCAGCCAGAGAGGCTTGTCTGCTCACCCGCCGGGGCGGGTGGGGCTAGGAGCTGAGGCTTGGGCTTGAGAGGTCGGATCCCAGGGAGAGGACTGGGATTGGCTGTGTGAACACAGCCTGAAGGGGGCTAGTCCGCCACGGCTAGCCAGGAGGGAGTCTGGGAAAATGTCTGGAGCTGCCAAAGAGGCAAGAGACCATTGTTTCGGGTCCACAAGGAGAGGGGATTCAGAGCACTGCCTAAATGAGCTCCAGAGACGGGCGCGAGCCGCGGCTAAAAGTGCGGCCCCCAGAGATGGGCATGGGACGCTAAGGCTGCTGCTGCCACCACCAAGAAGCCTGTGTACGAGCACAGGTCACTATCCACACCTCCCCTCCCGAGAGCCTGTGCAGCCCGCCACTGCCAGGGTCCCGGGATCCAGGGACAACTCTCCCGGGAGAACGCACGGCGCGCCCCAGGCTGGTGCAACGTCACGCTGGCCTCTGCTGCCGCAGGCTCGCCCCGCATCTGTACCCCTCCCTCCCCCCGGCCTGAGTGAGCCAGAGCCCCCGAAGCAGCTGCTTCTTTAACCCTGTCCTGTCTGAGCGAACAACAGACGCCCTCAGGCGACCTACACGCAGAAGCGGGGCCAAATCCAAAGCTGAACCCCAGGAGTTGTGCGAACAAAGAAGAGAAAGGGAAATCTCTCCCAGCAGCCTCAGGAGCAGTGGATTAAATCTCCAAAGTCAACTTGATGTACCCTGCATCTGTGGAATACCTGAATAGACGACGAATCATCCCAAATTGAGGAGGTGGACTTTGGGAGCAACGATATATATATTTTTTCCCTTTTTCTCCCTTTGGTCTTGGTGCTCTGGCCGGGTGTCAGGACTGTGCCTCTGAGGTGGGAGAGCCAAGTTCAGGACATTGGTCCACCAGAGACCTCCTGGCTCCATGTAATGTAAAGCCACGAGAGCCCTCCTAGAGATCTCTGTCTCAACACTGAGACCCAGCTCCACTCAATGACCAGCGAGCTACAGTGCTGGACACCCTATGCCAAACAACTAGCAAGACAGGAATACAACCCCACCCATTAGCAGAGAGGCTGCCTAAAATCATAATAAGGTCACAGACACCCCAAAACACACGACCGGACGCAGTCCTGCCCACCAGAAAGAGAAGATCCAGCCTCATCCACCAGCACACAGGCACTAGTCCCCTCCACCAGGAAGCCTACACAACCCACTGTACCAACCTTACCCACTGGGGGCAAACACCAAAACCAACAGGAACGACAAACCTGCAGCGTGCTAAAAAGAGACCCCAAACACAGTAAGATAAGCAAAATGAGAAGACAGAGAAATGCACAGCAGATGAAGGAGCAAGGTGAAAACGCACCAGACCAAACAAATGAAGAGGAAATAGGCAGGCTACCTGAAAAATAATTTAGAGTGATGATAGTAAAGATGATCCAAAATCTTGGAAATAGAATGGAGAAAATACAAGAAATGTTTAACAAGGACCTAGAAGAACTAAAGAGCAAACAATGATGAACAACACAGTAAATGAAATTAAAAACCCTCTAGAAGGAATCAACAGCAGAATAACTGAGGCAGAAGAACAGATAAGTGACCTGAAAGATAAAATAGTAGAAATAACTACCACAGAGCAGAATAAACAAAAAGAATGAAAAGAATTGAAGACAGCCTAGAGACCTTTGGGACAACATTAAACACACCAACATTCGAATTATAGGGGTCCCAGAAGAAGAAGAGAAAAAGAAAGGGACTGAGAAAATATTTGAAGAGATTATACTTGAAAACTTTCCTAATATGGGAAAGGAAATAGTTAATCAAGTCCAGGAAGCACAGAGAATCCCATACAGGATAAATACAGGGAGAAACATGCCAAGACACACAGTAATCAATCTATCAAAAATTAAACACAAAGAAAAAATACTAAAAGCAGTAAGGGAAAAGCAACAAATAACATACAAGGGAATCCCCATAAGGTTAACAGCTGGTCTTTCAGAAGAAACTCTGCAAGCCAGAAGGGAGTGGCAGGACATATTTAAAGTGATGAAAGGCAAAAACCTACAACCAAGATTACTCTACCCAGCAAGGATCTCATTCAGATTCGACAGAGAAATTAAAACCTTTACAGACAAGCAAAAGCTAAGAGAATTCAGCACCATCAAACCAGCTTTACAACAAATGCTAAACGAACTTCTCTAGGCAGAAAACAAAAGAGAAGGAAAAGACCTACAATAACAAACCCAAAACAATTAAGAAAATAATAGGAAGATACATATTGATAATTACCTTAAATGTAAATGGATTAAATGCTCCCACCAAAAGACATACACTGGCTGAATGGATACAAAAACAAGACCCATATATATACTGTCTACAAGAGACCCACTTCAGACCTACGGACACATACAGACTGAAAGTGAGGGAATGGAAAAAGATATTCCATGCAAATGAAAATCAAAAGAAAGCTGGAGTAGCAATTCTCATATCAGACAAAATAAACTTTAAAATGAAGACTAGGGCTTCCCTGGTGGCGCAGTGGTTAAGAATCTGCCTGCCAATGCAGGAGACACGGGTTCGAGCCCTGGTCCAGGAAGACCCCACATGCAGCGGAGCAACTAACCCCGTGTGCCACAACTACTAAGTCTGTGCTGTAGAGCCCGCGAGCCACAAGTAGAGAGCCCACATGCCACACCTTTGGACACCTGCGTGCCTAGAGCCTGTGCTCTGCAACAAGAGAAGCCACCACAATGAGAAGCCTGCTCACTGCAACAAAGAGTAGCCCCCGCTCGCCACAACTAGAGAAAGCCTGCGCACAACAACGAGGACTGAACACAGCCAAAAGTAAATAAAATAAAATAAATAAAAATAAGAATAAAATAAAATGAAGACTGTTACAAGAGACAAAGAGGGACACTACATAATGATCAAGGGATCAATCCAAGAAGAAGATATAACAATTGTAAATATTTATGCACCCAACATAGGTGCACCTCAATACATAGGGCAAATGCTAACAGCCATAATAGGGGAAATCGACAGTAACACAATCACAGGAGGGGACTTTAACACCCCACTTTCACCAATGGACAGAACATCCAAAATGAAAATAAATAAGGAAACACAAGCTTTAAATGATACATTAAACAAGATGGACTTAATTGATATTTATAGGACATTCCATCCGAAAACAACAGAATACACTTTCTTCTCAAGTGCTCATGGAACATTCTCCAGGATAGATCATATCTTGGGTCACAAATCAAGCCTTGGTAAATTTAAGAAAATTGAAATTGTATCAGGTATCTTTTCCGACCACAATGCTATGAGACTAGATATCAATAACAGGAAAAATTATGTAAAAAAATACAAACACATGGAGGCTAAACAATACACTACTAAATAACCAAGAGATCACTGAAGAAATCAAAGAGGAAATCAAAAAATACCTAGAGACAAATGGCAATGAAAACACGATGACCCAAAACCTATGGGATGCAGCAAAAGCAGTTCTAAGAGGGAAGTTTATAGCAATACAATCCTACCTCAAGAAACAAGAAACATCTCAAATAAACAACTTAACCTTACACCTAAAGCAATTAGAGAAAGAAGAACAAAAAAACCCCAAAGTTAGCAGAAGGAAAGAAATCATAAAGATCAGATCAGAAATAAATGAAAAAGAAATGAAGGAAACAATAGCAAAGATCAATAAAACTAAAAGCTGGTTCTTTTTTTTTTTGGGTACGCGGGCCTCTCACTGCTGTGGCCTCTCCCGTTGTGGAGCACAGGCTCTGGACACGCAGGCTCAGCGGCCATGGCTCACAGGCCCAGCCGCTCTGCGTCATGTGGGATCTTCCTGGACCGGGGCACGAACCCATGTCCCCTGCATCAGCAAGCGGACTCTCAACCACTGCGCCACCAGGGAAGCCCTAAAAGCTTGTTCTTTGAGAAGATAAACAAAATTGATAAACCATTAGCCAGACTCATCAAGAAAAAGAGGGAGAAGACTCAAATCAATAGAATTAGAAATGAAGAAGGAGAAGTAACAACTGACACTGCAGAAATACAAAGGACCATGAGAGTTTACTACAAGCAACTCTATGCCAATAAAATGGACAACCTGGGGGCTTCCCTGGTGGCACAGTGGTTGAGAGTCCCCCTGCCAATGCAGGGGACACGGGTTTGTGCCCTGGTCCAGGAAGATCCCACATGCCGCGGAGCGGCTAGGCCTGTGAGCCATGGCCGCTGAGCCTGTGCGTCTGGAGCCTGTGCTCCTAACGGGAGAGGGCACAACAGAGGCTCGCGTACCGCAAAAAAAAAAAAAAAAAAAAAAAAAAAAAAAAGGACAACCTGTAAGAAATGGACAAATTCTTAGAAAAGCACAACCTTCTGAGACTGAACCAGGAAGAAATAGAAAATATAAACAGACCAGTCACAAGCACTGAAATTGAAACTGTGATTAAAAATCTTCCAACGAACAAAAGCCCGGGACCAGATCGCTTCACAGGTGAATTCTGTCAGACATTTAAGGAAGAGCTAACACCTATCCTTCTCAAACTCTTCCAAAATATAGCGAGGGAGGAACACTCCCAAACTCATTCTATGAGGCCATCATCACCCTGATACCAAAACCAGAAAAAGATGTCACAAAGAAAGAAAACCACAGGCCAATATCACTGTTGAACATAGATGCAAAAATCCTCAACAAAATACTAGCAAACAGAATCCAACAACGCATTAAAAGGATCATATACCATGACCAAGTGGGAGTTTTCCCAGGAATGCAAGGATTCTTCAGTATACACAAATCAATGTGATATACCATATTAACAAACTGAAGGATAAAAACCATATGATCATCTCAATAGATGCAAAAAAAAAAAACTTTTGACAAAACTCAACACCCATTTATAATAACAGCCATCCAGAAAGTAGGCATAGAGGGAACTTACCTCAACATAATAAAGGCCATATATGAAAAACCCACAGCCAACATCATTCTCAGTGGTGAAAAACTGAAACCATTTCCACTAAGATCAGGAACAAGACAAGGTTGCACACTCTCACCACTATAATTCAACATAGTTTTGGAAGTTTTAGCCACAGCAGTCAGAGAAGAAAAAGAAATAAAAGGAATCCAAATCGGAAAAGAAGACGTAAAGCTGTCACTGTTTGCAGATGACATGATACTATACATAGAGAATCCTAAAGACTCTACCAGAAAATTACTGGAGCTAGTCAGTGAATTTGGTAGAGTAGCAGGATACAAAATTAATGCAGAGAAATCTCTGGCATTCCTATACACTAATGATGAAATATCTGAAAGAGAAATTAAGGAAACACTCCCATTTACCATTGAAACAAAAGAATAAAATACCTAGGAATAAACCTACCTAAGGAGACAAAAGACCTGTATGCAGCAAACTATAAGACACTGATGAAAGAAATTAAAGATGATACAAACAGATGGAGAGATATACCATGTTCTTGGACTGGAAAAATCAACATTGTGAAAATGACTCTACTACCCAAAGCAAGCTACAGATTCAATGCAATCCCTATCAAACTACCAATGGCATTTTTCACAGAACTAGAACAAAAAATTTCACAATTTGTATGGAAACACAAAAGACCCCGAATATCCAAAGAAATCTTGAGAAAGAAAAACGGAGCTGAAGGAATCAAGCTCCCTGACTTCAGACTATATTACAAAGCTCCAGTAATCAATACAGTATAGTACTGACACAAAAACAGAAATATAGATCAATGGAACAGGATAGAAAGCCCAGAGATAAACCCATGCCCATATGGTCACCTTATTTTTGATAACAGAGGCAAGAATATAGAATGGAGAAAAGACAGCGTCTTCAATAAGTGATGCTTGGAAAACTGGACAGCTACATGTAAAAGAATGAAATTAGCACTCCCTAACACCATACACAAAAATAAACTCAGGCGTTGGAAATGCCTCATAGATTAATTGTATTGTTTCCTTTACTCATAGAACTACCTGTTAGATCTGTGGGAAAGAACTTCAAGACAGAGCTGCCAAGTAAACTATGAAAAACCTAACAAACTTTTTATCTTAGGTATTGGCATATCCCAATGATCTGTACTGTTCTAGGGTGCGACGGCTTAGGAGTGGATATGATTCGAACCTAATACATTTTTAGAGGGTGTCAAATTCAGAACCAGGCAGATCCATCTCCTGACCCTAAACATGGTTTTAAAGTAAATCGCTTGAGGAAATTGGATCCCAAAGATTACAGGTGGGAAATTTTGAAGTGTGTCCATATTTCATTGGAGATCAAAGAAGCCTAACTAAAAGAATTGTTTTTATTACATTACAGGTTGCCTGGTTACTAAAGGAGGGGAGGCTGGCTTCAGAATTTTACATGAGCACTTCTGAAAATGGACCCTTATCTTTTTATTTGTTATACAGGGCTGACTCACATGATAACTTCTTTTTGAAAGGGCTATTTTATCTTGAAGATTATGAGTTTGGAGGAACTAAGGTGATTGGCAGTGGAAAGAATCAGAATGTGTGAAATTCCTTAAAAATTTATTGACTTAAATAACTTTGTCTGTGTTACACATAATAAAAAAAAAACTTAAAAAAAAAAAAACTCAGAATGGATTAAAGACCTAAATACAAGGCCAGACACTATAAAACTCCTAGAGGAAAAGATAGGCAGAACACTCTATGCCATAAATGACAGAAAAATCCTTCTTAGTCCACCTCCTAGAGGAATGGAACTAAAAACAAAAATAAACAAATGGGACCTAATGAAACTTAAAAGCTTTTGCACAGCAAAGGAAACCATGAACAAGATGAAAAGACAACCCTCAGAATGGGAGAAAATATTTGAAAATGAGGCAACTGACAAAGGATTAATCTCCAAAATTTATAAGCAGCTCATGCAGCTCAAAATCAATAAAACAAGCAACCCAATCCAAAAATGGGCAGAAGACCTAAATAGACATTTCTCCAAAGAAGATATACAGACTGCCAACAAACACATGGAAGGATGCTCAACATCACTAATCATTAGAGAAATGCAAATCAAAACTACAATGAGGTATCACCTCACACCAGTCAGAATGGCCATCATCAAAACATCTACAAACAGTAAATGCTGGAGAGGGTGTGGAGAAAAGGGAACCCTCTTGCACTGTTGGTGGGAATGTAAATTGATACAGCCACTATGGAGAACAGTATGGAGGTTCCTTAAAAAACTAAAAATAGAACTACCATACGACCCAGAAATCCCACTACTGGGCATATACTGAGAAAACCATAATTCAAAAAGAGTCATGTACTACAATGTTCATTGCAGCACTATTTACAATAGCCAGGACATGGAAGCAGCTTAAGTGTCCATCAACAGATGAATGGATAAAGAATATATGGCACATATATACAATGGAATATTACTCAGCCATAAAAAGAACTGAAATTGAGTTATTTGTAGTGAGGTGGATGGACCTAGAGTCTGTCATACAGGGTGAAGTAAGTCAAAGAGAAAAACAAATACCATATGTTAACACATATATATGGAATCTAAAAAAAAAAAAAAAGGTCATGAAGAACCTAGGGGCAGGACAGGAATAAAGATGCAGACGTAGAGAATGGATTTGAAAAAAAAAAAAAATAAGGCAGAACTGCAGCTGAAAAGCAGCTTACGTAACTTAAGTACAATAGCACACATCATGTATGCGTCCTGATGGCCTTGTGCATCTAATGCCTTTAGAGACCACAGGAAGGAACGATCTGTCGTGCCTGAGAGTGTAAGAGAAGGTTCCACGGAAGTGGTGACACCTTTGCCAGAAGTTGAAAGATGAATGGGATTTGACCAGGCTCAGAAGGGGTGGGGGAGGGGCACTCCAGGAAGAGGGACCAGCAAGTGTAAAGAGTAGAGAGAGCACGTTGGCATAGCTGGAGCTTGGGGAGTTCAGGAGTGAGGTCCAATGAGAGCCACAAATTCTGGATTTTCTGTTTCAAATAGCTGATATGTATGCAAATAACACAGTCGCCCAAAGATGCTACGTCTGGCGCACAGGCCTGCTGTTGGTGCCTCCTTCCCTGCCTTTATCACTTACGAAAGTGGCTGCCCAACACCCTCCAGAGAACAAGTGCCCATTTGTCCTGTGACCACATGCTTCCCTAGCCTTCTGCCCACGGCCAGTCTACCCCGCTTCCTGAGCTCAGCTTGCCAGAAGGATGCAGGCTGCTGTGCTGTGCCACTGCGGAGGGCACTGCCAACACAGACCACCCTGACGGCCTGGCATTGTTCAGTGGCCTAGAAGGGGCCAGAACTTGTTTGTCTTGCCCCCTTACAAAGATTGGCCAGCCCCTGGGTTACAGAAAACAAAACAAAACTAACTAACAAAAGCCTTCCTGCCCCTGATGGTGCATCACAAGTCCTGACCTTTTACCACCCAGTCTTGACCTTCATCGTATCACAGCCTGATTCACTGAGACAGGAGCGCTGACACAGTTCTATTGTTTCCTTGGCCAGCTTTCCCTTTCCGAGGCTTTGCTCTCCAGCGAAAAACAAAGCAAAATGAAAATCCAGCAAGCCCCAAATCCTTCCCAACTCCTGATCCTCAGGTGGTCAGTGTTACAGTATTTTGAATTTTGGTTTGTTCTTGCTGTTGTTTTTAGTGGAAGCATTGTTTTTATAGCAAAAGCCTTATTGTCCGTGGAACCATGGGTTTGCTCTGCCTTGTTCAGGTTCTGTGTGTGAGGAACCGATGCACCAGCCTGTGAGAGCAGAGCTGAGACCAGGCAGCTAGCGGGTCAGTTTGACTTGGGGCTGGAGGGTACCTGGGTGCCTGGGGCTTGGAAAACAGACCCTGCCCATTGCAGCCAAGTACAGTCATTGGGTCTGACTTTGTTGCAGGAGATGGGAGGAAGTCTGGCCAGGGCAGCTGGAGGTGAGGTCCGGAGAGTCTGGAGAGGCAGTGCCAGGCAGGCAGTAGTGATATCAGGAAGAAGCAACCCCTGATATCCAACCCCAGACCTGAGCTCCAGACTGGCTGCCTAAGACACAGCCTCGCAGTCAGACCTGCTTTCAGACTACTCACCTGCCAATTTATATCTCTCTTCTGCCTCTAGCTCATTAGCTATTGCTCCCCCAGTTGTCTCCAGCATCCATTTCTCCTTCTCTACTTCTGCTGCCGTGACCTTCATGCAGGCCCTGCATCTCCTCCAGGTTACCATTATTGACCTAGTGATGAATTGCTTCCCGGCCTGGAGTCTCTCCCTATCATGTCTGCCTTTTGAATCACTGCCAGATGTCTTTACCTGAAACACGGTTCTGATCACGCTATTCCCCTACCCACAGATCTTTGGGGGCTCCCACCCAGTAAGACTGCTATTTCGAGGCCTTAGGCTGTCAGCTTTGCCTCTCATACCACTTCCTGTCTCATTCTCTGCAAGGAGTATGATCACCTCTTGTGCCCTGAATATTTCCTGTAGATTCCCACTCTCATCGCTTTGCCCAGTGGATCCACTGGGAAGCTTGCTAACTGTTAAGCATACAGTTTCTCAGGCTCCACCTCAAGGGACACACAGCAGTAAATAGGGGTCTGTCCCGTCTCTATCCTTTTGTCTCTGTTTATTCTTTTTTCTTTTACCCTACCCAGGTACGTGGGGAGTTTCTTGCCTTTTGGGAGGTCTGAGGTCTTCTGCCAGCGTTCAGTAGGTGTTCTGTATGAGTTGTTCCACGTGTAGATGTATTTCTGGTGTATCTGTGGGGAGGAAGGTGATCTCCGCGTCTTACTCTTCCGCCATCTTCCCCTCGTCCCCCTGGATGCTTCATGTTTAAAACTCTGTCCCCGTGGCGCTGTGGATGAGCCAGGTTGGAGAACCAGCGCCTTTGCCATAACCGTTCCTGTGTGCTGGTGTTCTCTCTCCCATCACCAGAACTCTGTCTGTGCTTCAGTGTCCAGATCAGATGTTACTTCCTTCTTGAAGAACTCCCTGAGCGCAGCAGTCAAAAATGACTTTTTCTTCCACCCTGTAGGTTTGTCCTATGGCCTTTGTACTCTAAGCTGTTTGTCTTTCGCCTGCTAGATTATAAGTTCCTTGAGTATAGGGAGGGCATTTTATTCATCTCTGTGTATCTTGCAGCTTCCAGGAAATTTAGCAGCTGCTCAAATGTGAAAGATAGCATGCAGTCGAATAACCAAGTAAAGATATAAAGATACTACATTCACTTACCTGCTACTTTACATCTACAAGAAAAAAAGAGACGATATCTCAAGAATGATAGTGGCACGAATGCCTACAATCAACTCCATTTTAAAAAGTTCTGGAAACATGAATTTAAACAAGTAGCACTTTCAGTTGTTTAGCCTTGTATAAGAATTTTTTTCTTCGCTGTCTTGCCTAATGAAGAGAGTGTAAAGCTTCTGAGAGTATCTGTATTGCCAAGACTTTGCTGACGTAATATATAACATAAGGTTTATGATTTAATTGTTTGTCTGCAACCATTTTTTCTGTTATATTTGCTTTTGTTCACCAGCAGAAACACCTATTAGCTCAGGCTTCTGTTAACAGGCATAGTTTTATGGCATTCTCTGAGATGAAAGGAAGACATCAGGAGTCAGCTGTTTATAGCTTTTATAGCAACACCTTTATTGATATATATGTGCGTCTTTAATATCCTTTTATCTGCATTGCAAAAATGAAATTATGTATCCATTACCAAAATTAGATCGGAGATGTATTGGATTAGAAATGCCTTCTTCCTAATCCTTAAAAGACCAAAAGGCTCTTCTTTGATAATTCTATGAGAGTTAAAATTCCTTTTTATTTTCAGATGTTACAGATAGGAGATTAACCTAGTTATGCTTTGCCAATATAAGGAGTGCATGTCTCAGGGAACCAGGCAACGCCAACAGAGATTTCTGATTCAGGAATGTACAGAAGATATGAGACTTGCATGAATTATAGCATGATTCACTAAAGGATATAAAAGTACTTTGCAAGTAATTAAATAATTAAATATTTTAGAGTAGGAATTCTTATTTCCTGTAAGTCTTCCTGCTTTGAAGAGTCTTCCTTTTTTGTGCATGTCTGAAACTTCTTTATAATTTAGTAATAGTTCTAATACATACTAATTATAGGCAAGGAAGGCAAAATTGAATGAAAATACTAAAATTAATAAACCAGCATTTGTTATGTATCTACTATGCAGGACACCTTGCAAAGGACTGTGACTTAAAATACTCACCTCTGATAAGACCACTTTTTAGGGTTGTTATAGGGCTGAGAGGTAGTAAAGCACCTGGCATGGTGAGTGCTGAATAAATGCTCGGCAGTGTTTTTCAGATAACTTTGTGTAGCCTGTGCAGAATTTCAGAAAGAATGAGTTAAGGCCATCCAGACATATTAGCACTGTTTGGATAAACAGAGATTTCACTCTTTCTCCACACGGTGTTTTAAGCTTCATATGAGGAGAAATGTGTCAGTATGTGTAAACTGTAAATGTTTGCTTTCAGCTATGAACGTGAAGCCAGATTTGGAATTAGGAAGGTTTTCATCATAGAAATGGAACTAATTATGTACAATTCAAGACAATATAAGACTTGGTGCACGACACTTAAAGATTCAAGCAATTAAATTCAGGTGACAGTGGTTTCTTTTGTTTACCTTTTGGAAAGTGCTTTAAATTTTACATCTCTCTCAAGAAGCTTATGTGCTGTACATACAGGTTTAGACACAAACACATTATCTTTAACCCCCAAACAATGGTAGAAAAGCCCTGAATCAAGGCTCTGCCACTGTAGTGGGTCAAATAGTTGCCCACCCCCCCAATTCATGTCCACCTGGAACTTCAGCACGTGAACTTATTTGGAAATAAGGTCTTTGCAGATGTAAGTAGTAATAAGATGAGGTCATGCTGGATTAGTGTGGTTCTTAAATCCAATGTGACTGATGCTCTTACAAGAAGAGGAGAAGATGAAGACACACACACAAGAGAGAAGGCCATTTGAAGATGCAGGCAGACGTAGGAGTGATGCTGCCACAGCCAGGGCACGCCAGAGATTGCCCTCAACCCCCAGAAGCTGAAAGAGGAAAGGAAGGATTCTTCCCTAGCGCTGTCAGAGGGAGCATGGACCTGTTGACACCTTAATTTCAGACCTCTAGCTTACAGAACTGTAGAAGAAGAGTTCTGCTGTTCTAAGCCAATCTGTGGTGCTTTGTTACGGCAGCCCAAGGATACTAGTACAGTCACTTATCAGAGATGCACTTGAATGCACTGATGTGCTATTTTCTATCCTTAAAGTGGGCCCAGTAAAACCTACCACACAAGATTACATGAGGATTACATGAGATATTCTATGTACAAGTATTTGACACATGCTTTTTGTGTTACATTCTGCTCTTATGCAACAAAGTGCTACCCCTTGTTCAGGGTGAGATTTCAGCTTAGGGAGAGGAAAAACTATTTTCTACAGGACCATCCAAAAATGTAAGCAACATCTTCTGGGCAGTCAATTTCCCCTCGATGGAAAGATTTAAGATCCAGGGTATGGAGGATAGTGTATAAGTTAGAGACTGTACTTCAGTCCAAGTAACAGAAACCCAATTATAGTGGCTTAACCAAATAGGGATTAGCCAATCAGGATCTCATATAATAAGATGTCCTAAATTATGCCTTATGAGCTGGGAAAGAAGCCCCAGCGTGCCATCCAGGACCCAGGCTGCTTCTCTCATTCTGCCCTTCCATCCTTACATGTTTTGCATCCTTGCTGCCTGAAGTTGGTTGCCCTACTTCCAGCCTCACAAAAGTCATTCGAGCAGGAAGAAGAAGGCAATGTCAAGAAGGAAGGGACAGCCCATATTAAGAAAGCAAAACTTTCAGAAATTCTCAGTACACTTAAGTTAATTCTCATTGGCCAGAACTGGGTCACATGACCTCCCCTAAACATGAGGATGTCCAGGAAATTTAACTTTTAGCTGGGCTTGGTGCTGCTTTGAACAACATAAACATTCTGTTTGTAAGGAAGCAGGGGGCTCATGGATTTGGGGTAGCTAATTAGTAGAGTCAGCCATAAAAGGGATTCTGGAATAGGTAGGAGATTAGACTAGATGTGTCTTTCCAACTGTGAGTTTCAAAGATGCGATTAAGAGATCATTTCCTACCCTCAAGGCATTTACAGTTTATATTGGAGGCAGGTTTTGGAGTCAGCTGTGTGGATTTGACTCCCAGTTCAAGCCCTGACTAGATACAATAATCCTGATTGTGGGAAAGTTATTTATCCTCTCTGTGCCTTAATTCCTTCATCTGTAAAATAGGAAGGATAATATCTTCTTTATACTGTTATTTTGAGGATTATATGAGTTAAATATTTAAAGTGTTAATGTGCTAAATAAATGTAGCTACTATTTTTCCACTAGAGGGTAAGCTCCATGAAGCCAGGAATTGTATCTGACATACTCGCCTGGTAACTCAGTACCTAGAACATAGTCAGCCTTTAACAGATCATTGTTAAGTGAATGAATGGATAAGATCACCAGTCCTAATGCTAATACAGCTGACCCTTGAACAACACGAGTTTGAACTGCACTGGTCCATTTATATGTGGATTTTTTTCAATAGTAAATACTACAGTACTGCACGATCTGTGGCTGGTTGAATCCGTGGATGCAGAACCGCTTATACAGAGGGCAGACTATAAGTTACACTAGGATGTTTGACTGTGCAAAGGGTCAGTGCCCCCTAACCCCTGTGTTGTTCAAGGGTCAGCTGTATAAAGATTACTCGAAATAACTGAGATTTGTCATTTCTCAAGTGAGGTTTTGGTACATGTATCTGAAGCACCTTCTCTAAATATGAGGTGGGAACACTCTACATTAAGGGAAAAGAATGAAGGCTTAAGGATAAGAAGTTGTCTTGATCATTGATGTTAGTTTCAGACAATAGAAGCCACTCTAACACATTTAAGCAGAAAGTGATTTGTTACAGCGTATTAAGAACCTTAAAGAACCAGGACTGTTCTAGCAGTAACTTCCTTGCCATCACTGCTCGTACTCACCTTTGGTGTTATGGGGTAGTGGAGTGAGAATAGCTGCCCCAGACAGATCACACACATCAAGTCTATAAGAGCCGATCTCCCTGTACAGCCACGGCTGAACACCTACTCCTTCCAAATCTCATCTGAATGTGTTTGCTTGTCAGAGTCTAGGTCACATGCAGGTCACATGCAGACCTGTAGCTGCAAGGGAGACTGGGAAATGTAGTTTTTAGCCTTCCAACGTCTGTAGTCCAGGCAGGTTTGCTAAAGGGGGATTGGAAGGGGTGCTTAGCTAGCTAATGCTCAGTGTCTAGCACAGAGGTCGCTCTGTGCAGCTGCATGCAGTTGTCCCACCAAGACTACATAGGAAAAAAAAAAAGACTACGAAGAGGTCACATGGGGGCGTGGCCACTGAGAGGAGGCTCTGGAAGACCAGAGGAACACATTGAAGAGTTCAGGCCTGCATAACCCAGGAGCCTTCAGAGCAGCCACCCAAGAATGGACAACAGGATCCTGATGAGGGGACGCAGGGAGTCAGGAGAGGAGGAAAGGTGAAGGTAGTTGACCCTGGGCGTGCACGATTGTGTGCAGAGGGAGACCTGCTCCTGTATCTCCTGTTGCCGTGGCACTGTCCCAGCTGCTGAGCTCCAGGCAGGGCCATCAAGCTCACCTCACTGCCCAGCCACCCCCATCCATCCCAAAGCAGGGGTGACAACGGAGGGGCAGCTGTGCAATGTGGCTCCCATGACCCGACCTGTATGACCCTACAGCCGGTCCTAAAACGTAGACTGTGGGGAGGAATGAGGAGGAGGCAAGGAAGAAGAGGGGCACCTGCCACACTGCAGGACCTTCTATTAGGACCTTTCAGGCTGTGAGGTTGGAAGGAAGGAGCTGGGTGATCTTTAAGAAAAAAGAAAAACCAAAAAACTTGGTTGAAGGTGTGATTTTCCTTTCTTTCTCTTCTTTTTTACCTTTTGTCTTTTCAGTTTGAGTCATGTTTTATAGACTGTGTGATATAGGCAATGGGGCAGCTGAGCAGTTAAGCTGGAATTTATCTTGTGGACAGCCAAAGTGGCAAGCTGATAATTCAAGTTCAGAAAGGATCTTTTACAGAGGAAAAAAAAGAAACAGCCATGATTTATCCCCACCCCCCTTTTATTTACTTATTTATTTATTTTTGTAGGCCTTGTGGAGGATTTGGTGGATTTACTGACATCATTTCTTCCTTGGCAGGCACATCCATGTCAGTCCTCTACTCAGTTATACCTTTTGTAAGGACGAAATCTATAAATGCAACTTGCAGTGTGCAAAAACCATTTTCTAGAAACTGATTCAGTTTAATGTCATTAAATGCAATCAGAAGTTACCAAGCATCTTACTGGAACTCTCTTCCAAATGTAGCCTAATCCAATTTACCTTTCCTTTGGTATTTAAGTTCCTGACAGCCAGAGTGGACGTTTCTCAGACACAGCAGTTTGGCTTGTAACAGGTGCTTTTGTTGCTTGATTCTTCTTCATTCACTTCCTATTACCATCTTGGTGTCATGTTGCAGTGAGCCTTCACTGGGTTATGGTCAGCTCTAGACACAAAGATGCTGCCGTATCAGATATGACCCCTTGATTTCAGTGTCCTGGGTGTGTCAGATATTTGTGCATGAGTGAATGAGACATAGCCCTGTTCTCAAGCCCCAGGCCACTTCTCACTCTGTTTTAGAATCACAGAATCATGTGCTCATGTGAGAATACTTTATCTCTAATAAACCTGGAGTTTAATAACTCTTTCCCACATGATTTTAGTGTTTCTTTTTCAGTTGAAAATATTCTTTTTGAAGAAGAAAAAGTTTGCCTATGAACATTCAAGAGGAAGGAAAAAGCCATTCCCCATTCTCTCAGCTTGAACACAATTGCGGTATTTTAACTCTCACTTTGCAGTTTTGAAGGTATGCCTCGAGGTGATACAATTATCTGCTTCTGATCTCCTCACAGAGAAGTGGTAGAAGCCTGGGGGGTGGGGAACTTTTCATTCCCCAGTATCTTCTGCTAGAAAGCTGATGCTCATGGATCATTTATTCGAGGAATTATTTTAAAGCCCATTTTCTATTTCACATAAGTTAGAGCTGCATCAGGCTGGTCTGGCGAGGATGCTCTTTTGAGACCTGGACACGTGAGCTCCGGATTAGGGGACTTGGATAGTCTAGGAGCCAATCCTACTAGCATATGAGGGGGAGCTGACACCCCATTGAGCCAAATCTACCTGCAGGGCCCTTCATTAACCAAAGACACTCTAATAATGAGTTCTGGCTGCAAATCCCTTTTGTCATCAGGGAAACCCAAAGGAATTAGACATGGTACTTTCTTGGAGTCAAAGCCATCCATTTATAGGTATGGGTTTTCCTTAAATACATCCTGAGTTAAAGCAATAGATTTCCTTCAGAGCCATCGGAGACAAAGATTGGGACTGTCAATTGGCCTTGCCGTCGAAAACCTACTTGCTTTCCCGGGCTGTCTGACCTGAAACTTAGACTGTCAACATTTGTCTACTCACCTGCTGTCTTTGCACTCATCTTCTTTGACCACACATGAGCACCATGAGTGAGGGCCAGCAAGCTTCCCTGAGTCCATCTGCTAGAACTGTCTAAGTGTGGTCCAGCCGAGCCCTGGTTTCCATTTGGCTTGGTTACGTCACTGTGCCCTCTTATGTATATCTTTAAATCGCCACTTCAGTGGCGCCACTGTCATCTCGAATACAGTGTGTATGAAACTAACTTCATGGGCTGTCTCACAATTCAGCTCAATAGTCCTCACAACTTTTATATGCCAGTGGCAACAATTCTGTCCTTGTCACCTGTGCTCAACTGTTTTGACTGTTCCCTGTACTTCACTGTTGCTTCATCTTTTTTTTTCCTTTCTAATTTTCCACATTTCCATACACCTAGATTGTAGCAGTAATCTCCTAGACCCATGAGTATTAGATCTGAAAGTCTCCTTTTGTAACTAAACCAATATCTTCAGTTTACAAATGAAGAAATGGGAGCTCCAGAGAGTTTAGATAAATTACATTGTTTCAAACTAGGAGAGTCAGTCCTAGCATGCTTCTTCCTAGTCCTGTTTTCTCGCCACCCTGCCAGGTGATGTCCTTGTCCCCCTTCCACTAGCCTCTCTCCCTTCATCCATTCTGTGCACTCAGCATTCACATTTATTTTGCTGAAATATTTCTTTCATCATCTCTCTCTCTTGTCCACAAATTTTTGGTGGTCCCTATTGCTAGGATGAGACAATATAAATTTTGCTACAATATTGCTAAGATGATGACAATATAAATTACCATTCAAGCTGGGACCCTTGAGAGTGAAAGAAATGCTAAGACAACAGACATAAACCAGGACATATGGTCATACTTCATGTAGTAAAAATCATAAAGACCAGACTTTCCCCTCTGGAACTTAGGGTTTTCCATATTCAGCCCCCAATTACATTTCTAAGCTCTGTCCTTAATAACCTACACAGCCCTTTCCCCAGCCAACGGGCTCATCCTTCTTGGCTTACTTCATGTATATTTCTGCTTTGGAACCTGAACATTTTTCTCTGCTTACCGAACTTCTCCGTGTTCTTTAAGGGCCTAGTTGGGTCCCCTTTCTTCCATAAAATCTTCTAAGTTAGTTGCACCTCCCGAAGATGTGTAGCTTCTCCTAAGTCATGCACTTGCTGTCTCTACTACTAATCTGACACTTACAAGTGGTGAAATGAGATGTTCTGACTTTTTTCCTCCATAGTGAGGATGTAGTCTCTGATAAGCCTCACCATAAATGTGTCTGCCTGAAAAGAGAGAGACCCAGAAAATAACAAAAATGAACAAAACTTTCAAAGTGGATATAAGAACCTATTGATGAATGTGGAAAACTGTACAGCCTCTGCAAGGGAGAATGCGTCATTATGTAACAGAAGTTTAAATGCAATCCCACTTCTGCCTGCACAAGTGTGAAATAACATATGTACAAGGTTATTGCTTGTGGCATTACTGTAATCCCAAAAGGTTGGAAGCAACTAAGCGTCCAGCAGTAGGGAACTAGTTGAACAGACTGTGATATAGCACATAGCACACAGTGGAGTAGCTGTAAAGAAAAAAAGAAGGATAATCTCTGTGTATGAATATGGAAAGATCTATAGGACACAGAGAAGGGGAGAAGCAAGGTACAGAAGAGTGGATGTGATTTGCTACCCTTTAAGTACTTTTAATTTAACATTTAAGTACTTTATTTCATGAAATTCTTTCTTTTATAAAGTAGTGTGCAGTGTGATTAATTTTGCATTCCCTCATTGGCAGTATTTTCATGTTTGGATTTGTAGAACTGAATAACCATCTGGGGAGGGACATCAGAGCTATGCTTTAGAAAGCTCTTTCTGCCACAGGTGAAGGTGCATTGGGACGAGGGAGGAAGCCTGGAGAAGGGGTGATCTACAGGTGGAATTGGCACCCAGGGCTCCCAGCCTCTAGTCTTGAATGTGGTTCTGTCAACCAGGTTTCTTTATAAGAAGCTCAATCATTTGCTGGCATTTCCCTCTTGTTGCCCTTGGCCTTCAAGAGTTTGGAGTTTTGTTTTCAGGGGAACGTTTATTCAGAAGCACCATTTTCCAGCCTGGTAATTTTGAGCACCAGACTTGTTTTCCTTGGTGATGTATGTGGTGGTTTCTCCCAATAGCAGACGGAGGGAGGAAACAGATCCTTTGTTCCACTCATCACGTTTCATTCTGACAAATGTAATTTACAGCTCTTTAAGAATGTCATTTAAGGGCTTCCCTGGTGGCACAGGCATTAAGGATCCGCCTGCCAATGCAGGGGACATGGGTTTGAGCCCTGACCCGGGAAGATCCCACATGCCGCAGAGCAACTAAGCCCATGCGCCACAACTAAGCCTGCGCTCTGGAGCCCGCGAGTCACAACTACTGAGCCTGCGTGCCTAGAGCCTGTGAGCCACAACTACTGAGCCCGCATGCCACAGCTACTGAAGCCCGCGCGCCTAGAGCCCGTGCTCCGCAACAAGAGAAGCCACCACAATGAGAAGCCCGCACACTGCAATGAAGAGTAGCCCCCGCTCTCCGTAACCAGAGAAAAGCCTGCACGCAGCAATGAAGACCCAACGCAGCCAGAAATAAAATAAATAAAATAAAATAAATAAATTTATTTTAAAAAAAAGAATGTCATTTAGAAATAACCTCCAATTAATAAACCACTTTGCAATTATATTTTATTTTCCTTCTAACACACTTTGACTCTTATGGGGGGGAAAAGTTAGGACATGACTTTTTAATGCAGACATCTGGAATGACCCGTTCTAAGAGAAGCTCTGTAGGCAATAGTGATTCCTCCTTCCCAGCCCCTGCATCCAAGCAGTTATCAACCATAATGATAGATTTTCTTCATGAAATGCCTTCAGGAATGCTCTATCCAGCTGGTTTTTTAATTTTCTTATGTTTTATATATCATCTCTTATTATTTTCTTATGGAGAAGGAAACAGAGGCTCAGAGAGGTTTAATAACTTGCTCAAGGTCATACAGCCTACAGTGTAATGACAGGCCTGGGTTTGAACTCAGGTCCTCAGGCTGTGAAGCTGGTGTTTGCGTTATATTCACTGCCTCCATAACTTGGCCAAGCTCTGTCAGTTCTACCTTTGCTGTTATCTTTCACATCAATTCCAAACCCACTGAGAGCAGTTATGAGCACCCTCATTACCTCTCACCTGGAGCGCTGTGATTGCCTCCCGGAAAGGCTCAGTTTCCAGGTTTTTCCTCTTATAACCTGGAGGTCCTACTTACCGCCTAGAGCTCAGTCTCTCTGAAGGGCCACAAGTATCCTCCCTCCACTCGACACATTTTTCTGGAGTATCTCCCCAAATACATGGTGATTTTTTCCTTCAAAATATAATTCCTCAGCACATAGGATTTTGTTTTCAATTTGAGTCCTTACAAAATCTTCCATCTTCACTAGGATGAAAGTTCAGTTATTTACTTGGAACCACAAACATTGTTGGGGCAAGACACATTAGCTTGAAATTACCTAAAATAAATACCAGCAGTGGATGCTCATGGTGGTCATCTAATGGAATGACTTTTTTGTGTGTGTGTGGTATGCAGGCCTCTCACTGCTGTGGCCTCTCCCATTGCGGAGCACAGGCTCCAGACGCACAGGCCCAGCGGCCATGGCTCACGAGCCCAGCCACTCCGCGGCACGTGGGATCCTCCCGGACAGGGGCACGAACCCATGTCCCCTGCATCAGCAGGCGGACTCTCAACCACTGCGCCACCAGGGAAGCCCTGGAATGACTTTTTAAAGGAAGCAGATTTGCACAGCTCTAGTGATTGTTCATAGGCTCTGCCCTCATAGAAGTGCACATTAGATATCATTGTACACAGGCCTTTTCAAGTTTCTTTAAAAAGCAATAAAGTGGTGATCACTAATTTCGTGGTGCTCATGAATTCACATCCACACCATCAAATAAAAACCGGTCTTGTGTTACATAAATGCAGCTTTGTGGCTGGGATAAAATTTCCAGTGACAACATCACACACAGATCCCAAAGTGCTTTGTCTCAAACTGTGTAAATGATGTGAAGATGGTGCGCTCCAGAAATCTGTTAGATGGTTCAAAAAGTGACTCTAATGATGACTAAGATACTGCTGACAAAGATGTGTGTCAAGAGAGTAATAAAATTGTTTCAAAAAATATGGAAATGAAAAAGAGCAATATTTCTAAACGTATCATCTTATGCTACCTGTGACTGTGAATTTGCAACTATAAATTAAATAAGTAAATTAAAATTAACTATTTCATCTTCAGCCTTAGAAGTTTACGTATTTAAACTGACCAAAACCCTGTTTTCCTTATTTTCTCATTGAGAAGACAGACAGTTGCTTTATTTTCAGGGTCACCTTATGGTCATGTCTCAACACTGTACTACTCACAGAAAATCAGATATAGATCCTACCCTCAGGACACTCATAAACCAGGCGAGAAGTGTAACAGCTACTAAGTGTAGCTGTTACACTTCATTGCGGTGTGTGGGCTTCTCATCGTGGTGGCTCCTCTTGTTGCGGAGCACGGGCTCTAGTCACGTGGGCTTCAGTAGTTGTGGCACACAGGCTCAGTAGTTGTGGCTCTGGGGCTCTTGAACGCAGGCTCAGTAGTTGTGGCACAAGGGCTTAGTTGCTCCGCGGCATGTGGGATCTTCCCGAACCAGGGCTCGAACCTGTGTTACCTGTATTGGCAGGCGGATTCTTAACCACTGCGCCACCAGGGAAGCTGTACTGTAGCTGTACTAAGTGTAACAGCCACCCTCATCTCTTGAAACTCTTCCATTTCTTGGCTTCAGTTGGCTGTCCTCCCACCTCTCTGGCTGCACCGTCTCAGTCCCCTGGGCTGGCTCCTTTATCTCAAAGCCTCCTCAAATTTAGTGGCACGAAACAACGACTGTTTTATTAGGTTCATGGATTCTCTGGATTAGGAATTCCAGAAGAGCCCAGAGGGGACAACTTTGTTCTGTCCCATGATGTTTGAGGCCTCCACTGGGAACACTTGAAGGCTTAGCTGGAATCATTTAGGATGTCTTTACTCATTGGCACTGGGTTTCCTCACAGCATGGTGGCCTTACAGTAGTCAGATTTCTTGCATGACAGCTCAGAGCTCCAAGCACAAAAATTACATTGAAGAGTAGAGGCTGCATTGCCTTTTTCTGACCTGGTCTTTTTCTAATGATGACTACCCATTGTTACTCCTGCCAGAGTCTTTTGGTTATAGGCAAGTCAGAATTCTGTCTGAATTCAGGGGAGGGGACCTAGACCCCACCTCTTGTGGGATGAGTGTCAGTATCACATTGTAGGAGATCATGTAGGTTGGGAACTATTGTTGTGTCCATTTTTGGAAAATGCAACCTGACCTAAAGATCTTTGGCCGGCCCACATATGACAGAAAGTAAAGATAGAAAACATAGCGGATGTTCTATGGCCTTAAAGAAAAGTTATTTATGGATGAGGCTTGGGAAAAGGAGGAAGGGTAGGATGTAGGCATTTGAAAAGGTAGTGATGGGAACCAGATATAGAATTAATGAGATCAAAACAACTGAATGAAAATGTAGGATTAGGGAGAGAGATGGCTGGCTGTTTTCGAGTCTGGATGTCAGGAAAAGGGTGTGCCTCAGTCAAAAGGAAGAGAGGCAGACAAGTATATGCGGGAAGGAGGTCCAGCAGCTGTTCACAGTAGCATTTACAGTGTCTAAAATCCGATATCCTCAATCCAGCCCTCGGCATTCTGGCCTCTGAACCAACACTGCCTTGACACTCCAACATAGATACCTCTTTGTGGTTAATTCTAATGGCTGCTTCCATTGGGTTTTCTGCCCTCTTATGGCATCTCCCCCCAAGCCAGTCTTCCAGCAGAGTATGCTTGGGTAAGTGTTTCCTGGGTCCTGCTGCTCTCCTCTTAAACCATCTGCAGCTCCATTATTTGACCCATTCACAGCATTTGACTCTGTACCACCCTCGTCTCTTGAAACTCTTCCGTTTCTTGGCTTTAGTTGGCTGTCCTCCCACCTCTCTGGCTGCACCGTCTCAGTCCCCTGGGCTGGCTCCTTTATCTCAGGTAGCTCATTATTTGTTGGGTCTCCTCTTGGCTATTTTTCCTGATTGTTCTATACTCAGCCTTGCGAAGGTGGACCGTGGGCCACTGAGATGGGCTGTAACTTTTGTGAGCATGTGTGTAAGCACGTATTTCTAGGAGATGATCCAGAGCTTCATCACATCCTCAAAGTTGTCTCTGAATTAACAAAAAACAAAAGGCCTAGACGCACTGCTTTCTGCATATTTGCTCCGTGGCTTCAACTCCCTTAACTCTAGGATCCCTCCTTGGCTATACGTGAGTCTCTTCGGGGAAGCTGACAAAAAATACTGGTGATCAGGGCTCAATCTCAGACCAGCTGAACAGAATCCTGGGCGTAGGGTCCAATGGGTAATACATTTTAAAGAAAGCGTTAGCCCTGCTTTGTGTCAGTCACAAAGATAACCCCCATGGTTAATACTTTAAACTATTTTCTCTTTACTAGGCTGAAATAAGTTACACCACCTTAAAGAGACTTGAATTATATCAGGATTAGACTGTCAATGTGGATGACAAAGATCTGGATTAAAAAAAAAACATCAGTATAGAGAATAGATTGAATATAATTGTTTGCTTTGGGTTGACTTCATTCAGCTCCCTAACTCCTTTTTTCTTTGTCTAATTGTTCCTTTTATCTTTAATCTGTTAAAGTGAAACTTTCTTCCTAAAAAGAAAGTAGATTTTAATGGGTACAGTTTTCAGTTTTGCAAAATGAAGAGTTTTAGAGATGGACGGTGAGGATGGTTGTACAGCAATGAATATGCTTAACACCTCTGAACTATACACTTAAAAATGGTTAAGATGGTACAAATTATGGTATGTGTATTTTACCACAATTTTTAAAAATAAAAAATTTAAAAAGACAATTGACTGTTAACCAAAAAAGTGCAACTAGTTTTAGATGAAATAGAATCATTGGCCTTTTAAAAAGAGGTTTGTTGTTTCTCAGTATAAATTCAATCCATTGAGAAATGATATCAAAATTATTTCTCTCCAATCACAGTGAAATCATAAGGGTTTAAAGTAGCTGTTGTGGAGAATTCCACAGAGACAAAAAGTCAGAAAAATGCCTATCTCTGCCAAAGTCAGTTAATGGTAACTAAACCATAACTTTTCTTTTCCCACTTCAATGTTTATTTCCTAGACAAAATATTAAAAACTACATATTTGATATTTAAAAGTCCTTATAATGTAAGGACCAGCATAATTCCTGAAGATACTTTTAGCTGGGGTGGGTATATTTTAAAAAGTGATCAAGAAATTACCCAGAGAGACTGTGTTCCCTATGGTTTGTGTGGTGTAGTGGTTGAACTCACAGAATCTGGAGCCGAAATGCCTGGGTTTTGATCCAAACGCCACTATCAATTATTAGTGTGATCTGGGACAAGTTAATTTAACCTGTGTATGCCTCCAGTTTCCCCACCTGTCATATTGGCCCCAGCCTCATAGAATTTAATGAGATAATACATGTAAAGCACTTAGGATGGAGCCCAGAGCTTTTAGTATTTCCCTATCACATTGAGTTTTAGGGGTTTCTGATTCAGCAAACATTTCCTATGTGTTGACTGTACATTGCTGGAGAGAGTCACAAAACATAGCATGAAACAGACTCTCCTTTGAGATCCTCAAAGACCACCTCCCCAATCCTAGCTCTTTGTACCCTGGCCCTTCTCCTGAGGTGTCATAACTATTTTGCCTGCATAGTCAATGATGCCGCCCCTATTTCTTCAACTTCTCCTAACTCCACAGAACATTCACCTATTTAGTGAGCTTCAGGTTTTCTGGAGGCTCGAACTGTGCAGTCTCCCTGCTTGTCTGGGTGCCCTTGGTCTCCCACCTGGCTTCCTTATTGTCCTTCCTTGGGAGCTGCACTGCTTTGGGGCCCTAGATTTCTTTTCAGCCTTACATTCACAGCACATGTTAGTTAAGTGAATTTTTGAGTCTTAGGGTTTTGGACAGAAGTTGGTTGTTCCTCTTTTCATCCACTGATGGCTTGAGAGAAAGTTTATAAAAACCTGAAAGGATTTGCAGAATAATACTGCTCTTACAAAAATGTGTCTCAGAACCTAACTGAGATTCCAGTTTGACAAAAGAGAACAAAAATGAAAGAAGTTGTGAAGGGCTAGGACACAAGGTAAGAATGAAAACAATGCTTATGAAACCACCCTTTTTCATCCCGGGAAGAGGAGGCAGCTGGCACAAAGGTACAATCCGATGCCCAAGAAGAGGGCACGACTTTCATGTGCTCTTCTAGACTAAGCTGACCAAACTCACTGTCCTGAAACCTCTTGAAACCTTGGTCTGAGTTTTTACTTCTGCCACCTTAAGGATCCTGGCTTCGAAGCTGAGGAGGCTGTTAATTAGCTAACAGAGCTTTGTAAACTGCTTAAGAGACGTGGGTAGGCAATTGGGACTTCTAGAGCAAAGACGAGATGATTAAAAAAAAATCTTCTCTGATTAGGATTAACATACCTGCCTTGTCACTCTGAGTCCGAAGAACTTTACTGGAGATGGGAGGAGGCTTCACAAGAGACATGAGACAAGGGGAGTAGTGTCTCTGGGTCCAGAAGAGTACTACATCTCCCTCTTGCATTCAGGGAAGAGAATCCTGCAGCCTGGGTGATGAGTTACAGCTGAGGAATAGAGAATTTTGATGCCAAAGAGACTAGGTACAAAGGACACCCTTTGCCATGGTGGATGAGTGTAACGAGAAGGAAAAGGGTTAAGTTTAAAAAAAAAAAAATTTTATTAAACTATAGGGGTTTTTTTTGTTTTTTTTTGTTTTTGCGGTACATGGGCCTCTCACTGTTATGGCCTCTCCCGTTGCGGAGCACAGGCTCCGGACGCGCAGGCTCAGTGGCCATGGCTCACGGGCCCAGCCGCTCTGCGGCATGTGGGATCTTCCCACACTGGGGCACGAACCCATGTTCCCTGCATCGGCTGATGGACTCTCAACCACTGTGCCACCAGGGAAGCCCTAAACTATAGTTGATTTACAATATTGTGTTAGTTTCAGGTGTACAGCTTCAGATTCTTTTCCATTACAGCTTATTATACTGAATATAGTTCCCTGTGCTATACAGTAAATCCCTGTTGTTCATCTATTTTATAGAATAGTGTGTATCTGTTAATCCCAACCTCCTAATTTATCCCTCCGCCTCCCCTTTCCCCTTTGGTAACTGTAAGTTTGTTTTCTATGTCTGTGAGTCTATGTCTGTTTTGTAAATAAGTTGATTTGTATTATTTGTTTAGATTCCACATAAAAGTGACATAGTATTTGTCTTTCTCTGCCTGACTTCTCATAGTATGATAATCTCTAGGTCCATTCATATTGCTGCAAATGGCAATATTTCATTCTTTTTTATGACTGAGTAGTATTCCATTTTGTGTGTGTGTGTGTGTGTGTGTGTGTGTGTGTGTGTGTGTGTGTACCATATCTACTTTATCCACTCATCTGTTAATGGACGTTTAAGTTACTTCCATGTCTTGGCTATTGTAAATAGTGCTGCTGTGAACACTAGGGCACACGTATCTTTTCGAATTAGAGTTTTTGTCTTTTTATGGTTATATGCCCAGGAGTGGGATTTCTGGATCATATGGTAACTCTATTTTTAGTTTTTTAAGGAATCTCCAGACTGTTTTCCATACTGGCTGCACCAATTTACATTCCCACCAACAGTGTGGGAGGGTTCAAAAAGGCTCAAGTTTTGAGTCAACTCATAAAGTCTGTTTTAAATAAAACAGTAAAAACTTGACTGCCACATGAATGAAGAATCATCTCAGAAAGCCCCGATTCAGATATTATCCATGCCATTGGCTGTGTGACAAATGACAGCCAAGATGTGTTTGTCCTCTACAAAGCAAACTGCCGATACACTTATAGCCTGAGATCTCCAAGCAGGGTTTCCTAGGAAACTGGGCCACTGGTAGGCCTTTCTCACTGAGCACTCACCAGAAGGGGGACTCAATAAATATTTCCTTTCTCCCTAACGTCTCCTCTCTCCCCTCCTCTCTATCCTTCAACCCCCCACATCAAAAATATCTGAAGAATGGATGATCCAATAAGATACTGAACAGGTGATATTATTAACTTCCGATTGAAAGAATATATTTGCTAAATCACAAATTGACTTTATCGCCTGTCAGATGGACCAACAAGACAAGAGTTGTGAAACTATGCATTTTCTGGAAAAATCCATGACCAGTGATCCCAGTCATTTGTTATTCCATTGCGGGGCAAGACGGTATATGAGAAGATTCAGGTGGGATCTAGTATTTACTGACCATTTGTGTGCGAGATATTGTGTTCCAAGTTTTAAAGGCATTCTTCAATGCTAACGAGCCCCTACATGGCAGGCATTTACCTCATTTCACAGTCGAGGGAAGTGAGGTCCGGGGAAGACTGTAACTTCCCCAGGGTCACCTAGCCAGGGAGAGTGGAGCAGGATTTCGAGCCCAGGTCCACTCCCCAATTCTTTCCACTATAGCACATCCTCTGGATGAGTGACAAGTTGGTTTTGAGCACTGCCTTCCCTTCCTCTTCCTCCCGTCCCTTTCTATCCAAACTGCTGACCACGCAGCCAGCAAGAACCAAACATCCTTCCAAAAAGCCTCCACTTCTCCCAACAGTGACATCCTTCAAATCCAGCCTGGGCCTCAATGATCATAGTTTGGGAAATAGCAGATTGACTGTACTGGCCCTTCTCTCTTTTTAAAATGAGAAGCTAAAGTCACTTTCTGTTTGAAGTCCTGCCTATCTCTTAATGGAAGTACTCAATATGGGTCAAATCCATCCTTTCCCGTTGATGCTTTTCCTGCTTGTCTCAAGCTCCACCCACCCCTCAGCCCCGGTAGCACTTGGAATTTTTGTGCTCAGTTGGCATTTCTCACCAAGTGCCTTCTGACCTCGCCTACATTTCTCCCTGGCAGGACTGTCATCGGGATACACTCCCCTGTATCCCAGAATCTTTGGTACATTAGGCACTAAATGCATGTTTCTTATTGGTTTTTAAAGGATACAAAGAGCAAATGACTTTTCTCCAGGAGGAACTTGAGGGGTGTGGATCCTAGCACCCAGAACAAAGCCCTGGTTCCCCTTTGAATTTCCTTTAGTTCTCCATGACTTGGGGATGTCAATGTGTCCCTGTTCTGGGAACCTGGTATTCATCACCTGCATACGCAGTTTAAGCTGAGTCAGATTACAGAATCCTCCCCATACGCAGGACAAGAAGAGGCTCCAGAACATTCCATCTGTGTGTGTCAGGATCACGCTCCTTGTGTTTCGGCTTATCTGTAATTTGGATGACTCTCCTTGAAGCAGGACAGCCAAATCAGCTTCCTGCTGATAACAGTAATCAGATTTTATAGCAAAGACCCCAGTTAGGGCAAACAGAGAGACAGCCCAAGTTATTGATTTGTGCCATGGAAGGTTCTTTTCCATTGAAGGCTGAATATTTTGTGCTGAAACCTTTGTCTTCCCTGTACCTGGCATGTTTCTCCTATACATGTTATGGGAGTACCTTGTTGAGTATCTTCTTTATTTTATTTGCTTAGTTAAAACCCTGGAATTAAGGTTTGGGAAACAAATTAACCATATTTAGTGTATGCAATTGGCTCAAAAGTGTCACCCATTTTAGATAACGTAGGAAGAAGTGTCAATTATTTCCTGGTGTATCAACCATTTTCAATGGTGGTTTTCATGTCATTTGTATTTCATACCAGTTAAAAAATAGTTTCTCCCTGGGTACCAACATTATCTATAGAGTATGTTTTTCTAAAAGAAGTTACTAACTATGCCATGCATTTTCAACTTCTCTTAATCTTTGCATTTGGAAAATGCTACCTACTCTCTAGGTAGCTTTGAAGATAATAATAGACGTGAGAATGCATGGATGCTTCTGCACCAATCCCAAGGAAGGCTTTTCCAGATGTGGAACGCCAATGGGGAGTTGATCTGCCTTGGATAATTGACAGCTGGCAGCCTGTAATCTTTTGTGCTAAATTGGCACTGGAGCCACAGAAGGCAACACAGCAGCTGGGCTGCTGGGATTCAAGTCCCTGCACATGGCATGGCTCCCCCCTCAACCCCGCCAGCTGCTGTCTGCAGGGACCCCACCCCCTAAAGCAGGATGCACTGCTCTGGGAAGGGAAAGGAGCCTGTAACTATTGCCTGGTAGATGGGAGAAAACATCTTGATTCACTCAACTGGACCACAATTGGATAACCAGAGCTGGTGTTTTATTGTATTGACTTTGGCATTTTAGTCTTAAATTATTCAGAGACCAGTTCTTAAGATGAGGCAGGACCATAAATTAAAAGAATGGAGGATATCAGCTAAGTAGAGAAAACAATCCCCTCTCAGGGCCTTGAACCATGTGGCTCCTGTTCTTGTCCCAGCTCTTCCATTTAGTGACTGTTAAACCTTATACCAAAACCTCCAACGCTTCCTGCCCCTCCATCGTGTCCTGGTTTACCAAATGGGAAAATACCACCTGTCCTATCTACTTCACAGGCTTATTTTGGGGATCAGAGAAGCTAATGTAAATGCTCTGCCCACTGCAAACCAATTGAAATAGAAGGCACAGATGGATTAAGAAACAGAAGTTGGTAGGCATGGTCTCTGTCTTCTAATTTTCTTCCTCTTCTGAATTACAGCCTCCATTGTAAGGCTTCCTGATAATAATAATAGCTATCATTTGCTAAGCACTTTTTATGTGCCAGGCTTTGAGCTAAATGCTTTACAGGCCTTGTTTTACTTAATCCTCATGAAAACCTTGCTGATTGGTACTCATTCCTTCAGTTCATGTAAGACTGGGTTCTGAATCCATCATGATCTTCTAGACAAGCCCATGTACTTTCCTTTAATCTGCTTTCTAAATGAACGGGCTGCATTCTTCATTTTCAGTTTTGACACTTTTAAAATGATTAAAAATTTTATCAGTAACTGAATCACTTTTTGAATGTTTGAATGCACCATAAGGCCAGAAAGCATGGTGTACAATTATGATTATTCAGCAGAGAGAGAGAGAGCTACAGTGACAGACAGAGAAGAGAGCAGAGAGTAGGTGTAGAGGGAGGGAGAAAGAGAATACATGACGGAGAGAAAAAGATGTAATTTTATGTGTGTGATACGAATAGTGATTTTCTAATGTTTTACATGCAGATAATCCTTAAAAGCTTATAATTAATTAGTTAGTGGGCTTTTGATGTTCATAGAGCAGGAGATTTGGAAGTACATGATCTTGATAATCTTCATAAAAGATCAGAAGATGCTTAAAGTGAGACAGTACCCAGGATTTCAAAACTTTGCTGAATAAGAAATGATTACAGTGGGGGGCAGGAGGGTAGAAGAGGTGAGAGGAGGTGGAATGAGAAAGGGGATTGAGATGAAAACTGGCTTCAGAAAATCCTTTCACGAACAACTCTCCTTTCAGTCATCTTCATCTTCACTAATCGAGTGCTTTTTTTTTTTTTTTTTTTTTTTTTGTGGTACGCGGGCCTGTCACTGTTGTGGCCTCTCCCGTTGCGGAGCACACGCTCCAGACTCACAGGCTCAGTGGCCATGGCTCACGGGCCCAGCCGCTCCGCGGCATGTGGGATCCTCCCGGACCGGGGCACGAACCCGTGTCCCCTGCATCGGCAGGCGGACCCTCAACCACTGCGCCACCACGGAAGCTCCCTAATCGAGTGCATTTTAACTTTGGCTGTGGCAGGTCCCTGCCTGACTCTGACAGCAGGCAGACAAGTTTGAGCCACAGGTTGTTGTCCACATTAGTGAAAGCCCTCTGGTTGTTTGCTTCTGGCCCCATTAAATAAGCAGGCAGTGATTAGGCTGCCCATTTTAACATAGAATTTCATGATTCTAGAGCCTACTTTAAAGATGAAGCATTTTGCAATTCAAAAATGTTCCAAGTCCCCTTCCATTTCTAAGATGCCCTCCAGGCTGGGCAGTCCTTTAGCTGGATGCCTCTGAAGAGCCTTGTGGGTGAATCCTGCCTGGGGACCAGAGCGTAACCAGGTCAGACACGGGAATTTTTAGTTTGGTCGGAAATCTCTTTCTGTCCAGGCCAGCAATTGAATTTGAGGTTTGGAAATAACATTTATAAAGAGGAAAAGAGAGAGTGACTTCTTCTGCAGAATCAGTTCTTGTATTTCAGATGTTGATTATCCAGTCTTGAGAATTATTTGGGGCTTTTGTTTCTCCATTTTCTCTAGCAGCTTTGCTTTTTCTCTGTGTGCAGTTTCTAGAAAACAGGCAAGGTAAGAGACATGAGTTAAAAACTCAAGTCTGATCATTTTGCTGCTAATACGAAGCTCCAGTAAAGGTTTGTCCTGCTCCTAGAGGGCAGAGAGGGGGCATTTCTTATGAATCTTTGCACTTCTCCCCACCAGCACTTTACATAGTGTCAGTGATTGTTGTTTTTAGGTGGATTAGATTGAAGTGAATATTTTACTGTGATTTGCAGGAGAGAGATAGAGGACAGGGCTTCTGAGGTCCTGCAGAGAACATGGCCCTGCCTGTGACTTTGGTGTTAGTCATAAGGTTTTTCGCACATGGAGGGGACCCTTGATCTGTATGGTACTGCCTGCCCCTCACCACAGGCACGGGGCTCCCTCCCAGTATCTGCAGTCCGGACTCAGGGTCTTGATCTCCCCAGTCTAGACGCAGCTCCCTCCCACTGTCAACCCATAGAAGTGCATCTGTCTCCCCAGCCCCCATCCAGCGTTTGTGGGTTGACAGTCCAGGCAGAAGTGGCAGTCCTCCTATGCATGTGGACACTGCCTGATTGAGAGCTAAGAGGCTTGCCAGGGAGGATGAACAACTGGGACTCTCCTGGTCCCGTGTCACGGGCAGAACAAAGACAAGTCAACGGTAAGGATTTGGAGCAAGGCAGGTAATGGAGACAGCCTGCATCCAAGACCCAGAAAGTGGTGAGTCTGAAGCGGGTGGATGCTTGGCTGCTGAGCTCAGAAGGAAGGACTGCTTCCGCCGAGGGGAAAATAAAGTTATCAGATGCTTCTAGGTCAGTGGTTCTCAAGCTTTTGGGGCTCAGAACCTTGTCATTCTTTTAAAAATTGAGGGGCCCAAATACTTTCCTGTGGGTTATAGCAATCAGTATTAACCATATTAGAAATTAAAACTGAGAAATGTAAAAACTAATTTGTCAATTTATTTCAAACAATATGCCAGATGTATGTTAACATAAATTATTTTCTACAAAAACTATGTTTTATGAAAATAATTATTGAGAATAATGTCATTGTTTTACTTTGCTGCAAATCTCTGTCGTGTCTGACTTAGTGGGAGATGGTTGGATTCTCTTATCTGCTCATGCATCCGATCTGATGCTATATCCCATGTCATGTGTCTTCTGGAAAACGCTACACTTGAGGGAGAATGAGAGTGAACAGGTCAAATAATGTCTCAGTGCTTTTATGAAAAGAGTCTTGACCTCTCAGATCCCAGGTGTCAGGGATGCCCAGGGGCTCCCCAGACCATCCTTTGAGAATTGCTTCCCTAGGTGCCAGCTCCCAGAGACGCGCCTCTCTCTGTGTTTAACATGTGGCCATCTTGCATGACGACATTTCTGCATTAGCAGAAAGTGGGTAATGGTGAGCCAAGCGGATAATTCTTTTTCAAGCTTTTGTCATTTGAACAGTGCCTGTGAACATTCCACAAAGCATCACAGAGACAAGCTAGAGTAAGATCGACGCTGAATGTCCCATTGGGCAATCTGGCCGAGTTCTTGCTCATTGACTGGCAAAAATGATAATCCAGAGCATGAGACAGTCTCCCTTCCACACTTTTCAAAACGTGAACCTCAAATGCTACGAGCCCCACTTAGTCTGGGCAACACAGACGTTTTTCCTTTCCACAATTACTGCAAGCTTTTTAAGAGAGGAGCAGCTGCTCCACAGCCTCTCTGAGGTTTGTGTTTCAGGGCCCGGGGGCAACTAAAATCTGCTTTCCAAGTGACCAATATCTGGGCAGTTTACCGACTCATCTGGTGTTTTCTGGGCAGCAGATTTGTCTCACTTAATCATGACTCCCTTTTTCCTGCACTAATCAAGACAGTGACAGAGCTGTGACACCAGCAAGATGAGCATGGATGGAGGGTGATGATTTATAAGGACTGTGATCTAGCTTTGCTCAGGCCCAGACTCGGCCAGCCAGAAAAGGACGGTGGATACAGCACAATGGATACAGCCAGTCTGCAGCCAACGTGCAGATCAAAGAAAGACCGTTAAAAGACAAAAATAAAACACATTTTTATGTTGTTCTAAAGCAGGAACATCATTTTTAATGTGGCTAGGAAAATATTCAGCTTCATTCTCTGTCCCTTGGGAAAACTACATGCATCATTGCTCTGACCTGTCCAAAACTGGCAGTGGGATAGTCTCTGTAGATTCAGTTACAATCACAGAATTGTATAGTGAGAAGGAGAGTTAGAGATCATCCACTGTGAAGGCCAGGGTGTGTGTGTGTGAGTGTGTGCAGTGGGTATACATGGGAGGGAGGTGCAGGGTAGGAACAGTGTCACCACAGCAAAGGCCCATGGGTCTTGTCTCTCTGTGTCCTCTGCCAGACCTAGCTGTGGAACTCAGACACCACACTAGGGAATTGGAATTAGCCAACTCCCACGATCTCTGTGATCCCTGACCCCTTAGAGGATTACTTAATCTCTGCATCTCAGTTTCCCCATCTGTAAAATGGGTGTAACAATAACACCTATCTCATAGTGTGATTTTGAAAATTGAAAGATAGCATACATAGATGCTTCTTACAGCAGTGTACAGTACATAGGAAGCACAAAATAAATGTTAGTCATCATCATCATCTTATTAGTATTACTATTATTTATTATTAGACACTTCTGAAACTCACTTTCCTCATCTGCAAAGTAGATTTTGCCTGTTGGTGTGGGGATTAGGTTAGAGAATTTATGGTCAAGTCTTGGAGAAGCTGTCAAGCGCCATTAAAAGTAATGTACTCTATTTGGGGGCCAAGTTAATAGAACAGTTTTTGAACCTGGGTGTTTTTCCATGTGTAAGACTCCAGTCCTGGAGCAGTGACATGGGATTTTCTGTACTGTTTTGAAAGTAGGGCAGTTAATTTCAATTAAGTGAATATGTAAAAACAACCAGAGGAGAAACAGCAATATAGTCACAACGGGCAATAAGAGTTAGTATTTATCTTGTGTCAGCACCGAGCTAAGTACTTTACAGGTAATATATTGTGTCACTCCTCACCACAGCCCCTTTAAAGAGGTGATGTTATTATTCCCAGTTTGCACATGAGGAAAGTGAAATTGAGAGTTCACCCAGGGCCACTTAGGCCAGGGTTGAACCCAGGCAGGCTGGGTCCCCAATCAGCACCCTTAACCAGTGTAGGAGCAGGGCTAGAGGTCCAGGAGGTGGATGGGGAAACATCCGAGTTTGAGCTCAGCAGGGCAGTGTTGTGCTCTGCTGGTGAAAGAATTAGATCTTTTGTTCTCTTTAGATGAAAGATATGATGCTTTATCAGAACTATTTGGGGAGAGGAGCTGGCTGCTTCTTAGGTGAGTAAATCGTTGACCAGACATAACCCAGGGCTGGAGCCAAGAATCAATTCTTGGGAAACGCGGGAGATCAGATGCAAGGCTCTCAGCGCTCTCCAAGGAGCAGCCACGTGGGACAGTGTGAGGAGAGGCCTGGAACAGAAATCCACAGGCAGTTTCTGAAGGGACCCTGAGACCCTAGGAAAAAGGCAGAGGTGAGCCCCAGACATGAGGTGGAAACTTCCAGAGTAGAGAAGTGCAGCCCCTTTCTCAAAGGGGCTGGAGGCTGCCTCATGGGGCATGGGTATTTTGTCCCTGTCTCAGTCCAAAGCTATTTGGTGGGACAAGATTATGCCACAGCAGAGGCATAACTAGCTCTTTCTGGGGAGGCTCTGTAAGTTAGTAATATAGAGCGGGAGCTTTAGAGTCAGGGAGACCTGAATTCAGATCTCAGTCCTGCCACTTAAAAGCTATGTGGCTGTGCCGGCACTTAATTCTCCGAGTCTTCGTAGGATGGTTGTAAAGAATAAATAAGAAGTTAGGACTTCCCTGGCGATCCAGTGGTTAGAACTTCGACTTCCAGTGCAGCGGGTGCAGGTTCAATCCCTCGTTGGGGAGCTAAGATCCCACATGCCTTGTGGCCATAAAACCAAAACGAGCAATACTGTAACAAATTCAATAAAGACTTTAAAAATGGTCCACATCAAAAAAAGTTTTTTTTAAAGAATAAACAAGAAATTGCATATAAATAAATAAATAAATTACCAAGCACTTAGTAAGCCTGCCAAAAATGGAAGCCATTAGTATCATTGTTACCATTACAATTAGATCTTCTCATTGACTGGTCCTTGGATTTTCCAGTTGTGTTGAGGGGCTGTCCCTTAACCATGGCTTGACTCCAAGCTATTTTAGATCGTCATATGTGATGCCAGTTTTCAGGACAGGGCCCCATGGCTAGGGGCCTGGAATGGTGCTAAGCTACCATTCCTTACGCAGGTATTACATTCACGATAGTATTGGCCAGGCTTTTCTGAAACTAGCCACACAGCTTGATCCTGTTCTACCCCAAGCCTTAAGCCAATGTGCAGGAAGAGATGGCCAACTGCAAGCAGTCATGCCCCTGGCTCAGCTGATGAAGGTCATGGTTTACCATTTCTTGAGTTGGTGGGTCTCCAAACCCTGCCAGCACTCCCAAGAACTCCGGTCATGCCTCTGAGGAGCCTTCCATCTTTACACTGGATGGGAGAGGTTACCAGCTCTGAACAAGACTCAGGCCTGTCTGTGAAATGCAGGACCACTCTCCCTGCTCAGTGTAGGTCATTAGCTGAGCAGGCAGTCCCAAGAATTCTGCAGCGTTCATGTCCTTTACTTGTTAATTGGATGGTCGAGGACAGGTATTGTTGGAGCATCTTTAGGAGCCAGATAGTCTGCCCCAAAGAGAAGTCCTCTGTGTGTAGCAGACCGGAGTCCTCCTTGTGTTCCCTGGGTACGAGTTTGGCAGACTGATGTCAAACCCAGACTGGCACGGAGGCAGGCCCAAAGTGGGCAGGAAGCAGGAGTCTGCAGGGTAGGTGTCAGGTGCCTACCACAGCCCAGTGTACGGTCCAAGCAGCAGGTTTCAGGTTTCAGTATCAAGGTCTCTAAAAAGCATTCACTAGGAGCTACCAGAATCTTGCAGGGAGATTCTGCTGGCATCCAGAATGTGAGCCAGGGCCCAAAACGGGGAGCCCCAGGAGCAGGGGAGATATGGGCAGAGTTTAGCCATGGGCGTCCCTCGAGCTCTCCAGGACCACGCCCCCCAACACAGGCTGGGTCATCACACATACACAGGAGCGTCTTTAAAACGTTGCTCAGCCTCCAACATGAACATCTCTCGTTGGATACCACATGTGGCAGCCCTGAGAATTTCTCCAGCTCCTCCAGCTGCTCTAAGCCAGGATAAAGTCAGCCTCTCAGCCCAGCTCTTGCCCATCCCCTGTTTTAGCTACCTTTTATCAAGTCATATGCCAGGCTCAGTGCTAAAAGCTCTACAAGCATTCTTTCCTGTAATCCTCTTAGCCACCCCGTGAGGTAGGTGTTATTATGCCCATCTTACAGATGGAGAAACTGAGGTGTTGAGGGGTCGAGCTGTCTAGGTTAGATAGCTGATAAATGACAGAGTGAGGATGCAGATTAGGCCTTTCTTCCCCAGAGCTCAAGCTCTGGACCACCCTTCCCTGTGACTTATTCAGCTAAGATGAAATCTTATTCTGTGTTCAGCTGCTTCTCAGAGTTGCTTCATCAGACTGGACCAGTGGTTTGCAACCTTGGCTGCACACTGATATCACTCAGGAAGCTTTAAAAAGTACCCATGCCTGGGTTTTGCCACCAGAGATTCTGATTTCAGTTGGTCTGAGGGGCAGCCCGGGCATTGTCTGGACCAAAAGTTGGCCAAGTTTTTCTGTAAAGGGCCAGATAGCACATGTGTTAGGCTTTGCAGGGCCATATGGTCCCTGTCACAAGTACTCAGCTCTGCCTTCGTGGAGTAAAAGCAGCCGTAGACAACACATGAGCAAAGGAACATGGCTGTGCTTCGGTAAAACTTTATCTGTAAAAACAGGTGGCTGGCTGGAATTGGCCCACGAGCCATAGTGTGCCAACGCTTGATCAAGTCAGTCAGTTCCTTAGTAGATTCTATCCATCGCCAGCGAAATTAGAACTCATATTGCTTCTGTGGACCTGGTATCTGTGGTATGGTATCTGTTCCCCTTGGGCGCCCATAAACCCTTCAATCCACTGCCTTCCTGCAGGCTTGGAGGTGTCGGCCCAGTGTCTATGATTTGTCTTTTTTGTCAAGGACTCCCACCTCCCCTCAGGTCTGAAATCCTGCCATGAACCATCCCTGTTAGGCGGGGATGTTAGGCACCGATTAAAATCTAGACTCTGGCTTGCTAGCCCTTCTCCACGAGGAGTTAAAATTGCCCCCCTTTTTCTTGGCTGGCGGCCAGGTCCTCCGTAATTAGGAGGATTGGCTGGACCCACGAGGCTGCCACCTGTCTGACAGGAGGACTGCCCCTGTGTGATCATGCTTCCCCTTTCTGCCCCAGCACCCTGCACCCCTACCCCCGTCTCCCCCCAGAGCCATCTCCCAGGGAGGTGTGGCCCCACACCCTCCTCACCCAGACCCCCACTTCTTTCTTTTTCCAATTGACCTTCCACGTCTGCCCGGTGCTTGTAGTTTGAGTAATAGCATCATTTTCGCCTGAGGAATTCAGTATATCAATTAATTTTCTTTCATGGAATATTAATAGAGTATTCCTGAAATTGTGAGTTGTGATTATTTACAAAGTCAAAAGGACAACTAGAAGATAAAGCTGCAGAATTGCTTGTGGCGATCGGAATTATGCCCCAACCACCTAAAAATAGCCTGCTTTCCTCATCTCCCCTCATATGTCAACTTGTCCTTGGTAACGGGGTGTAAGAGACACCACAAAAATGCCAGACTGAAAGAAAACTCTTAATATAGGTGACACCTAAGATATTAACAGTTCATGTACACAAAGTCTTTTTGTAAGTTAGTTGTTTAGACATCGAAATGCATTTGTTCCACAAACATTTATTGAGACCTTAATCTGTTCCATGTGTCAGGGATACAGGATAAGGCTCCCATCCTCATGAGAGAATCCATCACATAAACAAATAACTCTATAACCATATCAGAAGTGCCATAAGAGAGGCGTGTACATAGCTCTGTGGGAGGAGAGGCTGGAGTCAATGCCTGAGGTTACAGGGAAAGCTTCTCCCAGGGAGTGAGAGGCGAGTTGAGTTGTTGGAATAAATTTCCCCACCAGGAACAGGAGGAAAGGCATTCCTGGGAGAGGGCCCGGCGTGTCAAGGCAGGAATGGGATGCGACTGTGTGACTGGAGTGTGTGGTTCCTGGGGGAATGGTGGGAGCGGAGTCTGGAAAGGGTCAAAGGGATGTGTAAAGCAGTCTGGCAGTGCCAACTTTAATGGGCAATTTGGGCCAATACAAGCCTTTTAAATAGAGGGATAATTCGATCCAGTTTTTGTTTTAGAAAGAGCTTCTGGTAGCCGTGGGGATCCTGAATTGGAGTGGGAGGTAAGGAAGGAAGCAGGGGCTTCCTATTAGGAGCTGTTGTAAAAATAAAGAGGTTCTTAACTAAGAATGTGGAAGCTAGGATGAGAAGGAGTAAGAATGTACGATTGTGCTCAAGAGATGTGATTGGATAATGAAGGCAAGTGAGGAGTTCTTTATAATTAAAAAGATAGAAGAATGAGTGGTGTTTTAGAGGGGTGGGGAAGTTAAGGGGTTGGGATTGGGGCCTGTTGAGTTTAGGGAGTCTGAGGAACATACAGTTTGGGGTTTCCCATTAGTCTGTGGGTCATGTGGGCTGAAACTGAAGAGGGAAATTGAAGGTAAAAATGATGCATGGTCAGTAATTAAATCCATGGCAGTGAATGAGTTAACTACAGTGTGTGAGAGATAAGAGAAGGGAAGGGAAGAGATGGGATGGTAAGAGAACAGGACAGGTCTATAGCATAACCCCAGGGAACACCAGCATTTAAGGAACTGAGTAGAGGAAGTACCAACAGAGCAGACCCGATTTCTGGATCAGTTATGAATTGGGGCAGTGTTGAGGAGAGCAAGGGGATCTGTTTACACCTGGGACTGAACTAAGATGTACCACTAGATGAGCTTCAGGATGTATTAAATATTTACCCTGGAACCTTGCCATTACTCCTACCATTCAGGGTATAAGACTCCATTCATTTGTTTCTTCGTTTACTAATTGAACAAATATTCTACTGAGTGCAAGACAGTCTACTGGGCACTGAGTGTAGATGTGGCTCCTATGCTCTGTTGCTTATAGCTTAGCAGAGGAGACAGACATTCAGCAATAAACTTGGAAACAGATGTCGTTTTTAGTTGTGTGATTGTGGGCAAGTTGTTTACCTTCCTCAGTCTCAATGTCTTCATTCAAAAAAAGTGGATGAGGATGTGCAGAAAAAGGAACCCTCCTATACTGTTGGTGGGAAAGTAAATTGGTGCAACCAGTATGGAGAATAGTATGGAGGTTCCTCAAAAAACTACAAATAGAACTACCATATGATCCAACAATCCCACTCCTGGGCACATAGCCAGAGAAAACCATAATTAGAAAAGACACATGTACCCCAATGTTCATAGCAGCACTATTTACAAAAGCCAAGACATAGAAGCAACCTGTAATAAATGTCCATCGACAGATGAATGGATAAAGAAGATGTGATATATATATATATTATATAGATATAGATAGATAGATAATAGGATATTACTCAGCCATAAAAAAGAATGAAATAATGCCATTTGAAGCAAATGGATGGACCTAGAGATGATCATACTAAGTGAAGTAAGCCAAAGACAAAGACAAATATCATATGATATCACTTATATGTGGAATCTTAAAAAATGATCCAAATGAACTTATTTAGAAAGCAGAAATAGACTCAGACATAGAAAACAAACTTATGGTTACCAAAGGGGAAACGGGGGAGGGATAAATCAGGAGTTCGGGATTAATATATACACACTATTATATATAAAATAGGTAAGCAACGAGGACCTACTGTGTAGCACAGGAAATTATACTCAGTATCTTGTAATAACTTATAAGGGAAAAGAATCTGAGAAAGAATGTATATGTAACTTTGAATCACTTTGATGTACACCTGAAACTAACACAGCATTGTAAATTAACTATACTTCAGTTAAAAATATTTTTGAAAAGTGGCTGATAAGAACCTTAGCAATAACGAAGGCATGTATAGGACTTATTGTTTATAACCCCTTACACATATTATATAATTTAACACTTAAACTGACAACCTTGATGCTTTAAAAAATTGTATATTTTGAATAAGCAATATATTCAGATGGTACAAAATTCCTGCAAGTGTAAATAGTGAGTTTCCCTTCCATGCTGTCCCCAGTCCCCAATTCCTCTTCCCAGAGGACACCAGTGTTACTGTTTTCTTGTGTGCCCTTACTGGGGTATTCTTTGCATGTACAACCTATCACTGTGTGTGTGTATCTGTGTGCATGTATGTGCACATGCACGTGTCTTTCTTCCTTTTTTCTTCCTTCCTTCCTTCCTTCCTTCCTTCCTTCCTTCCTTTCTTTCTTTCTTTCTTTCTCTTTCCCTTTCTTTCTTTTTTTCCTTTCTCACTTCCTCCCTTCCTTCCTTTCTTTCTTGTGAAAATTGTAGCATGCTCTTCACTGTTCTCTACCTTGCTTTTTTCACATAACAAAATATATCCATTATACAGCACAGTTTTACTTAAGTGACCTGATATTTATGGACATTTAGGTTGTTTCCAGTATTCTGCTATTATAAACAACGCTGTATCAGTTCCACATATGCAAGTATCTTTATAGGATAAATCCCTAGGAATGGGATTGCTAAATCAAAGACAATGTGTATTTGTAATTTTGATGATGATGAGCAAATTTCTCATCTTGGTGATTTTACCAAGTTCTGTTCTTACCAGCAAGATCTCCCATGGTTAGGAGGGTCCTGTGAAGTAATGTGTTTAAACATTACTTTAAATGTGAGCCGAGAAGGGGTCTATACTTTCACAGCGTCCTCATCCCTGTGCCTCCCTACACAGTAGCTCTACAGCTTGCTGTCAACATCATGGAAAGTGATGGTTACACATAATGGGGCAACCCCTTAGAACCCTGTCCAGCCGTGGCCTCTATCTGAGTGGCCTCCCCAAACCCCGGGCCATGGACCGGTAGCAGTCTATGGCCTGTTAGGAACCGGCCGCACAGCAGGTGGTGAGCGGCAGGCCAAAGAAGCTTCATCTGTATTTACAGCCGCTCCCCAGAACTCACGTTACCGCCTGAGTTCCACCTCCTGTCAGATCAGCAGCGGCATTAGATTCTCATAGGAGCGGGAACCCTACTATGAACTGTGCATGCGAGGGATCTAGGTTGCATGCCCCTTATGAGAACCTAATGCCTGATGATCTGAGGTGGAGCTGAGGTGCTGATGCTAGCGCTGGGGAGCGGCTGCATGATAATGATCTCAGCTCATTTGTCCATACAAGCCTTCTGTGTTGAACTGTGTTCATTACTACTGGTTCTTCTGTTTGTTTTGAAAACTCTATTTTACATTGGAGTTAGGTATCAGGGAGAAGAAAGGACACTAATTAAGTGGATCCATGGTAGTCTTTTAGTGGGACAGATCCTCAATTCAGCTCAAGAAATGTCTGCTGAGTACCTACTATGTGCAGGGCACAGGGCTGCAATGTATTGTATTTTGAAATACTGCCGACAGCCATAGCTGTGTTAGCTGTTTCCATGGACTTTGGCAGACTGACATTGCTTTGCCTTTTTCCTTTGCTAGCCTCTCACAGTTTTCATTGGCAAACTGGTTGCAAACCAGGGCTGATTCCCTTAGCGTAATAGGAGGGTTCCTGAAACCCTCTTATTTTTGAAAATGAATTGTAATTTTTGAAAATGAATTGTTATAAAAATTAACAATGTTTTAACTGTACTGTGGGGGAGGGTTTCTATTAAAAGGAAATTCTGATGTTGAATTGTTTTGAAGGGTGAAACGTTATTTTCTGTCTATCTGTTTGGTAAAGGAGAAAATTTAACTAAAGAGAAGATAAGTCAAAATTTCATAACTTCAGGAATCTGAAACAATAGCAAACACAAAAAAATATTTTTAAGAGCTGATGAGTAGTGAATACTAACAAAAAGGATCACATGATAGAATGTTAGCTGATCTGAAGGAAAGACATAGTCTTATTTGCTGGGCTAATAATAGCAAATCTTGCCAGTGTAAAAAATGAGAATAATGAAAGAAGCAACAGAGAAAGAAGAAAAGGCTGAAAGAAAAAACCCACACACACAGAGAAGAGGAAGAATAACAGCAGGTGATGGACACCCAAAGTGGCAAAGGAAATTAAAGCCAAATAGTGAAAGTGGCAGCAAAGAGGAGAGCTGGCCCATCGGAGAGAAAACAGAAGCCATCTCTCCATGAAGTTGCGGATCTGACCCACTTTAGCAGCTCCTGCCTGAGAGCTCATTGACCATAGGATGTCTGACCGCCACCGGGTCCAGTCCTTCCATAGGATACCGTGTATTCCTGCATGACAATACCTTATAACTTTGCTCGGGTGAACCTGATGCCAGGTTAATGTTCCAAGTGCTTTATGTATGAATTCATTTAACCCTTCTAACAACCCCTTAAGGAATCATTGTCCCCACTTAATAGATGAAGTAACTGAGTTGCAGAGAGAGGCTGAGCAGCTTGCCCAAGGTCAGAAGCTGTGAGTGCAAAAGCTACATGTGATTGGCAGAATTCTACGATGGCCCCCAAGATTCTCACCCCTTAGTGCACAGACCCTGGAGAATTCTCTCCCCTTCAGTATGCACAGGATTTGTAAGAATGATGGGATTTCACTCTCTTGAATGGGTTCCATTATATAGCAGGCAGGAAGGGATTTTTGCAGATACAGGTAAGGTCTCTTATGAGTTGATTTGAATTAATCAGGCGGGAGATTTCGGTGGGTAGACCTGACCTAATCAGGCAAACCCTTTATAAGAGGGTCCAGGCTTTTCCTGAAGAGACAGAATTAAAGCAAGAGAGTCTTCTGCTGACCTCAAAGAAGCACACAGTCAGGCTGTGAAAGCCTATGGAGGGAGTCACATGGCAAGAACCAGAGAGTGGCCTTAGGAGCCGAGAGTGGTCCCTGGCCAGCAGTAAGCAAGGAAGTGAGGCGCTCGGCCGTCAGCCTGGGCGACAAGAGTTCTGCCAGTTTGGAAGAGGACCCTGAGCTCAAGGAAGGAGCACAATCCAGCTGACACTTCAGTTTCAGTCTTGTGAGACCCTGAGCAGAGTCCCCAGTTAAGCTCTGCCTGGACTTCTGTTCTGCAGAGACTTGAGCTGGTAAGGGCGTGTTGTGTTCATGTGTTCCACAGCAATAGGAAATGAATGCGCTGGGATTCGAACCGCATGATTCTGGCTGCAGAGTTCACCTGTTTCCCCACTACTCTAGTCTGCCTCTTAGGAGAAGTCATATCTCAGAAATCACTGATTCCTGGAACCTGAGAGTTAAACAGGGACCTTTGAGATCGTCCAGTCCCGTGGCTTAATACAGCCTTTCCCTCACAGCAGAAGCGTGTGTGAACAGGTCAGGGGAGCTACTCTGCTTAAAATGGGGTGTGGGAGCAGGAAACTTGTGTCATAATGGAGGCACAAGCAGACAGCTGCTTCTGTCTCCTCTGCCCTGAGGCACTTCTGAGGAACACAGTTTGAGAACCACTGGTCTGATCCAACAACGCATCTGGTCTTTCTATTTCCCTCGACCACATCCTTGTCATCTGCTGACTTCTGTTTGAATGCCTCCCTGAACTTTTCTTTCGATCCGGGGACCATTCCTCTGGAAAGTTTTCTTTCTGTTGCATTAAAACCTGTTCTAAAATTCCAGCCATTGGCTTAGGTGCAGCCACAGGTGTTGCACAGAACAAATGGATCCCTTCTTTCTCAAGACTGCTTATCCTATCATCAAAGACAGCGCTCCAGTTTCACATAAGCCTTCTATTTTCCATGCAAAACATCTCCATGCCCTCCTAGGTGTTTCCAGTCCCTTCGCCCTAATGGTCACTTCTCTCCTGAACTTCAGTTCACTTATGTCTCTCTTAGAGTAAGGTCAGGAACTAAGCGCAGAACTCGTGGTGTGGTCTGCTTCACATGAACTCCAGCTCGCCTCACACCAGCCACAGTAAGATGTTCTGTTTCATCAGTGCAGCATCAGACCACAGTAGCTTCTTGGCAACCACAGTGCAGAGTTGACTCATATCGCTCGTAGTGTCAACCAAAGCTCCTTTTTCACACATGTGGCTGCTAAGGTGTGTCTCCTCAACAATTGACTTGTGTGTGTTTATTTTAACCCAAACACAGGCTTAACATGCATCACTATTGTCTCATCAGGGATCTGGTGTATATCTTGCTTGAGCCTAATTAGGTCATCCAACCACATTACTCTTCTTCCCAGCATCACTTCAACTCTCAACTTGATCAGTATGCCATAAATATCCTCATTGGGCTTATTGACAGAATTTTGGAACTGGACAGAGCTAAGGTCATAGTCCTCTGGCATCCTATTGATGGCCTACTCCCAGTGTTTGGGTCTTTCAAACAGTTACCAGTCCAACTCATTGTATCACCTACTGGCAGTTATTCAACTCATAAAGGTACCCTCAGAAATGTAATGAAATATTTCCTGGGGCTTCCCTGGTGGCGCAGTGGTTGAGAGTCCACCTGCCGAGGCAGGGGACACGGGTTCGTGCCCCAGTCCGGGAAGATCCCACGTGCCGCGGAGCGGCTGGGCCCGTGAGCCATGGCTGCTGAGCCTGCGCGTCCGGAGCCTGTGCTCTGCAACGGGAGAGGCCACAACAGTGAGAGGCCCGCGTACCGCAAAAAAAAAAAAAAAAAAAAAAAAAAATTTCCTGGAGTCCAGGTACAGGTATTGAATTCTCTGACCTCCCGAGCCAGGAGGTCACAAGAGCTCCCAGTGAGCAGTCACAAACACTCGGCAGCATCTTTCCCCAGTGGTGCCTCTTACCCGCCGATCTGTAGTTTGGTCCTCCTGAGATAAACATTTTTTCCCACAACTCTGTTCTCTCTCATCTTGTTTGTTTCCACTCAGATTCGCATGGGGAAAGATAAAGACTCTTTAGAGGATAACAGTGGATCTTGGGGTGCCTAAAAATTGAGGCAGAGTTCATTTTTATTTCAGAGGAAGAGCCAATCCTAAGTGTTTTTCCGTAAGTAGGGTAAGTGGCTCTGGTATGAAGAGCAGGGCAAGCTGAGATGTGTGCAGTTAGAGGCAAGGTTTGTACGTGGGGATGGGATGATGAGAGAGATGGAGGATAAGATGAGCGTGGTTGCCACGGCATAAGTGCAGGTGTCTGCAGCATCAGCCTTTTTTGCCGGTCCTTTTGCACTTTCTGTATCAGCTATGCTGTATGTGAAAGCAGGGCAAGGTGAGAAATAGACCAGCCTGCTAACGTGGAGGACATGGTCCTTGGTGGCACTGGGAACAGCCTCTGGTCCATGCGGGCCCTTGGAGTGGATGCATGCCGATATCCCCCGCCAAGTGAAGATTCTCTGATTTCATGATTCATTGAGGAATCATAAAAACTGTTGTGAATGGGCTTGGTGGAGGTAGTCCATGAATAGAAAATTAATCATGATGGTCCTGTCTTGGTTCATTTTTTTATATACCTTTCCCCTTTATAAAAATGAAAGTTGCCACAGGTCTCATAGGACAACTGTGATACCCAAAGACCAAGAGCTTCTATCAGATAATTGAAAATGAAGTATTTTAATTATTGTGGTAAAATTTTACAATGTGATGTTCACCTATTGTTTACACTACCCAGTATTTCAGTCACCATCTCTGATAACTGTTGCAGTTTCTCTAGGGAGGGAGGTGTACTCACCTCACCTACTTTCTGTCCAGATGTTTCTGGTGGAGTTGACTCCACATTCTGCTCCGTGGGGCTCTGTGACCTGGGTTTGTCTGGCCAATCAAAACATTGACACTCTCCTGTGTTTGGGTTAAGTCAATGAGATGCAGGGAGACTTTTCTTGGGATTTCTGGAAAGAAACCCTTGGTATTTATTATTTTTTTTTTTTGCAGTAGGCGGGCCTCTCACTGTTGTGGCCTCTCCCGTTGCGGAGCACAGGCTCCGGACGCGCAGGCTCAGCGGCCATGGCTCACGGGCCTAGTCGCTTCGCAGCATGTGGGATCTTCCCAGACCAGGGCACGAACCTGTGTCCCCTGCATCGGCAGGCGGACTCTCAACCACTGCGCCACCAGGGAAGCCCGAAACCCTTGGTATTTTTCACCGGACTTGGAATTGTCATGATTTGAGGCTTAAGCTGTTTTGGCTGTCTGCTTCCAGGAAGGGAGAAACTCAAAGAGAAGGAACCACAGAAGAGGTGGAGTTGAAAGATAGAGCAAAACTGGATCATGGTCATGTGGGAAGGCACCAATTAAAATCTAGGCTCTGAAACCAGATTGTTTGAGTTTGAATTGCTCTTCCATTTACTGTCAGGGTCACTCAGGACAAGTTAGCTTCCGTGCCTCAGTTTCCTTATCTGTAAAATGGGAATCATTATAATAGCTACTCACAGAGTTATTGTGAGGATTAGGTGAGTTGTGTGAAATGCTGAGAACAGTACCCTGCATTTGGTATGGACCATACAAGTGTTTGTCACGATATGAGCTCTGTGTCCAGCCAAGCCTGAAATCAGACGCTCCTCTCAATTTTTCAGTTCTAAGAACAGTATAGTCTCTTTTTGTAATTAGCTAATTTGGATTTTGGTTTTGGTCACTTAACCCAAAGAGTCATAACTAGTAGATTCAATGAAATCAAATTCTTACTCAAGTTTAAGTTTTGTCTTCCTTAATGAGACTAAAATAAAAATAAGGCAGAGTCAGATATTCCTTTCCTGATTGTTATCCATTGGTGAGTATGATCTCGGAACAGCCTAATTCCTTCTCCTTCCCATCTTTTTGGTAGCATTTGTTTGAAATTACTTTTCAGAAATTCTTTTAAAAATACTGCAGGTCATGATTATCTAAGAAAACTCCAAACATTGTCATCAGATTTTCACAGCAAGTATATGCTTTACCTTCTTTATCCCCAATTCATGAAATATTGTAAAATGTTCATATAATAGAACATGCTAAATGCAGAAGAGGGTAGTTGGCTGGGGCTTTGGGTGGGAGGGAGTAGGGAACAAATCAGAAAACCTGGGAATCTACCTTGGCCTCAGCAAATACCTGGCTCTGTGGTCTTGGACAAGTTATTCTCCTCGGTTTCCTGGTCTGTAAAACAGGCAAGGTGATATCTAAGGTTCCCTCCTTATTGATTTTGAAATGTATGGAAACTTTCTTAAGCACTTAAATAATAGATTTAATTTTCTGTGTAGGTGAAATGATGAAAAAGAAGTGAGAAAAATGATAAATCTTAATGAGACCCATCTGTATTTTGTGATTACCTTAGAATTGGTAGTATATATTTTAAGATTTATCCATCTGGATCTGAGGGGTTTTGTTTTGTCTTGTTTTGGGTTTTTTTTCCCCTAATTTCTTCTCTCTAAAAATCCATGTGCCATCTCCCTAGGTCCTCATGGTCCTTGGTAATCAGCAAGGATCTTGGCCATTTAGGCTGAGAATTGCAGCAGAGGCCCTGGGCCTCTAGTCAGCTTTAATTAGCAGACAGCAGGCAGAGAGGAACAATAAGGTAACCAGAGTAGCAAACAAATAGTAAACTAGAGACAATGGAGACAAAGACATGGAGACACAGCAAATGACTAGAATTTGCTCAGGGAGCTGGGAAGAGGGAAGCCAGAACTCTGTTATCCTTCCTTTCTCTTAGACTGTAAAGCCAGGCCTGACATGTCATAGGCACTCGGTGGATGTTTGTGGAGCCGGGAGGCGAGGGATGAATAGATGCGAGCATTTGGCTGTGTGTGGACACACTGGCTCCTGCCAACTCAACTAGCCCAGGGACAGCGAAGGGAGGAAACAACAAAAGAAGACTCAGGATACCGATGTACCAATGCAAAACGCATTTTCCACCGCAGAAGGGAAAATATCATAGGAGGCATTGGATGAGGAACAGTGAGACACTTGAGAAAGCTCTTAAGTTGCCGACGAGCATTTGTTTTTGAAACGTGGCGCTTACTTGCAAGTAAGTATTCATTTCGTGCCCCGCTATTTGGCTTTTAGGTTGGAATTAATTTAAAAAGCTGTAGCATCTTTGAGTCCAATTTCCTCTTTTCACATAGCATCTGTCCCTGACAGCTTGTGTGAGGCTCGGCCACTTGTTGAGGGCCAGGCTAGAGGAGGAAATGGCAGGGGAGAGGCGAGGTGGACAGACGCCTCTTGGTGGAGATGGCACTCTCGGATGCTGCGCGGCCCTGTCACGTGCATCCGAGGCTTCTTGGTTTAAGCAAGGCAACAGATGTCTCCGAGAGGGGGATGCTGGCAGCCTCACAAAGGCCAGCATGACTGAGGGTAGGCATGAGTGAGCTAACAGGGGAGCAGGGCACACATGCTTGGGCCCTCTGCTCAGAACTAGAAGATAGGCCAAAATTGGATAAGAGAAAATTCTAGAACTCAACAGAGGGTGGATGGCAGAGAGAAAATATAATACTAATTTGGAATAAACACTATCCCAAGGGGAAGAGCGCGCTATTTCCAGAGGCAAATATGCCCTCGTGCTTTCTATATTCAAATAGATGGCACAGAAGATAAAAGTCAGCACTGAACTTGGCTTTCCTTAGATGTGGTCCTGTGCCGCCCCTTGATGCATTTACCTGGAGGTTTGGTTTGGAATGTGACTGAGAAAGAGAACCGAAGCTTTCTCCCCTTAGATCTGTCATTCTCATTTCTCGGGACAAGCGTATCAGTAAATCCAAACAAACCTGTATCTCATTTTGGAACAAGTAATTGAGTTTGTCTTAAGCAGGCTCTTACAGATGGAGCCTACACTTAATCCACTTTCTGTTTGATGTTTTCAGTGTTGCTTTTAAAGCAGTTTGTTTGAAGTTCAAGGTATTAGGATTTCGTTCTTTGGAGACCTCGTTCTTAATTTAAAGGAGTCTTTGGAAATTGCTTGGGCCGTGTATTGAATCTTGTTGCTGAAATTAGCCGGAATTTCCCTAATTGTGCTGTGCTGTTTCATAGCAGAAGGCCCATTTGACCAAATATGTGCTGGGTTCTTATTCCCTTTCTGGGGCTTTGCTTGTCTCCCCTGTGTGCCTCCTACCCTCTATCCCCCATAGATGTCCTGGCTACATTTTGTTGCTTTGGTGCAAAGGCAACTGATACTATGACACATCCCCCTTGAAGCTTATGGTTAAAGCCTGTTCTCTGTGGTTCTGTGGGTATTTGAATCTCCGTTGCTCTCCTCATTTCCTTGCACTTGGTGCCTGAAGAATACAGTCGGCCTGATTGCTGAGCAGATTGTCACAGATCCATGGAAGGCCATCTGTGGGCCACATTAGGGCTTAAGCACTGACATAACCACATGTCTAAAAAGCAAGCAAGGTCAGGAGCCACAGGGGTGCCTTTGGCCAGGCAGTATTCTTGTGAGACTGGAGTCCACCATGGATAAATGCTTAGCCACTTTTACTGACAGTTTTCCAATTACACAAGTAATAAAAGGATACTTACAGAAAAACTAGAACAAAGCACAGATGAGCAAAAAAGACAACCTCCCTGAAAATCCTTCATTTAGAAATAATCACATAACTCTTGATGTTTATCCTTCATATTTCCTTCCATGTGCATATATCCATGTAAATATGTATTTTCTTTTAACAAAAATGTGGTCAGACCATTCATAATAATTTTATTTCATAATCCACCGTGAACATATTTCCACATCTTTAAGTACTTGAAATCATTTTTAGTCACTCTGGGAGTTCAGTTGCATGAATGGTACTTATTTTTTTTATCCCGTCACCAATTGTTAGATATTTAGACTGTCTCTAGTTTTTCTTTCTCATAAACCATGCGGTGGTGAACATCCTTGCAACTAAATGTTTGTGCAACTTTAACTTTTCCTTTAGTATTAAATTCTAGACATTTGTTTGTCAAAAACCACCACGATTCTTCTTAAATTCCATATATATGTGTTAGCATACGGTATTTGTCTTTCTCTTTCTGACTTACTTCACTCTGTATGACAGACTCTAGGTCCATGCACCTCATTACAAATAGCTCAATTTCGTTTCTTTTTATGGCCGAGTAATATTCCATTGTATATATGTGCCACATCTTCTTTATCCATTCATCCAGTGATGGACACTCAGGTTGTTTCCATCTCCGGGCTATTGTAAATACAGCTGCAATGAACATTTTGCTACATGACTCTTTTTGAATATACGGGATTTAAGAAAAAAAAATGTCATGAAGAACCTAGGGGTAAGACAGGAATAAAGACACAGACCTACTAGAGAATGGACTTGAGGATATGGGGAGGGGGAAGGGTAAGCTGTGACAAAGCGAGAGAGTGGCATGGACATATATACACTACCAAACGTAAAATAGATAGCTGGTGGGAAGCAGCCGCATAGGACAGGGAGATCAGCTCGGTGCTTTGTGACCACCTGGAGGGGTGGTATAGGGAGGGTGGGAAGGAGGGAGACGCAGGAGGGAAGAGATGTGGGAACATGCGTGTATGTATGGCTGATTCGCTTTGTTGTAGAGCAGAGGCTAACACACCATTGTAAAGCAATTATACTCCAATAAGATGTAAAAAAAAAAAAAAAAAAAAGATCATTTTGTGATCTTAGATTAACATCTTTATTCTTAAATGGAGCATAAATAACATTTATTGGCTAAGATTATTTGCAATAAACAAGAGTGTTTACTGTTAAAAAAAAACACACCATGATTCTTATAGGAATCTATTTTATATGCCCTCTAGGATGGTGCAGAACATCTTGGTGACAACATTTAGCAGTTAATGCTTCTCAAACAAAACTTGAGTCAGGGAAAGAAGTGAAAGGGGTTTCTGCCCTTTACTCTCTGGAAGTTTTATGTGTGTTATTTCCTGTTATAAATTTGAAAGGAAAGACTGGGTTCCTCATATATTTTGGTTGTTCCAAGTCCTAAATATTAGAGGAAATAGGTTTAAAATAGGCCTCATGAAGACCAGAGGTGGACATTTTTATAACAACACTTTCACCTTGTGATGCAATTTGTACATCGCAACTTTATCTGTAAGATTATCTGTAACTGTAGTTATAAGTGGCAGAGGAGGAAGGGAAAGGGCAGTCGTCTTGGTTCTTTTCCGTGTTGCATAGAGATGCATGTTTCTGATATGCTGTGGACAGTTACTGTAAAATGCAGACTAATAGTGGTTTCACTGGTGAATAGAAAATACTTAGTGAGGACGGAGTGCTTTGAGCAACTTCTCAATCCATTTATCAAAAGAGCTTATAATGGAACTCTCGTTTCAAGGGAGGTCAAACACTAATAAATATTAAGAAAAGAAAGTTAAAAGGACATCAGGTTAATATTTTACTATCCATTCTTTGATCTTGGAAAGGCTGAAATATTTTTCCACACTAATTCTGTGATTTATTGATTCATCCTTGACAATCGGCTTATTGGAACAGACACAGATACCTTGCTTTTAACTTCAGCTCCAATTTCTATAATGCTTTACAAGGCCAGTGGATTTTTATGTGTTCACCAGCATCACTTATTGATATTGCCACAGATCTGGAATAGTCTTTGCTGGTTAAAAGCTGGATTGGTGTCAGTACAAGCAGCTGAAGTGTTACTGATTTTTGGTTTAAATGCTGTAATAACCTGTCTTGGTTTTGTTGTATTGGTTTGGGAGAAAAACAATAAAATACCCTGTACTTCATTGACTCTGCCATACTTACCTGTATTCAGATGCATTCAGAATCTGATCGTTTTCCCACTTCCATTGTTACCACTCTGGTCTATTTTTAAAAACCCCACAAACATCTCATCTCCATCTTGGATGATTTCAGTAACCACCCAACTGGCTGCTCTGTTTCCACCTTTGCCTCACTTTATTCTGATCCCAGAAGCCAGAGGGAGCTCCTAAAATGTAAGTCAGATCATGTTGCAGCCCCTCCTCCCTCCGAGTCAGCACCTCTGCCCCTACATGACTCACCCTAGTCTTCCTCTCAGACCACAGGCCCCCTGAGCTGTCGCATTGAGAAGATAACAGAGCTGTCTGGAGAGGATCTGCATGAGCCCCCAGCACTCATCTGCATGCAGACCTTGGTGCCAGATCCCCTGCCTTCTCTTCTTTGCCAGACCGTGACTTGTTCCTGTTGCTGCCCAAGCTAACCTTGTTCCCTTGTCCACTAGATCCTCTCCTCTCCCACTCGTTCCCCCTGCTCGTTCTGACAAGTCCTCTTCTGCAGCATCACCAGTGATTCTCTCTACTGGATCCATTCCTAACAGCCTACTAACAGCCTGTTATTTCTCTCATTTAAAAAACAGGACAACACAAAAACCATCAATCAATCAGACAAAAACCACCTTTCTTTTTTCTTTCTCTTTCTTTCTTTCTTTCTTTCTTTCTTTCTCTCTTTCTCTCTCTCTTTCTCTCTTTCTCTCTTTCTCTCTTTCTCTCTCTCCCCTTTTCTTTCTTTCCTTCCTTCCTTCCTCCCTCCCTCCCTCTCTCCCTCCCTCCCTCTCTCCCTCCCTCTCTCCCTCTCTCCCTCTCTCTCTTTCTCTCTTTCTCTCTCTCTTTCTCTCCCCACCCCCAGCTTTATTGACATATAATTGACAAATAACATTGGGTAACTTGTAGGCATACCACGCAACGGTTGGATATGTGTATACATCATGAAATGCTGACCACAAAAAGACTAGCTGACACATCTCTAACCTCACATAGTTACCTTTTTTGGTGTGTAGTGAGAACGTTTAAGACCTACTGTCTTAGCAAATTTCAAGTGTGCAGTACAGTATTATAACTGTAGTCACCATGCTATACACGTTTCTATGAGTTTGACTTTTTTGGATTCCACATAGAAATGAGATCATGCAGTATTTTTGTTTCTCTGTCTTGTTTCACTTAGCATAACTCCTTAAGGTTTCATTCATGTTGTCAAGAGGATTGTTGTTGAGGATTGTTGTCAAGGCAGGATTTCCTTTTTTATGGCTGAATGATATTGTATCATATATATATCACATTTTAAAATTCATTCATCCCCTGAGGGACACTTCAGTTGTTTCTGTGTCTTGACTGTTGTGTATAATGCTGCAGTGAACATGACAGTGCAGACATCTCTTCAAGATAGTGATTTCATTTCCTTCAGACATATACCCAGAAGTGGGATTGCTGGATCCTGTCTTGGTTTAATTTTTAATTTTTTGAGGAACCTCCATACCGTTCTCCACAGTGGCTGCACTAGTTTGCATTCCCACCAACAGTGCACGGTGGGTCCTTTTTCTCCACACCCTCACCAACGCTTGTTCTTTTTGTCTTTCTCATAATAGCCTCTCTGACAGGTGTGAGGTGATATTTCACTGTGGTTTTGCTTTGCGTTTCCCTGGTGATGAGTGATGTGCCGCACCTTTTCATTTGCCTGTTAGCCGTTTGCATGTCTTCTTTGGAAAAATATCTGCTCAGGTCCTTTGCTGATATTTCCATCAGATTATTTGCCTTTTTGCTATTGAGTTGTACACGTTCCTTATTTAAAAAAAAAAAATAACCACCTTTCTTGACATCGTTTCCCCCTCCAACGATCACTGCATTTCTCTACTCTGTTTTCAGTAACTGCTTTGTCGTGCACTCTTTTCCTCCCTCTCTCCCTTGAATTCCCTGCGGCTAGTCAGGGTCGCCAGCAGCCTCCGCAGCATTAACTTCAAGGGTCCATTCTCTGTCCTCACCTTACCTGACCTCTCGGCCGCATTTGCTAACACTGATCCCTCACTTTCCTCCACCGTGAGACATGTTTCTTCTTCTGTCACCCACAATCCACACTCCACTAATTGTCTTCCTGCTCCAGACTGCTGATGGCTCTTACTTCTGTGTCCTTGCACCTTACTACTCTCGCCTCCCCTCACTCAGCTCCAGGTGCACTGGCCTCCTTGTGACTCCCCACCCATGTCAGGTGCGTTTCAGGGCCTTTGCACTTGCTGTTCCTTCTGCCACAGATGCTCTGCTCTGTGACACCTGCATGGGTCTCCACCGTTCTCTTCCTTCAAGTATGGGCTCAAATGTCGCCAGCGTTCCCTGTGTCCTTTGCCTGCCCCTTTTCTCCACAGCACATCTCATCATCTGGCTTACTATTTTATGTATTTGTTTCCTTTATTGTCAGTCTCCACCCACTAGACTAAGCTCCTTGGGGGGTTGGTTATCTGTTGTGTTCTCTGCCACATCTCCAATGCCTGGGACAGTGCCTGATAGGTGCCCAATAAATATTTATTGAATGAATGGAGAAATGAGTGAGTCATGAATGTTCTTGGTCTGTTAGTAATGTACTTGGAGAAATACTTCAGGAGCACCTCCTGAGTCTCATACCTTATAGGAATTTCAGATTCCTAGTTTTCTTAGAGTTATTATGGCTTGGGAAAAACAAGGGTGTTTTGAGAGGCGGAATGCCTTTCCCATTTTGCCAGCCTTTCTGTATACACAGAAACACTTCCTCAGAACTCTAAATTCCAGGTATAATTTTTAGAGTCTGTCTTGTAAGCACGAGAAGATGCCATTTGGGGGCCAAACTGAATGACGGGGGCAGAATCCGAGAGAAGCAGCTGAGAGCTTGCCTTAATGCGGCTCATGTTGCTTCAGAGGCGTTGTAACTGCAGGTTGAGAAACTTCTGTAAAGGTAGCCAATGCCGCCTGCCTGTCTTCGGTGCCTCCTGCCTGGCTAGGGCCCTCTCATTTAGTTCCTCTTCTCCATGCACATCAGCACATAGCACATGCCTTGTACTATCCCCTGTCTCTGCCTTTTCTCAAGTATTTGTTTCTTTCTTCAAAAATCCCTTCTCCTCTATTTCTGCATACTGAAGTTCCCCTTCTTATTAAGGCCCAGCACAAATACAGGCTTGCCTGCGAAGCTTTTCCACATCCTTGCCTGTCAGCACGGACTCCCCCTGTGGACTGTGCTCCTTAGAACAGCAAGCTGCAGGTGCCTCAGTTTTGCTGTGAACACACACAGACACACAAAGACATACAGACACAGACGTACATGCACACACATAGGTACAACAGACACCCGCCTCCTGCCAAATATAAGCACATTGAGGGCAGGGATTGTATTCTACTTTTCTGGAGTTTTCAACACACAGAAAACGCCCTGGACAGTGAAGCCACTCAGTATAATTAGAAATGTGATAAAATTGACACAAATCCTTTTTCAGAAGATAAAGGCCATTCTTATAAATTCCCCTCCTACTGGTCATTTTCCTTTCCCTCCTGTTTTGTGTCTATTCAGACATTCTGAAGAGAAGCCCCTCGTGCACCACACTGAGGCCTCCTACTTAGGCCAGGGCGTAGCTGTGCTACTGTGTGCCTGCCCAGGGGCCCTCGGATGTGTCTGCAGACAGAGGCTGTTCTTGTTTGGCAAAGAATGAAACAGGTTAAGCAACTTACATAAGGATGTCCTGCAAGGCAGAGCTGGATTTCAACCTCTGCTTCTCTGAAATGCTAGTCTGGGGGTCTCAGCATGATATTGCACTGATACCAGGCCAGTTCTTCATCAGAAATGACACGAGTGCAAATCTCAGGAGTCAAGAAAGAAAGGTAAAACCATTCATGGTTATTGAGGGCTATTGCTGTTCTTACCAGTGTTCTCACTTGGTGGCATAGATGAATCCCAGTGATTCTTGGCTGTTGAGGCTACTTACCTCCCTCTTTTCATGATACTTTGTTAGTAAGACCAGGAGAAATGAGCACCTGAGAAACAGACTGACGCAGATCTGGCCTCAGTGGCACTACTTTGCCAGCAGAAAGGGTTAGGCAAATTAACAAAGGGCCGCAGGCTCTTGTGGGAGCCTCACTGATGTCTCAGACATTGCGTATTGGGTCCCAGAGGAGGGAAAGTCAGCGTGATCTTGGCTGGGTTGTCTGTGGGCACCACGTGCTAGAAATCGTCCATGTTGAAAGAAACACGTGGGAAGCCTGAAGTTAGGATCACTCCAAAAAAGGGAAGTGTCTGTTCCTGTTTCATCACCTTAAAAATAGATATAGTTGTACCATATTTTTTAAGCATAAGCTAAAATGCTGTATTTGTAAGGATTCCGATGATGTTGGGTAAATAACTTGTGTTTTGCCAAGTGCTGTGGAGTAACACAACAGTCAGTGCTGCGCACTCCAGCTGGCATGAAAGGTACTTCCAAGAGAACATTTGCCTGACAGACTCTGCTAGCTCTGGCCTGCAGGTATTTGCATGCTACGGGGCTGGGTTCCTTTCCATTGTATACTTATTTGAAAGGTTTCTTTCTAATGACTCACGTGCACTGAGGGACAAGAGGTAAACTGGTCCAAATCTGCTTAGCAGTCCAAAGAGGCGCAACGGAGGCCAGATATTTAATGAACGTTTTCTGAATTGCCTTGCAGGGGTGCAGAGTGACTTATAACGGGTAAACACTCCTTGGGATACTTTGTCACTAGCCTGATTTTGTGCCCCAAGTTACCAGTATGACAGGCTCCCCCCTGGAGGCGAGATTTGCACTTGGGAGCGAGGCAAATCCAGGAAATGCCCCGTTAATGGCTCCGCTCGATTAGAGAAGGGGAAACTGTCCGAAAGAACATTACTCATAGTGATCCATGGTGATGTCTGTTCTCAGGAGAGAGCGTACATACTCTTTCATTTCAGCTGAAGTCTTGTTTGTCATGGGTGTTTGTGGTGATCCACGTAAATCAGGACATTCTTGAGTTCATAGGTAGTGATGTCTGGAGACCGTATCAGAGGGCCCACAGTCAGGCTGAGCTTCATTTTTCTGAATGCTTTATGTTTTGCTAAGCATTTTCAGAAATTCCTGTTCACCTGTTACAGGTTTTGCCTCTTGCTAGCTCTTTGCTTCATTTTGCTCATGTGTCAAATAAGGATGGAGATATCACCTCTTTGAGAAGTCTTGAGATAAGAGATAATAGACCTGGAAACCACAACATGTATTTAACGTTCTATTTCATTTAATATTGCATATAACTCAAAACACTGACTTTTTATAAGAGTAATACAGTTATGAAGCAGGGTTACTGATACTGCTTGGTATCCTGTGCTAATTCCTGTATTTTCATTGAGCTTTGCTAGGGAGGAAGCCCAGAGGACTGAGCTATAAACACAAATAATTGATACATGAGGCAGAAAGTGGCAAACATTTTAAGAGACAAATTAATAACTCTCCATGAGAGCACAGATGAGAGCCTGAGTGTCCAAGAAGAAGAAACAGGAAAGACAGAAAAAATAGCATGGAATGACGACTTGGAGGCAGGAACCCAGAGGGGGCCCAGTGGGAGTAGATTTCATTAGAACTCAGGGCATGTGAGGGACAAGAGCAGAAGTTAGACTAGGGGGTCTAACTTCTAGACCCCCTAGTCTAACTTCTAGAAAAAAGATGGGGGTCAGATTATGGGAGGTCTTACATGTTAGGCTGAGGAGTGTGGACTTTGGAGCAGAGGTGATAGTAAGCAGTGATGAGAGAGACTGGAGACAGTACACCAAACAAAAGTTGATGATGTCTTGAACTAGGGCATTTCAGAGAGAATAGAGAGGAGGGTGAGGCAAGAAATACCCTAACTGGAGAAAAGACAGGAATTGGCCATGAATGAAGTGTGAGAAAGGTGAGCTGGTGAGAGGAGGTAGGGGGAGCGGTCAGGTGGTTCATTAGGTCATGAGGTGTCTCCCTGGACCTTTGGCACTGGCTTCTGAATGGACAACCTTGAGAAAATATTACCCTTTTACATTCATTCTCAATTTTGTATGATGCTATTTTCTACTTTTAAGTGTGCTTAGAATAGCCAAAGATACAGCATAGTACTTTGAGCCAACAAAACAATATGACAAGTCAAACTGGTAGAGTTAAAAAAAAAAGAAAGTGGTCATTCATTTATCAGACTTGAAGACTTTCTCCTTTTCAAAAATGCCAAAACAAGAAACTCTGAAGTAGATAAATTAGCAGGTGATTATTTGAATAACAAAAGGAATCTTTTCCAAAAGCTTTCCTTCGTGGATTCTTTAAATAGTAAGCACCTTGTCTTCACTCATTTAAAATGTGATTTATTTGTAGGCATTTGATAAAACACAGGAACAAGCTTATCACATAAAGCATGATATCCCCTAGAGCTACATTTTAACATGTGCAATATTTTTAAAAATACTTATTTATATATGTATGAAGTAGCCATCACATAAATACTCTAAGAAACTTAATTAGTACATTTTCATTTTCTGTTAGTCAATTTTGGAAAATTAAAGCTGTAAATTTTTTATTAAACATAAAAATGACGAGTTAAATTTGCTAATTATTTTGATTACTGTCGTTTGTATAGTCTCATAATAAATACAGTCTAGTTTTTATAATGTCAGCTCTGAAAAACCCTGACAATGGCTTCCTTTTTGAATCCTTAAAAGTGGTAAATTTAATTATTTTAGGATTTTCTAGAAGTTCCTAGTTTTCTTCTATAGAATGCTTTTTAAAATTACTCTCGGTCTTCCCTGGTGGCGCAGTGGTTACGAATCAGCCTGCCAACGCAGGGGACCCAGGCTCGAGCCCTGGTCCGGGAAGATCTCACATGCCGCAGAGCAACTAAAGCCCGTGTGCCACAACTACTGAGCCTGGACTCTAGAGCCCACGAACCACAACTACTGAAGCCCGCACGCCTAGAGCCCATGCTCCACAACAAAAGAAGCCACCGCAATGGGAAGCCCGCAGACCACAACAAAGAGAAAGCCCATGCGCAGCAACAAAGACCCAATGCAGCCAAAAATAAATGAATCAAGTAAATACATTTAAAATTACTCTCTGCTACCCAAAAGACTTGAAAGGAAGGATTTGAACAGATATTTATTTGTACACCGATATTCATAGCAGCATTATTCACAATATCCAAAAGTAGAAGCAACCCAACATCAATGAATGAATGGATAAACAAAATGGAACATTATGCACCATTAAAAAAGATGAAATTCCAACACCTGCTACAACATGGATGAACCTTGAAGACATTATGCTAAGTGAAATAACCCAAACACAAAAAGACAAATACTGCATGATTCCACTCATATAAGTACCTAGAGTAGTCAAATTCATAGAGACTGAAGGTAGGAGGGTGTTTGCCAGGGGCTAGTGGGAGGGGGAAAGGGGAGTTAGAGTTTAATGGGCACAGAGTTTCAGTTTGGGAGGATGAGAAAGCTCTGGAGATGGATGGTTGCATGACAATGTCAATGTACTTAGGATCTCTGAACTGTGCACTTAAAAATGGTTAAGATGGTGAATTTGTTATGTACATTTTATCCCCCTAAAAAACCACAAGAACTCTCTGCTAAACTGTAGTTCTGTAGAAGCTCTCGTAGAAAAGGACAGTGGCAGTGGCCAATCTGGAACCGGATGAGTGTCCTTACACTTGCAATCTTCCAGCCTGTGACCATCGACCCTTCCTCGGGGGTCCTCTGGCTTTGCCCCTGTTCCCCAAGAGGAAGTACATCTCACACACTTCCGGTGCCACAGGTGGCTACAACAGTGTTTCACCTCCCAGCCCTCAAAGTGGCTTGCTCCAATGGGTTGCCAGATGGTTTCAACAAAAAAACCAGAGATATATTTTTAAGTTTGGAGTTTTATCAATTTGTGTCCTAGACAGAAAACTCAACTAAGGGGCCTTATTTGAAAAGGAAGGGGGAGAAAAATCTACAGCCAGGATGATAATAATCACCTCTTTCTATACAGTATATTTAACCTCAAAGAGTGTTTTCATTCTAATGCAATTCTTTGAGATTAAGTAGGGCAAGTAGTATCATTCGTATACTCTAGTGAGATGAGATGAGGACTGCAGGTTTAAGTGACTTGCCCAAGGTTACCTCGCTAAGCCAGGGCCTAAAGAAGGGTCAGTCCCAGTGTTCTGAGTCCAGATCTGCAGCCCTTTTCAGTGCACCTCATTCTTCCTTCAGAGAAAGGATGAGGGGAGTCTTAGGCAGGCTCTGGGTCACCCGGAGTGCAGGACACCACGGAAAGACCAGGAGCATCTGAAAGCCTCTCTCAGGAGCAAGCATTCTACTTTGTGCTGTGTTTAGATCCCAGGTGAACCCATAAATGGATCTCCTTTTGAGAGCAGGGCTCCCCATCAACTTCAGAACTGTCGAGGCCTCCAGTCAGATGAAAATTCTGGGTGTCCCGGGAGCCCTTGGCTTCCTCCTGTCTGGACCGGATTCCTTGGGCTCTGGCTACCCCCGATGTCACTGGGCTACTGTGGAGAGGCAGTGTGCTTAGGGGTTGTATTAGATCCCTAGGGCTGCCGTAACAGACGACAGCAGGGCAGCTTAGAACAACAAAATGTATTCTCTCACAGTTCTGGAGGCTAGAGGTCCGCAGGTGTCAGCAGGGCTCCGCTCCCTTTAAAGGCCCTGGGGAAGAACGCCTCCTTGCCTCTCTCCTAGTTTCTAGCAATCCCAGCAATCTATGGCATTCCTTGCCTTGTAGCTGCATCACCCCAATCTCTGCCTCCTTATTCCCATGGCTTTCTTCCCTGAGTCTTTCTGTGTCTCTTCTTCTAAGGACACCCGTCCTTGGATTTAGGGCCCATTCTAATCCAGTATGTCCTCATCTTAATGAATTACATCTGCAAAGACCTATTTCCACACAAGGTCACATTCTGATGTTCCAAATGGACATGAATTTGGGGGAAGACACTATTCACCCCACCACACTGGTCGGATACAGGCTCTGGAGCCAGCAGGCCTAGCGGCCTGTCCCTCCCATCTTTAGTCTGTCTCGCTTCCGGGGGCCTCACTCTGTATCTCACACCAGGGGCAACAGGCTGACTTCTTGCTGTCATGTGTTGGTGCTGGCCTCCGTTTCCTGGTTCCCAGGCAACGTTTCCCTGGAGTCATCGCTGTGTGCGCCTAGCAAGACAGCTTAAGGTCTGCCTCTCTCTGAGTTTCTTTCATGACACACTTGATTCATAGAGATCATTCTTTCCATGGAGGGACTTGACAGTCTGTGTAAGGCTTGCCTCCACTTATGTGCTCCCTTTGGGGCACCCAGAAATCATTCCCTCATTCTTGTGATGTGTTGGGGCATTAGGGCGGATCTGGGGCCACCTCGATCACTCCACGTGGCATCTCCCCTTCCTCCCTCAATCTACCAGGACAGGTGGGGCAGTGCCCCCTGCCCTCATATGCTCCAGCTCTACCTGAGAGTTCCTTTATCCACTCCTCTCAGGGCTGTGCCTGAAGGTGGGTAGGGATTGGGGCTGCTTCTCAGGACCCCCAACCCCAGCCTCTAATACCTTTCTTTTTTTTTTGGCTGCGTTGAGTCTTGGTTGCTGTGTGCAGACTTACTCTAGTTGCGGCAAGAGGGGGGCTACTGTTCGTTGAGGTGCGTGGGCTGCTCATTACGGTGGCTTCTCTTGTTGCAGAGCACGGGCTCTAGGCACGCAGGCTCCAGTAGTTGTGGCACGCGGACTCAGTAGTTGTGGCGCAGGGGCTTAGTTGCTCCATGGCATGTGGGATTTTCCCGGACCAGGGTTCGAACCCTTGTCCCCTGTATTGGCAGGCGGATTCTTAACCACTGTACCACCAGGGAAGCCCTCTAATACCTTTCTACCGCCGTCCACTGGTCTGCTACTTTCCCCCGTCTATGGGACCTTATCAGAGCCTTTGCTTACCGAATAGCCATCCTTCCAAATCTTCAGCCCATGCCAGGATCCAAGATTTTGAAACAGAAAATAATTGATTTCTTTGTTTTCTGCCACTGTGCTGTGTCATCCCTTCTCTCTAAAGTAATGAAAGCAGTGGTCGTAGCTGGTTGAATGAGCAAGGGTCACTGGGTACCGCGGCAAAATACAAAACAAACACACAAAGAGCCACTGGGTTAGTGCTTAAAAATATCCTCCTAACTCTAATGTTTCAACTCCGCGGTTTAGTAGAAGTTCAGGGAGAGCAGAGGACATAAATTAGTGAACCAAACCCAATTTGCAGATGACTAAAACCTGATCCTTTGGTATCCCTGAGAGATTTATAGGATGTGAAGTGTATCTGAGAGTTAAGAAACCAAAAGTGACTGAGGGAGCAAGTGAAAAAACATATTCAGAGAGGCTTAGCCAAGCTATAATTGTAGAGCAAGGTGATACCTCATAATAAAATAGCATTAAAAATTGTAAAATGTGATCAACTGAACAACAACTGTCTTGCATAATCTGCTTTGGAAATCTAGACTTGCATATTTAGGATAAAATGGAATATTATATAATATTATGTGAACATGGACCTATTTTAATTTCAATGTTGGCTGAGTACCCAATACAGTAAATGTGCCATTTCAAAATTTGGGAAGGACGTGCACACAAACTGGTTTTGTGACTCTGACCCCTCACCCACTGAGGGTGTGACAGGGGTCTGATTCACCCCTAGAAAATCTAAAGGGCAGGTTGCTCTCAGATTGGGGGTCATTGAGTATCTGGAATTTGTCAGGGAAGAGGAGCAACTATTTCGCATGAAGCAGATGTAAGCTGGGCCCCAGGGACAGCTGTCCAGGAGAGCCACTTGGAGGGTAAACTGACACCCAAAGGAGGTGAGCCTCTAGATTTCCAGTAGCTGAGGAAGGAGCCCTACAGATTTGCCTGTGTTAAGGATACCTCAGATGCGAGATCCCCAGTAATTGTGGGGAGACCCATGAAGACACTCCAGGAGAAGAAGCAGATATTTTATTTTATTTTTGCATGTGTGATTTCTCTTCTTTCTTTTTTTAAAAAATTGAAGTATAGTAGTATATACTTGAGTTGAGTATGTGTAGACTTACAACATTATGTTAGTTTCAGGTATGGAGTATACGCTCAGTAGTTGCTGTGGGCCCCTAAGCCATCTTTCAGCAGTACTGATCCAGTAAGGCCTTTCCTCTTCCTTCTCTTCTCTCCACCCTGACCTGGAGGAATCAGAAACTGCAGTTAGCAAGAAGGATAAAAGGGCAAGGAGGGAAGAGAGATCTCCCTCAGGCAGCTAGCTGGAAGCAGGCTGAGACAGGAAAGTGAGGGAAGTTGTAACTTTGAATTATTACACTGGACTGACTGAACATGTTAATTATTCCACGTTGTGTTTTTGTGAGTTGAGTTGCAGACAAAGTTCTTATTATCCAAAAGTAATCTGAAAGACATGGGATTTGCCCTAAATTTCTTTCAGGACGGGGAAGAGTTACCTTTACCAGAATAAATTTAAAGTTTGGACAATGGTAGACAAAAATAAAGTTGCTTATAGCCCATGAATTTTGCTTATTCAAAATAGTTGTTACACATATTAAGGTTTCAAAGAGATATAAAATATCTATAACCAACAAATGCTTTTGAGCTCTTAGTATGTCAGGCGATCCTGTTAGGGGCTAGGGCTAGAAATTACATAGAAGCACATCTCTTTATCTGCTGTTCATATTCTACATGCTGAAAATCATAAAATAACTATTCAGCACCCAGCATTTCGCTAGGGATAGTTTCTTCTTTGACGAAGATGAATTTTGTTTTTTAGTTTTGACCCTTACCCTGATTGATTACAAAGCTTGTGAATTGTAAGAAAAATTTGCATTTGTTAAAGCTTAGAGACATGATAAAATGGAAAACTGAGTCAATAGCTGGATAATTTTTAGAGACGAAGTAATCAAAGCAATTGTAGAGTTAGCTATTTGGTTTACATTGCACAGAACGCAAAGTCTGATAAAGTTTACTTGTGTAGAAGGCCACATGGGCTGCCCGGAAAGTTACTCTGCGTGCCCACATTTTATTCTTCTGAATAAGAAAGCACGTCCACACACTGTGGGTCTCGCTTGCTTTCTCTCCCTCTCCTTCCTTCTCCCCCATCTCCTCCTCTTCTAATTCCCTTCCTCTCTCTCTCTTTCAATCTCTCTCTTTTTCTCCCCTTCTCTCTTTTTTTTCTCTCCCTCTTCCTCAACTCCCTTGCCCCCCCCCCCAAAAACTTTTTAGACACATACTTATTTGAATCTTATTTACATGTTAGATTTCTGTGTACCATGTCTAGAATGCTCACATCTAGGAGGGAAAAATGGCAGAATCGGTGTCAAGCAAATAGCTCAGAATGTTCCCAGTATTGTGATTTGCTTTCAATCCCGTTGCAAGTTAGGCCCCCTTTAGGATTTTGTCTGGAAGCTGGTATGTGAAAACTCATTGATTGAATAGCACACAGTGTGAACCAAGAAAGTCCCTAAACTAGCTGTGTCTTAAGAAGCAGATCTGAAAGCATCTTATTGCTTTGTCAGTTTCCTGGGAGGGTGTTTCAAGCTTAAAAACTGTAGTCAATGTAAACATTTCCTGAGAAGTTAATTATTAGTATCTCCTGAAAATGGAAGTACTGGCATCATGTAAAAGAAAGGAGAATGTTCTAAGTAGCTTGTTTAATAAACAATGAGGAGGAGCCACAAAGCAAAAAGTATAGAAGGAGGGATAGTCATGGGAAGACAGAGTCCCTCTGTGATGTATCACTAACGAGAGTGCTGATTGCCAGGGTATCGACTTGGGGACATAATAGGAAAAGGAGATCCTGGGAGCTATAAGAAAGAATAAAATGGTCTAGCCGATGCTGCATGAAGTGCTGTATCTTTGACCTGTGACAAATTCACCCTCCAACAGCAAACAGAGGTCCAGGGAATCTTGTGTCCAAGGTGATTTTTCATGTGTTTTGTTTAGTATTTAAATATTGGGCAGACCACTTAATCCAGGATAATCAGTTAGGTTAGAACTGCTGCAAACTCCCTACTGTGCCAATAGCTTTGTTAGCATCCTTGAGGGATGACATGGGAATGTAATCGGGCAGCTCAAGGGGAATTGTTTTGGGTGGTTTGCATTCTGCAGACTTCCCAGGTTTCTGTCCTCTAACACAATAATGAGCATTTCCCTCCAGAGGTGTGAAGTGTGTATAATAACTGGTCCTCTTCATTTTAGATGTGATTCATCATGTCCAAGCCTCTTTAGTATTAAGAATATAATTTTATTGTGTTGACATTTTCCACGGAGCGGCCCCAAACCCCCACTGGGGGGACAACAGGAGGGGGATATACCCAGATCCATCCTATCAGTTCATTGTCTCCCCTTCAGCTAAATCCTTTGACCAGACCTAGGAAGTTGATATTTGAAAAGCCCAGTTTCCTGTAATTCTAATGGCCCCCAACCCAAGGATCACTTCAAATGTTTTTTGGAGTTCTGCAACCTCTTTTACCCATTTTGAAAGTCTAATTTAAAAATCTAAATGGAAATCATTATCTATACATAATTATATAATACATTCCATTTGCTTTGGAAATCACATTTTTTGAAACATCGAGTTTGAGGGAAAATAATAAAAGGGGTCTATGAGTTACAAGGTTGGTAACTATGGTTTAGTCAACCTCAATTTACAACTAATGTCATTCCTAGTGTGGGGGGCAGAATAACAGCCCCCCAAAGATGTCTTCGTCCTAATCCCTAGAACTTGTGACTCTGTTGATATGTGGCAAGAGGGAAGTACGACTGCAGATGGAATTAAGGCTGCTGATCAACTGATTTTGAGATGGGGAGATTATCCTGAATTATCTGGTGGGTCCAGTGTAATCACAGGAGTCCTTTTAAGTGAAAGAGGGAAGCTGGAGGGGCAGAGTCAGAGAGAGATTTGAGGATGCTATGCTGTTTATTTTTAAAGACAGAGGAAGGGGCCATGAACCAAGGAATGCAGAGTTTCTAGAAGCTCGAAAAGGCAAGAAAACAAATTCTTCTCTAGAGCCTCCAGAAGGGGCCGAGCCCTGCTAAAACCTTGATTTTAGCCCAGTGAGACCTATTTTGAACTTCTGACCTCCAGACCTGGAAAGTAATAAATTTGTGTTGTTTTAAGCCATTAAGTTTGTGGTAATTTGTTACAGCAGCAATAGGAAACTAATGCACTGAGTGTAGTATGTTTCTGGATTTTGGTCATTTAACCAAAATCAGTTAACAGTATCTTCTGGGTACCATGACATACAAATAACTGTACGAGGGTTGTTGTAAAAGTATAGAGGAAGTAGGATAAATCCAAACTCCTTACCAGTGTCTCAGTGTCTGCATCATCTGCCCCTTTCTGGCACTCCAGCCTTCCTTTATGTTACTTCTCCACAATCCTGACTCCAGCTCTTCCAGCTTTCTGCCAGTTCTTCACACTTCCTGCCCTGGTGCTTGGTTCATGCTGCTTCCTCTGCCTTGAATGCCCTCGTTCCAGATCTCCCAACAGCTGCTTTCTTCGCATCCTTCAGGCCTTAGCGTAACCTTTCCTCCTCTGTTTTCAGAGCAGTGTATCGTGTACAACTCCAAACCTTAGTGGCTTAAAACAATGACATTTGTTTGTTCCTCAGGTCACAGCCCAATGTGTTTGATGCGTGTGGGAATCAGGGATAAGAATAGGGACGCCCCTGTGTTCTACATGGCCACCGAGCCTTTCCCTCATGTGACCCCCACCAACCCCTTGGCCTTCTTGGAATCCTCTGCAGGTTCACCTGCTTTCACCCGGTGAGAAATCAAAAACCTGTGGAGGATTGTTCAGGCCAGGCCTGGAAGTGAGAAGCATCACTTGGGCTCACATTCCACATGACCCCATCTAGGTGCAAGGGGGTAGGCAGTCCTTCTATAAGCTCAGATGGAAAACTCGCCACTTGGTGACTAATTGCCCTGCTGTGCCCCTTCTCAGAGATGCTTCCTATAACATCCCTAAGCAGATCTGCCTTGTGAGTCTCATGGTGATTCCTTATTTATTTTCTCCATAGTACTTTATCCTTCATAATTATTTGCCTTTTTGTTAACTGTGTTCTCTCCACAAGTCCAGAGCTGTGTGAGGATAGAGATCATTTGTTTTGTCATGACCATATGCACAATACTTGGCAAAGCTGGGTCCTGTAGAGTAGTTTACCAAGTAATAATAGTTAATCAATGTGTGATGGATGGATGAGCCGATGACCCAACAAATGAATAAAGAGAAAACAGAGCCCTTATCTAGAAGGTATCCACTTTGTAGCAAAGACAGAGCCAATAGCTCATGGTCTTTTACAATAATTAATTTTAAGAAGCCACAAAAATCTTTGAATTAAAAATAACAGACCTTGTACTAGGGTTCAGAAAGTGTTTGGAGTGGCACGGCTCTTTCTGCAAAGTTCAGTTCTCCTGGTGAGCAGACGGGGAAGGAGCAGTGCTGTGTATTTATTCTGGTTGATTAATTCCATTGTTGTATTTCTGAGTGGGGTGCAGACCTTTCAGACACCCTCCTATTTCACCTCATCTCCACCCCCACTCCACTCACAGAAGCCAGATGACTTACTCCTTCCCTCCCCTCCTCTATTAGTATCCTCATAGTGGCCCAGGGCATGGGAGCATACCATTTCAGACGACTGAGTTTTTTATCTTTCTTCTCCTTTCCCTTCCCATTGTCCTTTTCTGGCTTAGTGTGCACCAGGAGTGTATGGCAGTCCAAGAGGCAGAATGCCCAACCCAAGGCTTCCCCTCTTGCGGTGTGAGTAGGGCTCTAAGGAGGGATGCTGTGGCATGCTCAGCTACTTTTCCGGGAAGGCTGGGCTGTTGCCTGTCTCCTGGAGGGGGACACGGAAAAGGTCCACCCTACCTAGTTCATTTGTGCGGCTCTGTCTCTGGCATGGCTCCTGATTGGCTGGGCTTTGGGGAATGTAGGAGAGTGAGGGGCCTGAGTACAGATTCCTGGAATCACTGGCTAGGCAGGATGCCCCCTACCGCAGATGGGTTTCTCCCATCACCCCATTCTCTCTCCCATGGGGCAGGCATATGGCATTTCCTGGGTAGAGGACCGAGGACTTGTAGTTGGGGTAATTCCTGTGAAGAGTACAGTGTGTACTTACTTTGCTTTCTTTCCCTCGCTTTGGCGTTTCTGTGCAGATGTACGTTAAGATGAACACTAAAATCAAGGATGTGCACAAAGATGTAGCAACAGGTATGTTCAGTAATAGGAAAAAAATGGAAATCAACTTAAACGTTCACATAAGGGAGTAGATAAAAATAAATTATGGTACATCCATATAATGAAATACTAGAAAGTCATTAGCATTGATTGTGTAGGAGAGTATTAAATGACATGTAATTTAATTTTTAAAAATCAGGCTATAAAAAAGGGGACACCATGTGACCCCATTTTTTCCAATTAAAACTTTTTTTAATGTATAATATATAAACAGTGAAAAGAATAAAGATCAAAATGGGGTGGTTATTGTGTAAATGTGATGATAGGTAAATTTTTCTTTTATTCTTAGTGCCCAATGGTATTTTTTAAAATTTTCTATAATGAACACACATTTCTTTTGTAAAGGGACATAAAAATCTAAACTGTTACTTTACAAATTAGATGGCTAGCTTCCCAAATAAACACTTGTTTCTGAAAAATGACTGTTGACAGAACTTAAAAGAGCAAACCAAGTCATTGAAGTGCAATTAAAAAAAGCCCCATAACTTGCTTATCTGTTGTTCCCCAAGCTCATCCTGGACCCTGTCTCTCACTTTCTCTCCCACCCACCTGTACTAAGTGCTGAGGCCTCCTCAGTATCTGGAGTGGTGCTGGTCGCCATGCCCTCCCATGGCATTCCTACCGCCATTGCCTTAGTTTAGCCCTCTGTCATCTTCTGATGAGACTTGCCTCCAGGCCTGGACTCACACTTGACACCTCCCGCCCCCCCCATCCCCCCACCCCCCCACCCGGCAAAGGGGGACCCTTGTCAGGAGACTCAGCTCAAAGGTCACATGTTCTCTGAGTCTTTCCTGACCGTCTCCATTTCTGTTCCCAGAATCGACCCTTCTTTATGCCTCACTCTTTGTTCTGAACTCTCTTATGGAAGCTTTAAATCTCTGCTGCATTTCTTTCTTTTTTTAAAGCCACTTTATTGTGGTATGATTGACATGTAAAAGTTGAATGTATACAACTTAATGAGTTTGGGCATAAGTATAGAGCCATCACCACCAAGGCCAGAGTCATATCCATCACCTCCCAAAGTTTCCTCTTGTCACTTTACCATTATTATTGTTATTTTCTATTGCCCTTCTTGGCACTTCGTGTTTACACTTCCCCCATGGTAATTTGTGTGATCCTTGCAACATCCCCATGAGGGTTATAGCCCCACTTTACAGATGAGAAAACGGAGGCACAGAGAGGTTAAGTAACTTGTCCAAGGCATCACAGGGAGAAACTGACAAGAATGGGGTCATACTCAGGTAGTACAGCTCCAGCATCTCTAATCTCTACACTTTACATATTTAGGTGCTGCTGCTTCTCATATTGATGAGGCCTTTCACATATCTCTCTTCCTTTACCATATTTGTAGAGGAGGGATCGTGTTTTAAATGTATCTTTCTTTATTTGACGCCAAGCCCAGGGCTGGCATATAGCAATCTCATCATAAATATCGACTATTCATGCAACAAGCGTTTATTGAGCCTTTGCCATATGCCAGGCATTGTTTTAAGCACTTGAAATACGTAAATAACAAAACACATCAAGATTTCTGCCCTCAGTGGGAGGGCAGAGCAGTGACTTAGATTCTAGTGAAAATGTCAAGAGCAAGTTGAGTAAATGACTCAGGTGTTATTTACATGACATTTTTACTTCTTCTGTATCCATGCTTCACTAGATTTCATTTTAAATTTGGGGTATGATATAATAATATAATTATTATAATTATATTTATATAATATATATTTATATTATTATAATTATATAATATAATATAATTTGAGGCAATGACAGTGCTGGAAATTAATACAGATCCTTCCTTTGTCACATGAGAGCTCTGTAACTGATCAAGTGTTAGCGATCTGTCAGTGATCACATCATGACTGCCTGATGCATCTTGATGCTTTGAAATGTATTTTTTTAAACTTCAGTGCATATCTGAAAATATCACCTTTCTCTCGTTTCTTTGTGTTCTTCTTTCTTGCTCATATTTTTTACTTTTTTCTGTTTTTCTCCCCTCTTCTCTCGTGAAACCATCTCAATGCCTCTCACTGCTTCCTTCTGCGCCCTCTGCCTGCCCTTCTTTCCTTCTCCTTCTACCATCCCAAATGTATGTTTTTAACAGTTGATCAAAACTCAGGAAGATGATATGATTTTCTCTTTCAGCCTGTAGGGTAAAAATGGCAAGGCATTGATCTGATCAAAATTGGTGTCACCAGCAACTATAGATTTCATTCGGGTGCAGAAGAAAGAAGAAAGGCTAGCTCTAGAGGGCAGAATAATCTCATGAGGTAGACTTTATTTCTGTTTTATTAATAACAAAGCAGAGAGTCAAAAGGATTAATTGTCTAAAGTCACCTAAATAATAAAGAACATGTAAAAGAATATGTTCTTCTACACTCTGTTGCTTACCACCTTATACAGAGGCGAGCTCTGAGAAAAATTTGCTTTTCCTACCTAGGGGATATATTCTTCTGGGGTCTCATGTATTAAAATGAAATTGAGGTGGTAAGAAACTCAGACTGTTCCCAAATGATGGCATTATTTTAAAACAAATGGAGCCTTACAGGAATAGCAATAACCTATTATATTTGCAAAGCACTTGCTTAAAAATGTATCACCGGAATATGCTGTTTCTTCATTTCCCCCTCCCTACGCTCCAGTCGCCAGGAATGGAAATTACTCATTCCTTAGATTCTACATTAAATTTAAACGGCCATAGCGTGACCATAGGAAGCCCCTGAATTTATCAATAGTTTCCCTGTATCTTGAGCAATCACACAGCCTAGATTTCCAGAACATTATCTTTTGCAGATGTTTTGTCAAACCCTGTTCCAAAAATATAGTCAGTATTCCTGTATCTCTGTTAGTCCACTGTGTTCTTTAAACACTTACAGTTGGACTTGAGCCTCACTGTATCAGCTCACAGTTCACCAATGACCTGCTCACCGCCAAGGTCAAGCCTTTCCCTCAGCCATAGTGCTTTTCAGCCTTCCCGAGATATATGCAGTTTCAGGGTCAATGCTTACCTTTAGGGTTTTCCCCCAGGAACGAATTGTCACATTTTAAGAAGGGTTGGAGGAAAAATACCCAAACCCCTAGCCTCTAATTTAGTTGATATGAACCCAAGCTGGAAGGATTCCCAGGAAATAGAGGGACTGTGGACTAGTGAGAAAATCTTCACTAAGCAGGTGGGGCAAATGATTTAATGGCTGAGGTCCCAGAGGTGTCAGCTCAGTCTCGGAAAAATGCAGATGTACCCCTGTTCCCCACCTGAGGCTCCCTGTAGCACCCTACTGACTGCTAAGGTGGGAAGGCACTTTATTTAAGTGACCACTGAACTCTGGGAAAGCAGCGAAGTTAGAGAAGTGCTGTGTTTAGGACCATGGTACTTGGCCAAGCCAGGAAACAAAGATTAAGCTTCCTAAACATTAAATCATTCATTCCCATGTTGCTTTACTTAGGAAGATTTCTCTCGGAAACTCTTATTGATACGTTGATTCTTGATCTCCCCCTCCTCTCCCTTCTGGCTCTTCATGTCCATACCCTTATTTCCTCTAGGGCAGAACTGGGGGTCTTAAGGTAGTTTATGAGACGTAACTCACTGTGGGTGTTTATTATTTTTAGAAATTGTACACAGTGAAGAGCTCCTCAAGGTCACAGGGTCCCAACGTTCTGTCTGGGGGGTGCCATTCCCTTTTTGATTATAGAGTCATTCTGCCCAGTGTCTTCTTGGAATCCTTCTTTTTCATCTGCTGTCCATAGTGCTTGCCAGTATATAAACTAATGTTAACATTAGCCTGGGACAATACCACTTCTGGGTACACATCCAAAAGAATTAAAAGCAGGGTCTCAAAGAGATATCTGTACACCCATGGTAATACCAGCATTATTCACAATAGCCAAAAAGAGGAGACCACCCAAGTGCCCATCAGTGGATGAATGGATAAACAAAATGTGGTATATACATACAATGGAATATTACTCAGCCTTAAAAAGGAATGAAATTCTGGCACATGCTACAACATGGATGAACCTTGAGGATATTATGCTAAGTGAAATAAGCCAGTCACCAAGACACAAATACTGTCTGATTCCACTTATGTGAGATACCTACAATAGTCTAATTCACAGATACACAGTGTAAAATGGAGATTGCCAGGGGCTGGGGAGAGAGGGGAAGGAGGGATTGTTGTTTAATGGGTATAGAGTTTTAGTTTTGCAAGATAAAAAGAATTCTGGAGATTGGTTACACAACAGTGTGAATGTACTTAACACTGCTGAACTGTATGCTTAAAAATGGTTGAGATGGCAAATTTTATGGTATGTATTTTGACACAATTAAAAGTAAAATTAAAAAAATAATAACCTGGGAAGAGGAATTGGAAAGTTATAACAACAAAAATTCAGATAATTCACTGTCAACTAATACTTCTCAGTAATTACTATATACAGTATACCTGAGCTGAGAGCCAAGAAGGATATTAAGATAAATACAGCATGGTTCTTGTCCCCAGGGAGATGCTGGTGTGGTCCAGGTTATGAGACATGCACAGAATATTAATTGAATGAAAATTCCAAGAAGTGCAAGTTTACATTAGGTACAAGGTAGAACATTTGAGATGATCACTTAAGGTGAACTGAGAAGGACAGGTAGGAATCTAAAACCAGATAGAAACTTTTTTTTTTAGATTACCTATGCCTGTATTAAAGAATGAATAATTAAGACTTTATGGCCCTTTATTTTTCTGAGTTCTTATAAACTGTTCTGAGATGGAATAATTCCAGGCATCTCTTCCATAAAGTGTCACTTGATTAAATCAACATTGTGTGTTTTAGGGACAAGACAGTGCTAAGTACCAAACCCCTCAGAGGTTTTAAACACCAGCATTCTCTATATAAAAGCGCCAACCTTACTGTAATTTAGCATTCAATTGTGAAAATATTGTACAATTTCCTGAATTCTTATGAAATGATTGTTTTTATCCTATTCTTAGAAAACAAAGCCATAGATTTATTTCTACTTTTTTGACTACCTCAAAAACGAGTGTAGTGTATGAGAGACCTGATACCATGTGTGCTTCTAATTTAAGGATCTTCCCGTAGTTGTGAAATACTTTACTTTGTGATGGGACTATCTGAAAGAGAGAATATGTCAGAATTGCCCGGCCAGGCGTGCTTATTTTGATCTGATCTATCTTTCTTAGCGTTGGCAGGCCAGCAGAGATGGCAATTTCCCTGCCGTATAATCCTAGGAAGCTGATTGCTGAATCCTAAGAGTCCTAACTTCAGGCTAAAGGTGAAAATAATTCCTTCAGGGAGTAATGTCTAGATCCAGTCTGCAGAATTAAGCTGATAAGCAATGACATTGCATTAGGAGGTTACAATAATAGGATCACCTTAAATTAAGCTCCCTTGAATGAATAAAATAAAGCTATTACTCTGAGGTTCACCTCAGCCTTGTAAAATGCCTGGCACATCAGAGGTTCTGGAAAAAATGTCAAATAGATGACATGAAAAGGGGATATTCTGATAATGCAGTGATATTTTTGAGGGTTATCATATATGATTCATTTATTTTTTAATTTAACAAATTTATTTACCTCTCACTTTGTGCTGGACACTATTCTAGGTGGTATAACTGTGAATAAAAGATAAAAACCTTTGTCTTTAGGAATCTTACCTTCTAATGGGGGAGACAGATGATTTTTTTTTAAATTGTGAGAATGCCAAAGAGAAGAGATAAAGTAGGAAGGCATTTCTGAAACATGGTGGTGGGTATTGAAATTTTAGATAGGGTGGACCATACATGAATTATAAAATTTCCAAAAATTTGAACACATGAAAGATTATGATACTCAACACCATTTAATCAGTGTGGTTGCAAAGGCCATGTGTCGGGGTATGAGGAAACTGATGCCAGGCCTTGCTTTCATTCATGAGCAAATTATTCACTCCTTCAGACTCAGTACACAGCTGTCAGATGTGCATTTTGGACGCATGAGCTCCAAATCTCTTTCAGCTCTAAAATTCTGTAAGTATTAATGTTTCTTTAATGATTTAGAAGACCCTTCAGGATCTTTCAGTGCCCCAGAGTTGTCAGTATGAAAACCAATTACTATCGAATACATTTTTTGGAGCTTTCTGGTCATTTAGGTTTTGGAGAAATAGGAATGTTTGCCATATATATGATGCATAATGAAATCAGGTTGCTGTGGTCTGAATGTTTGTGTTCCCCCAAAATTCACACGTTGAAATCCCAACACCAATGTGATGGCATTAGGAGGTGGGGACTTTAGGAAGTAGTTAGGGCCTGGGGGGTGGAGCCCTCCTGAATGGGCTTAATGCTCTTAAAAAAGAGATCCCACAGAGCTCCCTAGCCCGTTCTGCCATGTGAGGATGTAATGAAAAGTCTGCAACCCTTATCCAACCACGCTGGCACCTTGATCTGGGACTTCCAGCCTCCAGAACTGTGAGAAACAAATTTCTGTTGTTTATAAGCTATCCAGTCTGTGGTATTTTGTTATAGTTGCTGGAAGGGACTAAGAGACAGGTATTATAAGATGTTGATCAGTTATAAACCTGCCATACTTTTGTAATCATTTCCTTCTGTAATTTCAGGTAAGGCAATTTGATTCCTTCCATTGGAAGTAAATATAGGGAGAGAGCCATTTATGTAGTATGAGTTGATTATAGTGCATTTTACTACAATTTAGTAGTGAAGAAGCCCACTTAGAATCACATATTCACTATAGCACCAATTTTGTGACACAATTCAGTATCCTTAGAAATTGTCAGAGGAGATGGAGTTATCCAAAATGCTGAGATTACCTGATATAAACTAGCCTAAGCCTACTTGTAATGGACCTGTGGCATCTTTATGCTAAAAGCCAGTTTCCAGGCAAAGCTGAATGGCTGGAGCTGCTGCCCCCAGTGTGATATCTAACTTTATTGAACTCATACAAGGAAATGTGATTTTTGCCATAATGTTAAGATTATACTTTTAACTTGCCAAAGCAAAGAGCTCAGCTTTCATGGAGTATGAAGTTCCTCTAGATAATCTTGATATATTCTTCTTCTGCCTCTTTTTTTGGTGTGTCAGGGGATCCGGAGGGTTAGGGGAGGTTGGGAGGGTAGAGAATCATGTGGTTCCTGGAGCTCTGTAAGCAATTATTTGCTCTGCTGATAAAAAAGCGTTTTTTTGCTATAAAAAGAGGTGTAGGTAACCCCCAAATAAGTTTCAGTTTGGTCATTGTGCTGGAGTTCTGGGAAAATAGACTGTTCTTTTGAATTTCTAAACAACAATAATTTGTTTAATACATTTGCACCATTCATGATAAGTAAGACATCTTGATAAGGAAGCCTTGCATTGGAAGAGCATCTGTAGAAAAATCACTATACAGATAATGAGAACAGTTATGTTTAAATTAAGTGGACACCAAGGGATAGGAGTAAATAGGGAAGGAGGAAGTAATTGAAACAGCAAATAGTCTGAGGCATAGAAATGGAAATGTGTGTAAACTCTGCAAATTTAAAAGTCATTTGGGTGCCACAAATTATGTTATTAATTTCTCTGGAGTTTTGAATAGGTGCAAGTAATGATTTAATGAAATGACCATGGAAAGAAGTCAACATATGTACCAAAATCGGGGAGGAAATCTCTTAGCATATGCCACTCTGGGACCAAAGGGTATTTCCCAGATTCTTGCTACTCAAAGTGTGGTCCGTGGACCAGCAGTATGTAGCATCCTGGGAGTGTGATAGAAATGCAGAACCGTAGTCCCCATTCTAGACCTACTGAATCAGAAACTGAAGAATGAAGTTGCCAGGTGATGTGTATGCACACTGAAGTTTAAGAAGCACTGCCCGAGGGACTTCCCTGGTGGCACAGTGGTTAAGAATCCACCTGCCAATGCAGGGGACACGGGTTCGATCCTTGGTCCTGGAAGATCCCACGTGCTGAGGAGCAACTAAGCCCGTGCACCACAACTACTGAACCCACGTGCCACAACTACAGAAGCCCACGTGCCTAGAGCCCACGCTCCACAACAAGAGAAACCACCACAATGAGAAGCCTGCGCACCATAATGAAGAGCCCCCGCTCACCACAACTAGAGAAAGCCCGCGTGCAGCAACAAAGACCCAAGGCAGCCAAAAATAATAAATAAGTTAATTAAAAAAGAAGAAGCACTGCTCTAGAGTCTTTATAACAGTTCATTCATTCATTCAGTAAACATTTTTTGGGAGGCCCTTCCATGTGCTAGAAACTAGATTAGACAATAGGAATGCATGGTACCTGCACTCAAGGAATACGTAATTGGAGTGGGACAAATGAGATGTATTAGAAGTTAGAGTTAATAGGCTTTGTGCTTGGCTGTGGGTTGTCAGGATGGGGAATGTGCATGATGCCCCAGGCATGATGCCTCATGCCCGTAGCCCCGGGCACACAAGTGTTGGTGGTCTCTAGCTAACTAGAGGTAGAAGAGAATGTATCTAGCCTTGAAACATTGAGTTTTGAGGCAGCTATGGAATCTGCAGGTGGAAATGTCTAGCAGGCAGTTGGAGTTGACAGCAGGGGATGGCGAACTGGGACTGCATAGACCAAATCCTGCCCTCTCTCTGTTTTTGCAAACAAAGTTTTACTGGCATGCAGCCATGCACATTGGTTTACACATTGTCTATGGCTGCTTTCACCCTATGAGGGCAGAGTTGAGTAGGTGCATCAGAGACCCAGACACCCCGTGGCACACAAAACCAAAAATATTTTTCTCTCGAGCTTTTTACAGGAAAAGTTTGCTGAGTCCTGTTCTAGAGCATAGCGGAGAAGTCTGGGTTATAGACAGCCATGTGGAATTCAAGCAGCCAAGCGTGTGGATAAAGACTGTCCTGGGAGGTGTCAGTGAGAAGAAAAAAGGGCAAGATCAGAGCCCTGAGACAGACATGGCTTCGTGTGGTTTTTGTGCCCGGGGTAGCTCCCCTGGCCATTCAAATTCTTTTTTTTCCCCTAATAATTTTACAGCAGTTTTGTTTGTGTACGTGGGAGGAGGAGGGGAAAATTATTATTATTATAAATTATTATAAATTTATAATAATAAATTTAGCACTTGCAAATTTATTAAGCCAAGAAACTTGCATTAGTTCCGTGACCCATCCTGTAGGTCACTTATGATCCTAATAATTTAGCAGATTCTATATGGTAACAAATAACGCTTACCTTTCAATAAAAGCTGTAAGTAACATAATAGTTTGGGCCTAATAGCAGAGAAGAATCTCATCATCTCATGAAATAGAAAGGAAAAGTTTCATTTCCTTGTGAATTTGTTTTGCCTGACTCCTGTGGCTGGCAGGGCTGTGCAGAGGTGCCCACAGCTCCTGAAAAGCCCCTATCCTCTCAATCCGGTCCCAAAGCCGTGTGGCCACAAGCTGGCATGTTTTCTGTGCTTTGCCCAGTCGTGAGGCTGTTGTTCTCTACCAGATACAAGGAACTGGATCAGAGAGAGAGGAGCTGCAAAGGGAAGCAGGATGCTCCTGGAGCACGGAAGCAGTTTAGGGCATTAAAAAGGGAACTGCATGTGTAAAATCTGCAAATTTAAAAGCCGTTCGGCGCCATAAACTCTTACATACTTCTCAGAAGTTGTGCATGAAACATTTTAATGGAGTCACCACAAAAAGTCAAGGACTCGAGCCTCAGTTCTTAGCCCACCTTTATTAGATAAATAACGCAGATAGTGTTAAGTCCTGGGCTCCAAGGGGAGGTTGAGTTGAGGTGAGGAGGAGAAAAAGGGTGCAGGTGGAGGTCAGCTCAGCACCCTCCCATCGGTGCAGCCACCCTAATGTCACCTTTTCATACCAGCACGAAGGTGGTCCTTGTACTGTCCGGTGCCAGGCATGGTGGATGGTGTCTTCACAGACACCCTCTAGTTTAACATCCTCATGGACACAATTCAGATATAACGGAGCTGCCAAACTTGTTTTGATTTCAGTTTGAGGTGTAAGATGCTTACTTCTGAGAAGCTCCAGGAGCTCTTTTGGTAAACCTGCAGTTGCACATTGCAGTGCTCCATTAGAGGTTCTGTCACCCCTGGTTAGCAGTGTGTCTAAACCACAGGGGAGGGGAATGAAAAATGAATACCTTCCTGCAGGCAGAAAGTGCAAAACTCAGAAGCCTCAGTTTGGTGGCTCTGGGACCCCAATCTCCAGTGTGTAAAGTTTGGGGATGGGCATGGTGGTGAAGAGCCCCACTGCCGGCAGGTCTGACAGAGGAGATGTGGTTCCATTAGAGACGCTGAGTCGGTCTCCACTTCCACAAAACAAACTTCATTTTCTTTCGGCCTTTCCAGTTGCTTTGAGGGCCCGAAGCTGTCTGTTCACAATATTGCAGTGTTGGGGTTTTCTTACAGGGCCGTGGCTCATCTGGGCTTTTGTTTACTCTGGAACCGAGTGGCACCAAACCCTTTATCACGTCTTGCTTTCCCAGTGTGAATGAGCCAGTGTTGCAATGCCCAGTTCCTTTGTGCAGCCTTCCCTCCCTCCCCTGCCCCTCCCCTGCCCTCCCCAGCCCCTATCTTTCAGCAGTATTTCCGTGTTTTTGTGACTGTCCACGAGAGGGTGAAGTAGAAGATTGATGAGTGAGATGATGAGCATCAACATTTGGTGAGGAGCTGGGCTCACTGAACCCTCCCTGGCCCCCGGGGGGTAGGTCCAATAGATTTCTCTATTAAAGAGGAAGTAACGGGGCTTCCCTGGTGGCGCAGTGGTTGAGAGTCCGCCTGCCGATGCAGGGGACGCGGGTTCGTGGCCCGGTCCGGGCAGATCCCACATACCGCAGAGCGGCTGGGCCCGTGAGCCATGGCCGCTGAGCCTGCGCGTCCGGAGCCTGTGCTCCGCGACGGGAGAGGCCACAACAGTGAGAGGCCCGCGTACCGCAAAAAAAAAAAAAAAAAAAAAGAAGTAACGGAGATTTAGAAAACTTACATAATTTGCCCAAAGTGGTACAGGCAAAAAGTAATAGAGCTGCATGAGAACCACATCTCCTCTCAAGATTGGCCGGCAGTGGGGCTCTTCACCACCATACCCATCACCAAACCTTACACGCTGGAGACTGAAGTCCCAGAGCCACTGAACTGTGGCTTCTGAGTTTTGCACTTTCTGCCTGCAGGAAGATATTCATTTGTCCTTCCCCTCCCCTGTGGTTTAGACACAATGCTAACCAGGGGTGACAGAACCCTGTGGTTCTGAGCAACACGGTCATCCTCACAGAGGTTTGCCAGTAGGGCTTTTGGCTGGCATCCCCACAGATCTGTGACTGTGCACTTTGTGCAACTTTACTGTAAAAAAAACTCTCTTTATTGGAAGAACTAAAGCCAAATAAATATTAAAGAAACATCCAAACCAACAGAGCAACTTCTAGGATATGGCAGCTTTCTTCACTAACATCTAACAGCCAGCTGGACCCCCGACCCTACTCGGGATAGCAATATTAATGACGGTTCCCAGATTTTAACCTGTCCTCCAGACTGTCCTGCCACACCTAGGTGCACATTTCCCTGGGGTTCTTTCCTTCTTGAAGATTCTCTTTCTCTTTCCTCAAGTGCTTTCAGAGTTGTTCCTTCTGGGCCTTGGAAGACCTTTTCTGTCCCATGGTCATCATCTGGCCCTCTCCCTCCAGCCTCCTACTATATCCCTTCTTTCTTTCACCTCACATCCTATTTGCAGGGGTGCATCTGCTGCAACCAGAGAGACCACTTTGGTCCCATCTTTACTTGTTCTCCAACACCAGAATCTCAATAACTTAAAATTAGACCCAATGCTGGGAGCACTTAGGTAAATTTCTCCCTCACGGGAGAAAGTGGCTTCTTTTAAAACTTGCTTTAGAATGGCATTTCTTTAAAATACCATCATCTCTTCTACAGAACAGACCATCTAGGGAAAATCTTTACAGATCGTTAGCAGTTCTGCTACAAAGGTTCCTTGGTGGAAAACAGTGGACATTTTTTTGGAGAGAGTAGATTTCGGGGTTATCTGTGCCTTTTATTTATGCCTGCTTTCCTAATACTGCCCTCTGGTGTGGACAGCCCAAGATCTTAAAGCAGGTGACGAGGGAGTAGATTGATTCTTAGCGCCAAGGTGAAGACTCGCCGTGCTCTGTGGTGCACAGGCAGTGCAGTGGCAATGGAGGCGGACGTGGGAAGCATATGCCAGGTGCCCAGCATTTATTTTATAGATTTGCTGATCTATTCCCCACAGCCCTCCTGTGAGGGAGGAGGTGCTCTAATGATCCCGTTTTATGGATGAGGAAACCAGGCACAGAGCAGTGGACTGACTTACCCAGAGTCACCCAGCTCATGGGTGGTAGAGGTGGTATTTGAACCTAGGCAGTGTGGTTTCAGAGACTGTGCTTATACCCCTTCTTCTGTACCTCTTGACACAAGGACAAGGAAAGCTTGTCAGTCCCTTTAGGGATCTTACGGATTAGTCAGAGAGACATTTGCCAATCTAATTTAAGACATACTGTGTTAAATACCACACAGAAACACAGAATAGGGTGCTTTTAAGCCCTGGATATTTTCATGTGGTGTAAAAAGCCATTTTTGGAACTGCCTTCCATCCCGGAGAATTATCAACCACTCAGATAATTGAGGAAAATGAGGTAAAATGAGAAGAAGGGTCCTCTCCAGCCATTTTTCCTTGTAATTCACCACTCATCAGGGTCAAACAGCTTTTCTCATTCTGCTTCCTAACACCTCTGCCTGTCTCCACTAGTGAGTCCCTGCCTTTCCTGGAACCAAAAGTTTAAGTCAGTCCCTGATTACTGTTGCTTTTAAATGCATTTTAACAGGGACAGTGTCCCGCAGAAAGGTGGAATGTGGCTTTACCCTTTAAAATAGAGATGGCTAAAGAACAAAATTCCAGTTTCCAAATACCAGATTCCCATCACGATGGAATAGCCTTTGCTAAATCTCCTCAAGCTTCCCTGGCTACAAAATGGGCAAAATCAAACTTGCTTCCTCCTCCTCCTTACCTGGTGGGAGTATTGTGAAGGTAAAAGGCAATAATTGGTATGAAGGTGCCCTGAGCTCCATAGATAAGAGCTCTATAAAATCCCAGTACATCATTAAACCTGCTTTATTGGGATTTGGATACAGTCTGTAGATCAGAGAAGTAGGTCTTTCAGCCAGTAGTTTGGAGTCCCAAGGCTTTATTCCAGAAGGAGAGTATTTATGGCAAATACAGTCAGATTAACACTATCCAAGTCACAGACAGCCTAGAGTTAAAGGATGGGCACACTTCTCTTTGGGAAGCACTTCAGTCATTCTTGAATGTCTCCTGCGATGGGGAGCTCCCCACCTCCTGAAGCTGCCACTGGAGACCGTTAGAAAGTGCTTCCTTGGATTGGTGCTATTTCTCTGCATTCCCGAACGCTGCAGAGCACATCCACATCTGGCCCCTTCAGCTCTTTGAAGACATGCACCATGCTCATCCAGAGACATCGCTAACCTAGCTTCCTTCAACCATGTCTTACCTGATGAGGTTTTGAATCATCTCATTCTACTCATTCTCCTCCAGACATATTTCAGTCCTCCCCTAATATTATAGAGTGTGGCCCCCAGAACCACACTCGACACTCCAGAGAGCCTGACCAAAGGAGATGGCCACCTTGTCATCCTATTAGCACAGTCTGAGGTCAGAGTTTCCTGGGAGCTTTGTTACTCTGTAATAGCTACTGATGTTACACCAATTACAATCTTTACATCTACATTGTATGTACCCCTGCTAGGTTGTGTCTCCCCAGTATTGGCAATGATTTTTTAAATTCTTGGCAAAAAGTTACATTTGTCCCTCTTAAATGAAATTTTATTGAATTTGGTACCAGCCTATTCAGTTTTTTTTTAATCCCCATTTTACCATCTGCTATATTATCTACCCCTCACAGGTGGCAATCCAAGCTTCTGAATCTTTATTCCAGAAAGGGTAAAGAGCATGCTTCTTTCAAATATAGTGACCTTTAATTAGATCTCCTGTACATGGATAATTTTGATAAAAATGCTCACACTTTTGGTTAAAATGTTAATAAAAGTATTGCCTAGGATAAGGCCAAGAAATATTCTTCTATCAGCTAATTTGAGCCCTTTCTACTTGTCAGTCATCAGATTGATTATTAATCTGCCTAATTGTACTGGTCTCTAACCTGTGGTTTTTTTTTTTTTTTTTTTTTTGCGGTACGCGGGCCTCTCACTACCGCGGCCTCCCCCACTGCGGAGCACAGGCTGCGGACGCGCAGGCCCAGCAGCCATGGCTCACGGGCCCAGCCGCTCCGCGGCATGTGGAATCCTCCGGACCGGGGCACGAACCCGCGTCCCCTGCATCGGCAGGCGGACTCCCAACCACTGCACCACCAGGGAAGCCCTAACCTGTGTTTTGTGACCTTGTCCAAAATGCTTTGCGGACATCCCTCTTGTTTGCTTCATTTTCTCTGATATCCCAATCTTATTCCTTTATTTCTGGAAAGATATGACTGGCATTACTATGACTTCAGTTGTTCTTAGTGAGACTGGATTGGCTTTATGGCCCCACCATTATCACTTTCTTTTTCAATCCATCCCATTTATAATTTCTGGGATCAATTTCCAGCTCAACCACCAATATCTTAGAGAATTTTCCTTCTATCTCTTTAAAAAAAATCAAGACATTTGCCTAATTCCTTGCTTCTGGCCCCACTCTCATGGATCATGTCTTCCTCCAAGGTCTCTGTCAGCAGGTTGTCCATCCCGTTTGTAAGCCAGAGACTGTTCTCCCTGGCAAGGAAGCCAGTGGCAGCTGGGAGAGGGATTGTGCCTCTTTTTTTTTTTTTTCGGTACGCGGGCCTCTCACTGTTGTGGCCTCTCCCGTTGCAGAGCACAGGCTCCGGACGTGCAGGCTCAGCGGCCATGGCTCACGGGCCCAGCCGCTCCGCGGCATGTGGAATCCTCCTGGACCGGGGCACGAACCCATGTTCCCTGCATTGGCAGGCGGACTCTCAACCGCTGCGCCACCAGGGAAGCCCCTGTGCCTCTTGACATCCATCAGCATCACACCTTGGATGCCAGGCAGTTGACTCAGGCCTTCTTTGATGTTCTCCTGGTTCTGAGCCTCACCAAATTCTTTTAAATACTACTTTCAGTCTTTAAGTGACCCTTATTAAAATGCAAATATCTCTTAGAAGGGTTATTAAGCTAACAGCCTATGTAGTTTCAGGGGTGAGGGGGCGTTTTAAAGGAAGACATCCTTAACTGCTCACTTATGGCTGGGCTGAAACATTAGACCTTCCTGGGACACTTTATCTGGTGCCACTGAATGGAGAAGAGCCCAAGCCTGATTCATTTTGGGAGGCTGCTGTGTTCCTGTAGTATTGTTGGCAGGAACTGGAGGAAGGAGAGGTGTAGAAGAAAGAGAGGTGGATTAGGAGTTAAGAGACATAGTCATGTTCCCATGATGTGCTCCTAAATAGACTCAGAGACCTCTGTATCTATATCTATAAAATGAGGAAGTTGGGTCAACTCAGACTCATCTGGAAGGTCATTCCCAGCATGATTCTGTGATACTTTATTGTAATCCAATCCCATCTTTTCCACTATAGTTGGCTCTGTGTCCTATTAGCAAGTTGTGTCACCTCTCTAGGTCTTAGTTTCCTCAGTTTTAAAGATGGAGTAATGACTAATTCCTGGGTTTTCTAAATGAGCAGGGCTCACAGAAGCCTGGGGAGAAGCAGGATAGAGATGTGGGAGAGGGACTTTGTCCTCCTCCCTCCCTGTTCAACCAAAATAACTCAGTATTTACCCTTCGGTCTTCTGCAGAAGCTTTTATTCAGGGAAACGTTTCTGTTGTTGTTGCTTTATTTTGTTTTTGCCTACAAATGAATGTATCTTAGTACGTCCATGTAGTATAATATCACAGGACACTCTGAAATTCCCATCTAGCTCAAAAATCAGATATTCAACTCTTTGAGAGCAGGCATCAGGACTTGTCATTCTGTCTTCATTACCTTTTGTAGAGTCTAAAGTATAGTAGATTTCAACAAATGTTTGTTGGATAAATATGCAATGATAATAATAATCACTATTACTGAGCTCTAATTCCATGCCAGGCATTCAGTGCTTTAATGGGTTACCTCAGTTAATCCTTAAAATAAACCTATCAGGTAGTTATTATTTTTTCGCATTTTATAAATGCAGCAATGGAGGTATTAAGACTTGAGTGGAATGGAGGCAATTTGATATATATATATATATGTATGTATGTGTGTATATATATATACACACATATGTATATATCAAAACCAAGGCTCTTAATCACCTTGTTACATGGCCTCGTTTCTGTCTATGGGACATACTGAGTAATATGGATGAGGAAGCTGAAATGCAAGGCCAACAGGATGGGGAGTGTGAATCTGCAGATAATACCTGGAGAGAGGGAGAGGGAGGGATGTTTCAAGGTGTATGAGAAAGGGCTTAGGTGAGAGGTGGAATATCAGTTCCACAGAACTGGGTTCCCTAGACCACCAGCATCAGCATCACCCAAGAACTTTTCAGAAATACAGATTCTCAGGCCCCATCCCAGACCCTCTGAATCCAAAAAGCTGGAGATCAGCCTCAGAACACGCTCACAGGGCATGTTAATAAGCCCTCCAGGGGATTCTGATGCATGTTGAGAATCCTGCTGTGGACCAACTTCTGAAGAGTGGTGAAGCTTCTGGTTTTCTCACTGTTGGAATAAAAGTTCTAAATCGGCACGAATATTTACCTCTTTGATATCTTAAGATGACACTCCACAAGATGCTTGCTTGGACTGAGAGACTAAGTATGCCATTCCTTTCCTACCTTCTGTTTAGTCTGTAACCTGAGGCCATCACTTAACTCCTGATTCTTTGCCTGTAAAATGTGGTTAATGATGCCTGTTCCCTATTGGGGTAGCAGGAGAAATGTGTAATTAGTGGCTGCAAGGTACCTGGAGCCCAGAGCACCCTATAAATACTGTAGGATAATAACCAGTTTATGGCCTTAAATGCTGCCTGCAACTTGACACATTTAACATTTCTTCTCTGAATTGTAAAGTTGAAAGTTAATTTAACTGTTCAGTATTTGCACTGATTCTTTATTCATTCTTTAGCCCCAAATCGTGTGCGTGTGTGTGTGTGCTTCCTTCAAACTTCCAGAGGAAATGGGTAAGAAAGAAAACATTTAAAATATCAGGACCTTCTCAGAAAATAACCTCTCCAAATCATGATGTTGGATTGGTTGTCAAACAGATTCTTCAGATGATTTAAGCAGAAAGGTGAGAGACTCCATGGGCAGAGATGCTTGGTGCCAGAGGTAATGCTGGTTCTTTGAGATTCCAAGCTGCAATTATTTAAAGATGGTTCACCTTTTCACTTTATGAACATTTTCATTTCTGCTCATCTTTCTAATGGTAACCCTCCTTTTCCTATTTAGAATCCAAAAAGTCTGAATAATATTCTCTACGCGGTCATTCTTTGTTCAGCTTAGGCAGATACTTCCTTTTTTAGGCAAGACTGCTTGTCCTATGTATAAACTCATTTTAGATTAGATTTACAAGAGTACAGGCTAGTTTTTTTTTACTCTAGTAAAAGGTTTTTTCCCGCCTTCATCTTAAGCAGATGAATGGCCAAAAAAGACCCAGATAGAGACACAGCAAAAACATTTCTTTTCAGAGGTCGACCAGGGCACAATTTACATGGAGGATACAAATGTGAATAGATAAGCAAAGAGGGGCTTCCCTGGTGGCTCAGTGGTTAAGAATCTGCCTGCCAATGCAGGGGACTTGGGTTCGAGCCCTGGTCCGGGAAGATACCACATGCTGCGGAGCAACTAAGCCCATGTGCCACAACTACTGAGCGTGACCTCCAGCCTGCTCTCTGGAGGCCGCGAACCACAACTACTGAGCCCCTGTGCTCCAACTACTGAAGCCCACATGCCTAGAGCCCGTGCTCCGCAATAAGAGAAGCCACTGCAATGAGAAGCCGGCACACCACAATGAAGAGTGGACCCCGCTCACCACAACTAGAGAGAGATAGCCCGCGTGCAACAATGAAGACCCAACACAGCCAAAAAAAAAAAAAAAAAAAAAAGATAAGCAAAGATACGTGTGTAAAAGAGGCCTTTATACCAACAGTGTGGTATGGAGAAAAAAAATTTAAATGCCAACTAACTGTAGTTTTAATTTTGTATGTTATAACTTTAATATTGGAGCATAATCACTGGGCAGGGAAAATAACTCCACCCTTTTATTACCATTTCCTGACATTTTAAATTATATGCTATTCCTGAATTTAAAAAAAAGAACAGCAGAATAAGGATCATTCGGACCCTGAATCAACTCACTATTTTATAAAACCAAGTCTCAAGTAAACAGGCTTGTTTCTCCTCGTACCTATGCTGGAGGTCAAATGCTTACAAAAGCCTAAAATAACAAGTTGACATACGTTTTCGTTATTGGAAATATGAAAGAAATTCAGCCATCTGCTAATGGAAAGAAAAGTTTTGAAATAAAGCTAACAGCTGCTGTCGTTTCTGAAGAAACATCTCTAAATTCTTCAGAAGACAGTAATGGTGCTTACAACAGCTAAAAATCATTCAGGGCACCATTAACTAATTATGAATTACCTGGGAAATCATGTTTGCCCTTAGAAGGGCCATGCAGACTCCTTTTAGAAGTTGGTCTAACTTTACAACTGTCTGGGGTTATTCATTGCAGACTGAAGTGTTTCCTTTTCAAGTCCAAATAAGTCGAAATAAATTGGACAGCAGATTCCCTGTGAGGGAAAAGAGACTGTGCCCTCCCTTTCCTTGAAAAGCACTGGCTGAACCCAAGAATGGCTTCTATTTCCACCAAGCTTCAGAACAATCTGCAAAGCACTTCAGTGAAATGAAATAGTAGCATGTCTGGCAAATTGTGAGGGTTGACGGCAAACAAAAAGGAAGAGTTTAACTCCTCCTCATCTTCCAACTCTGGCATTAAGCTTCAGATAAGGCAAGAAAAATGGCTAACGCTGGGACTGCCTGCCCCTCATAATAGAAAATGGTCCTTCCAGAGATATTTTCTCATTTTTCTGATCACCTGTCTTCTCAGGGCCTGTCTTTTCTTATCGGGAGTAAATTATTTGTTTGCAGCGTTTCTGAGATTGCTCTAAGAAGATCAGTAGAAATGTGGTGAGGAAAGAGAATATAATTTTACTGCCCTCAGTTCTCTGAAATCCAGGGATTTACTTCCTGCCAGCTCGGTAATAATTAATGTAAAGTGTGTGTGTTTAATCCTGCAGAAACTTATCAAGAAATAAGTGCTTTTAATCATTGTTTGGATGATCCTAAAGCATTTTAATATTACAGTGTTTAGGGCTTCCCTGGTGGCGCAGTGGTTGGGAGTCCGCCTGCCAATGCAGGGGACACGGGTTTGTGCCCCAGTCCGGGAAGATCCCACATGCCGCGGAGCGGCTGGGCCCGTGAGCCATGGCCGCTGAGCCTGTGCGTCCGGAGCCTGTGCTCCCCAACGGGAGTGGCCACAACGGTGAGAGGCCTGCGTACCGCAAAAAAAAAAAAAAAAATTACAGTGTTTAGTCGGCAAACCTTTGCAATAAAGAAAATACGTTGTTTGATTGAATTAGGTAATAAAGTTTCTTCTTGTTTTTTTTTAAAACAGGAACTGTTGCTTTTCAGAAAAAATAATTTTTTCTTGAGGAATCTGCATGGCAGTTTTTTGTGGTTCCTCTCTTTTCTGACCTCTCAGAGCTCTCACTGTCTGATCTATTCATTCCTCATCTTTCAGTATCTACTTTCATGTGCTTGCTGTTAATTCTCTTTTTATGTCCCAACCAGACTATAAACTCCTTGAAGGTAAGCATCATTTTGTTGTTTATTTCTCAAAGTGCCTAAATCAGTAGATTGTCAGGCACTTGTAACAAGATTTTATGTGTTTAATCACATTTAATGATCTGACTCATTTCTTCTTAAAATAGTGAATTGCACATCATTCTATTTTTTTAAAATTTTTCTTTCTTTATGGCTGTGTTGGGTCTTCGTTTCTGTGCGAGGGCTTTCTCTAGTTGTGGCAAGTGGGGGCCACTCTTCATCGCGGTGCGCAGGCCTCTCACTATCGCAGCCTCTCTTGTTGCGGAGCACAGGCTCCAGACGCACAGGCTCAGTAATTGTGGCTCACAGGGCTAGTTGCTCCGTGGCATATGGGATCCTCCCAGATCAGGGCTCGAACCCATGTCCCCTGCACTGGCAGGCAGATTCTCAACCACTGTGCCACCAGGGAAGCCCCACCTCATTCTATTTTAATATCATACAGTCATCATGAAATGTAGTGTGTTTGACAGTCCCTCTTCTAAAATGACCCTGGCCTTCTTCAGCACAGTGGTCTGCCGTAAAGTTCTTCAGTCCTGGGCTCCGGATGGTTTGGGTATCACACCTAATAAGCGTGATTTGAAGTAGTGTCACTCCATTGAATGAGCTTCATCGCAGTGCATAGGGTCAGGCTGAATAATTTCTGTGTGAGTGTGATTGGGAATTGTTCCGACTCTGAGAATCTTCCATGATTGGAGAACATAAGAGAGAATGCCTCTCTTAGATGGATATTTATTTGTTTTTTAATTACAAGTCATAAAGGGTTAATGAAGTTGGCCTTTCTGAAACCTGTTCTTGGAATTTGATTTTGGTCCCTGATTGACGTTCAGGAGACAAACTCATGTTCTTGGATGTTGTGTATGTGTGTGTGCGTTTCTGTGTGTATGAAAAACAAAGGAATCAAGTTAGTTTTGAGAACATATCATTTAAATTCTTAGAAACCCCATAATTGCAGGTTTCGTGGCATGCATATCATATGAAGAAAAGAAAAATAGCCCACTAAACTTGGAGACCTTGCTTAGGTTCACAATACATCACCAAAGAGTAAAGAGGGGAGTGTTGGTGATGTTGTTATCATTTTTATTTTTAGAAAAGCCCAGAGCTCAGATGAGAGCTTCCTTGCATTGAGTCAATTTAGAAGGTGTGTAGTATATAGCATGGGAAGTTGATTACAGATGTGAAATTATGCAGTACGTAGCAAGGGCAAATGTTTATTCGTATTCCAAATGTAACCCACTTTAGTGGGTTAAGTTTAACCCATTTTAATGCTGCAGTGGGAAGCGGGTTTGCTGTTTCGGTTTGTGGGCTTGAAAATCTCCCTAGATGGTAAGAGAGGCACACCTACGGAAACTGGAAGGCTCTCCAGGCTCCCTCCTCACCTTTGGACAATGTCTTTGATTCAAGTTTATAAAAAGTGAGTCCAAAGTCCCTACAAAAATAAATGACCTTCGTCCTGCTCAGGTCTTGTTTCAGACTGTTTTCGCCTTTCCTGTGGTCTAGGGGATGTTAAATGGTCTCTGTCAGGGTCCTGGCAGGGGCAGACAGCACACTCAGCTGGGGTGTTGAAGAGAAGTTAATGAAGGGGCTTTTCTACAGAGGTATAGGCGGGCCAAGGGAACCAGAGATTCTGAAGCACCCAGGGGTTGCCAACAGTGCAAAGCCGCAACCACTCCTGGGCCTGAAGGGGCAACAGGAGGAAACCGTGTTACTGCTGGAGCCAGGGGATGGCTAGAGCCACAGGAGAAGAGCCTGGACAGTGGTAGCTGTGAGGGTCATCCATTGCAGCACCAGAGCAGGGAGGGAGCAGGAATAAATACCCCAGCATACCTCTCCTCCCTCCTTCCCTTTCCTGCCCAAGCCTCCCATTGGCTGAACCCAATTGGAAGCCTGAAGCAAGGGAGCCTAAGGACTACAGTTCTTAGATGTTCATCTCCCTACTGCACACACACACTGAGGAGACCCTTGGGAGAAGAAGAGACCACTCCTGTCAGAGAGTCAGCTCTTCCCTTCAAACTCAGGGTTACCGACATAGTGATTTTTCATTGGATTTGCTGCGGGATAGAGGGCACAAGGAATGAATGAAATCAGAATTGGGGTGGAGCGCTGGCTTGTATGATCTGGAAAAAAAATCATGAATAGTAAGATATGAGGTATATCCATAAAAAGGAGAAAAGAAACAAACAGCCGCATGGAGGAGTGGTTCAGAGCACCTGCACTGGACTGAGACTGTTCACGTGGGACCCCAGGTTGGCCTCTTACTAGCTGGCCAGTTTCTCTCTGAGGCTCTTTTTGCACATTTTAAAAGTAGGAATAATGATCATACCTACCCGTGAGTAGGCTGAAGTGTAAAGACAATTGTAACATTCTTGGCTTGAGACATAGTCAGCACTCAAGAAATACAGCTGCTAGCTGCTAATCCAAGTTATAGACAGGAAGGCACAGTCTTGTCTCGTGGTCCTGTCCCGCAAGATGTCCTTCCTTCTGCACCAGGAGTCAGAATGGGTGAGGATAAGGGCATGAGGTCTTTATGTTTGTAAAAAGGGAGCGTGGACTGCAGTCAGCTGAGAAACACCCACTGTCTCCTCCGTTCTTGGCTCTGAGTAAAGAAGGCTCTGGCCTTGCTTATCTCTCAGGTGGTGGTAGCCTGTGGAGCTTAGAAGTAGGCAGCAGAGAAATTGCCTAAAGAAGGATACATGCTAGGTTCCCACCAGGTCAGGGCTGGATGGGGGTGTATGCGGAGCAACAGCAAAACGGGGGAGGCCCACCCAGGCTGTGTGATCACATTCTCCACCGGCATCCCACACCAGGTCCTAACCCCACTCTTTTCTGAGCCCATGGCCTCCATCGCTTCATGTCGGGGCTGCTGTTAAAAGGATTCACAGGCCCGCCTCAGAGTCTTATCCTGAGAAAATGACCATTCTTGGGAGAAGAGGTGACAGAGTGAGTGAGAGAGTTACACGCAGCTAAGAGTAGATCAAGAAGAAATTGGGGTCTCTTGAGGAAAAAAAGGATCTAATAAAAGAATCTAAAGATGTAGTTGAGTCCTCTAAACTAGCTGGCTTTCCCTTACATTTTTGTAGTTTTAAAAATAAAAACTAGAAGCAAGTTGGATGAACATAAAGACACTGGCAGCCTTGGGAATTAGGGGCAAAATTCTGTTCTAAATTCATGAAATCGTGGCATGGTTTCATATTCAACATGACTCTGTTTCTACCGCTAGCATTTTCCTGGCTAATTTCTTCTCCATCCCTGGACTTCCTTCTGGTTTTCCAATTTATATCACCTCATCCCCTACCCATCCCCAGGTCTCCCCAACCCATGAATAAGCCAGTGGTTACAGGGGCAGCACATTTGTGTCAGTAATCTCTGGATTTTCAGCAGTAATGGATAAGAGTCAGAGACGAGATGAGTGTGTGAGCTGGTGAGAAAGGACCAGATGATAATAAAAAATACACTGTGTTATGGGGCTGGCAGCCCTTGATATTTTGAAGATTACTTGGCCTTTGACAACCAGTAGATTTGATCCCCCTTCTCTCAGAAAATACTAAAACATATCTAAAAAGCCATATGATGAATAAATTCAATCTCATAGCTACTATTTCACCACACAAGATGAGTGTAGAAAAATTTGGCTGCTAGCATTGTGGCAGTTTGACATCACAAAGCTACAATGGTGAGGGATTAGAAAACATTCTTCCTACAATTCTATTTAAAAATAATTTCTATTTGGAGAATGTCCATCAGATTCCATGCTTGTCACATCTCTGTCCCCTAAGTGTAAGAATTAGGGTCAAAGGACTAGACTGGAGTGAGAAAGTCAAATGCAGAAATACCCCTCTGGGTATATACAGGAAGCTCCTGTATGGAGGAAGAGCAACTGTGTACCCTTATTATTGATACCTTGAGTCATTTACCATGTGTGAGAGATAAGTTATCTTAATCAGTGGATACATTTAGAATACTTTAGTGTAATAGCTTTGAAAATATTGTTGATATAAAATGCATTTAGAAAGACATCTAAAATTCCATAGTGAAAGTCTCAGTGGTGGTCAAGGTCAAGTATGCCTTCTTTCCGGAACCATCTATTCAGTGCATTGGTGCTCACAGGAGTGGAACAATGGAGTCCCTCCAGCATCCTCTGTCACTATGGCAGGCAATGGAGGAAAGCCTATTACAATGTAACAAATGAACTCTGAAAATAGAACCATCCTAAACAGCTAAAGGTTGCATATGAAAAACCTCCAAACAGCTCCTGCCAAAGGCTGAGCCTCTTGACCCAGCAAATTATTACTAGTTCGTCCTAAGTGGTTTCTTAGTGCCCAGAGGAACACCCACTTCCTACCGGAGGGTAGGAAACCCTGGACAGGGGAAGCTCCCACCAAGTGCTTGGACTCAGATGCTTGAGACAAAGGACCTTTCACTGTTGTTTAGAGGCCCAAGATCTAATCATTTCTGGTTGCTTTCTTTGCTTTTTCCTTTTCTAGTTTTTGAATTCTGACAGCCAAATCATGGCCGCACTAGTTACTGATTGGTCTGTATCAGAGTTTGCAGATGTCAGGTAGGGCATGCTGCACATCCTGGCTGAAGGAGACTTCCAGGATCCCCAGTTCTTTTCCTTTTTAATCCCGTCTGCCAGCTTGTGACTGGTCATTTGGACACTGTGAGCAGTGAAGATGATTTGTCTTGCTTGAACCTAGCCCTGAAAATGCAGTGCTGATGGCTGCAATAGACATTCTTAAGGAGAATCTGATTTTTTTCCTCTACTTCGATAGTGGTCACTCAGTTGATCAATCAAACAAGCATTTATTGAGCACCTGGTGTATACAGAGCTCTGCTCTGGGAGGTGCTGAAGAAAGTAAAGCTGCAGGGTAGCACCGGGGTTTGGTGGGCACTAGGGTGGCTTTCCACTGGATTCACACCTCACTTTCATTCCATCAGAAGCCACAGGACACCCACTGGGAGTAATCATGGTGAGGGCTCTGCCCTGAGCAGCCAGGGTTAATAGGCCACATGCCTAGAAGAGAAGGCGAGACAGCAGGTTGCCCTGGAGGAATTTCCCGTGACCCTCTCCTTGCCCCTTGACAGGATGCAAGCAATCCTTTCATTCAAAGCCTGCTGGTGCCTCGTGTATTTGCCTTTGCATTCATTATAGGCAGGGAAAGATGGCTTTGTTAAGGCACAGACTTCCAGTGGAAATGATGATCTAGCCTTTGTGAGAAAACGCTCCTTTGTCAGAAACACTTAACATACAAACCAAGAAGTCTCCTTCCTTCTCAGAACACTTAAAGTGAAACCAGTGTCCCAATCCTCCCTTTTACCTTCACCTTCCTTCTCTTCCCTGTAATGCAGAGCCCAGAGAACTCCTACTCACCTTTCACTGCCCAGCTCCAATATAATCTCCTCTGTGAAGTTTTCCTCCTCCTTCCCACTCACCCCTTCCAGGGGCAAGGCACTTGCACAACCCCCTCCCATAGACACCGTTCAATTCTCTTCCCTCTGGAAGTGGGAGCTGCCAGAGGGAAAGAACTTTCTTACTCATCTTTGTGGGCCCAGCACCTAACATGAGCTCAGGAACAGAGTGACTGGTAAATATTTGTTATGTGGACAAATTAGGAAATTGATAAATGATCTTTCATAAAGGCACAGGTGTGTAAATATGCTATTCCTCCTTATGACAGTGCCACTGGAAATAGATAAACAGAGGTTACAAGTACAAACATCTTCAGACAGGAGGATAATATTAAGGAAAGATTTGTTTTAATATTTGGTTTCTGATTCTGGTCGTGGAAGCAGGAACTTTCACATACCGGGATTAGGAAGACAAATGTGCCACTGTGCAAACAGCAAGAGGATATGACTCTCCCGCCAGCACGCGGGACAGCTGTCCCAAGTGCCATGAAGACAGGCGACCCTAAGATAACGGCGAGGGGGGGGTCTATTCTTCTTGCTCTGTTATGTAATGTAAATATTCTCCCTTCCAGAAATGATTGGGCCCGCCTGTTGTTTGCCTTATTCTTAACCCTTTAATTATAGACCTGCCAATGCTGTCATCCACCCTGCCAGGGTGACAGGAAGGCTTCCCTTCCTGTGTACATTTGTTCAAGCATGCGGCATCCAAGTGATAAATACACGCTGCTAATGCCAAGTTGAACGCTGAGGTTTTAATTAGCATCTTGCAGCTTGTGAAGGGTTGCTTTGACTCTTGTTTCTCCTTCCTGTACATCGCTGTTGCGCTTCCTGTGCTGTTTTTGTTGCTTTGTGGTACGGGGGGTGAGATGTCTGAAGTGTTGCTATAGTGTGCGTGTTTGTGATCTTTAGAAATATTTTCTCTGTAAGCAGTTATTTTTAAAGCAAGTGATAAGAAACCGCAGAGCACTGAAACCCTGGAGAAAAGCAAAACTTGAGGCTCTGGTTTTCAGGAGGCTTCAAGTATCACGGCCACAACTACAGCCACACCAGACACCCTGACTGGGCCTCATATGTCTTTATTTGGCTTACAGTAATAGGTGAGGTTTAGGTTGGTTATAGATGAAGACAATTAATGCAACCTTAGACCTAAGTAAACAGGTTTAGCATTGTGAAGCAAATGTATTTAATGCTTGTGATAAAATGATAGGTCAGCTTTCCCAAGATGACCATTGGGTGTACATAGTATTATTTTTATGGGGTGCAAAGGAGACGGCCAACTTTGGGTAAGGTTCGGTTGCCTTTGATCCTCAGCATCCATATCTGTAAAATGGGATAATACTACCCACCTCACAACGCTGTTTGATGATCCTGTGTGATAATATATATGAAGTCTCACGATGTAGCAGGGTTCATTGGGAGAGGCAGGATTTTATAGTGGAAGAAGCCTAGTTGTCAGAGTTGGACAGACCTAAATTTGAATATTCAGCTTTACTACCTATTAACTGTGTGACTCTGGGCAACCTCATTATTCCTCGGTTTACTCACCCGTACAATGGGACTGATGATCTCTATTTTATAAGCTTGTTATGAATATTAAATAAGACTGCACCTGAAACACCTAACAACATCATATAATGAAAGCCTCTCAGTAGAGGTTAAAATACCTGTGTCTCTATTTATGATATGTGCCGCAAATGATCTTTCAGAAAGGGGGGTGTCATCTTAAAATTGTATTTATACAAAGCCTCTCAGGTAGCTGGGGTTCTCTCTCAGTTACTTTATTTTGCACCCCCAACTACTTTCTGGAAGAGACACAGTCGACCTGAAATCACCTTAATCAATGATAGTTTTGCCTTCTTGTGGAGGTTACTTAACAGCCAAGCCTCCCAGTCTCTTCTGACCCGCAGTCCCCAGCTCTCTTCCTCCTCAGACACAACTCCCACCGTGGCAGAATCTTCCAGAGCCGTTCTGTGCTCTGCCAACACTGGGCTGGCTGTACCACGCTTTCACGATTTAACATCTTAGAGAGCTTTTCGTATCAGCCACCTTATTCCTTTTAGCACCTTTGTAGTTTTCCATAAACAGAGTTTTTAAAGATCACTTGAAAAAAGTAATGTAGCCAGTGGTTATGTTGTCCACATTGTACATGGATCTTTACATTTTTAACTCCGAAAAGGCTAAGGAAGAAGTGAATATGATGCGCTTTAGGAAAAAAATGTCTTAGATGACTCAGAAATGCCAAAGATATACATAGAGAACTTCAATAAAGTTGTCCTATGAAATATGAATTAATGAAAGCACTATCTCTAAATTTGTGTATTATTTTATATCTGGTTTTAAGTACATATGTATAACTGAATTAATGAATTAAATAGTATTAGTAGGTATCTGATGATTTCACTGATGTCTCTAAAAGTTTATATATTCAAAAACTTTTTGTAGAGGATCTGCTCATTAGGAAAATGGAGGCTGCCTTCTGCTGGGGGTTGCTTAGAACTCCCCAGTACTTAGCAGTTCTAGTCTTTTTTAAAAATTTATTTATTTATTTATTTATTGGTTGCACTGGGTCTTAGTTGTGGCACACTGGCTCCTTAGTTGTGGAATGTGAACTCTTAGTTGCGGCATGTGAACTCTTAGTTGCGGCATGCATGTGGGATCTAGTTCCCTGACCGGGGATCAAACCCAGGCCTCCCGCATTGGGAGCACGGAGTCTTCTGCACTGCGCCACCAGGGAAGTCCCCTAGCAGGTCTATTCTAAACAAATAGAAATCAAAGTAAAGCAGGCATAGGCTGAAGTGTCACCTGTATTACTAAGGGCAGGCAGGAGGGTGGTTAGCCAGGTGGACTTGCACACCATTGAACCCCAGAATTAAGTGGGCTTACCTGTCCCCCAGGTACTGCAGAGCTAGATCACCAGAAAGGCAGCCCTTCACCTCAAGGGCAGCGCTCCCAGGTGCTGACACAAAGCCAGGCGACAAATGGCTTCCATCTCCCCAGGACACAACATAGGCCCAGATCGAGGGCAGGAGTTCACTTACTGAGTGAGCTTCACAGGCCAGGAGTAGGGAAGTCTTCTCCACTAACACTGTGTATTTGGGCATAAAGCCTATACTCACTTTGACTGATTCTCACCACGCATGTGAGGCAATTCGATTATTCTGTGGCAGGTGAGGGGTTCACTTGTTCCATCAGCGGGGGAAGGAGGGCTTCACCAGAACTGCTGGTGTCAACCTGCCGCCTTTTCACCTCCAGGTCACCTGGAACCGCTCTGAGCAGAGAATGCGGCAGGGGAGACTGTAGCTGCTCCACAACTCTGATAATTGAAGGGATTCAGGAGAGCTCTCAGAGGGCATCCCGCCCAATCCCTGTTTTTACAGATGAGAAAACTGAGGCCCACCTGGGTTGGGGTTGCGGGAGTGGGTGAAAATCACTGAGTGAACTGAGAGTGGAGCTGGGGCGAGAAACTCCCAGGGTCATTAACAAGAGCACAGATTTCTGCCCTCGCTTGAGATGCCCGTCGCGAGAAATCTCTAAATTTTCCATTTTCCAGACTCGTTCTCTCCTTCACAGGAGGATGCATAGCCAGTGGCCCTCTGAAAGGCAGGTTCCACTGCAGCTGGTTCTGTTTTCAGCCTGTAAGACCAATAGTGACCCGGCAAACGTGGCCAGAGTGAACGGCTGCTGACGTGTCCATTCTTGCCATCAATTACTACGGTTATATTAACCGTGCCGTTTGTTATGAACTGAACCAGTTGTGAGGAATGGTGGTGTTAAACCAGACGGCCCATTTGTTGCCAGACTGGTTGCTGATAAGCCAATATTCTAGGCACGGGCTGAATATTTCTATTGATAATGAAACTGAGGAAGAGTCACACACAGAACCTGTTACATAGAGGGCTCTTGAGGAAGGAGAATAGGGATGGATGGTGGGAGAAATAGAGAGAGGGAGAAGGAGAGAGGGAAGGAGGGGAGGAGAAGAGAAAGGAGGGAGGGGATTCCAGTTAGTGAGATTTCACATTTTTTGGTCTAAAAAAATGGCAGAAAAAGGAATAATGTCCTAAGTATCCTTGCTTCTCTAATGCTGCTTTCTACAGTGTTCAAACTGTGTTGTATTGCTGAAGCAGAAGAGAAATAAGAAAAAGCTGAAATTTTCACTTTAGCTTCTGCACTGCTGATTCCTCTGTGGGATTAGGGCCATGGGGAGAGAAATCAATTGGCTCTGAAGCAAAACAGACCTGGATTTGAATTTTGCCACTAACTGTGTGACTTTGGGAAAATTACTTAATCTTTTTGAGTTTCATCTTCCTCATAGCTAGGAGATAAAAATACTTACAAGACCCGCCGTTATATGCTTCCTTAATTAGCACCCTGAACTTTGTCTATCATGTTTTTCCTAGTTTATTGTAATTTTTCCTTTTTTAAAAAATATATTTATTTTATTTATTTATTTTTGGCTGCGTTGGGTCTTCATTGCTGCACACGGGCTTTCTCTAGTTGCGGCGAGCGGGGGCTACTCTTCGTTGCAGTGCGTGGGCTTCTCATTGCGGTGGCTTCTCTTGTTGTGGAGCACGGGCTCTAGGCACGTGGGCTTCAGTAGCTGTGGCACGCAGGTTCAGTAGTTGTGGCTCGCGGGCTCTAGAGCGCAGACTCAGTAGTTATGGCGCACGGGCTTAGTTGCTCCATGGCATGTGGGATCTTCCCAGACCAAGGCTCAAACCCGTGTCCCCTGCATTGGCAGGCAGATTATTAACCACTGAGCCACCAGGGAAGCCCTGTAATTACTTTTTAAATGTTTGTTTGCCTTCATTGCTGGACTGAAGGCAATGGCCATGGCTCACGGGCCCAGCCACTCCGCAGTATATGGATCTTCCCAGACCGGGGCACGAACCCGTGTCCCCTGCATCGGCAGGAAGACTCTCAACCACTGCGCCACCAGGGAAGCCCATGGCTATATCTTTATATAGCACTGTGTAGCACAGTGCCTGGCACATAAGTATTTGATGAAGGGATGGATGGATGGATGGATAGGTGGATAGGTGGGTAGAGGGATGAGCGAATAGATGGGTGAACGCGTGGAGAGATGATTCAGGAAAATTGTAAAGATTAGATATAATGTATATAAGCGACCTACCCCCAAATCTAGAATCTACTGGGTACTTAAAATCCCTTCGCACTCTTGGTAGAAGACCTCACTTCCTCTTCTGTCTCTGCACTAAGACTTCCCTCTATTTGACTCCGAATATAATACAGGCAAAAAATCTTTCCTTGCCAGTAGCAACATTTCCAGGGCTATGATTTATGAGCTGCTTTCATGAGAATTTAGTCTGTCACTGCCACTGCCACTATGTATGTAGAGGCACAAATACCCACAGTAAGGTCAAGGCACACAAGAAAGATACTATTATAACAGGAGAAGAAAATGGCTTTTCTAAACGGCAAGAGTAGAGAGCTGCCTGGAGGTGCACCTAAGTTGTCTTTTCTAAGGAAGAAGACATCTTCTTCAGGAAAGAGATGCTTAAAAGAATAATTATCAAGAAATAACTGAGCAGTGGGAAGAGGGAATGGGGGAGGGGCAAGATAGGGGCTTAAGAGGTACAAACTACTATGTATAAAAATAAATAAGCTACAAGGATATATTGTACAACACAGGGAATATAGCCAATATTTTATAATAACTATAGATGAAGTATAACCCTTAAAAATTGTGAATCACTGTGTTGTACACCTGTAACTTAATATTGTACATCAACTATATCGCAGTGAAAACGCTGAGTCCTAACCACTGGACTGCCAGGGAATGCCAAGAAGAGATTTTAAAAAGCCATTTTCTACTAAAAAAGAGAAATAACTGAGTAAGATAATCTCCCTTTCCTCTCCATTTTAACAGCACTTTTCAGTCTAACCTTTCTATATAACATGCCACCTTATGCTTTGGTTACAGTGCACGTGTGGCCAGAAGTTGGATGCCCAGCAGGCAGTGCTTGTTGAGTGAATGAACTGACGTCTTTATTTCATCTTCTGATTTCTCGTGATTAGATTCTGCATCCTGCCTTTATAGCTACACCAGTGCCTAGTGCAGTATTTTGTGCCAAGTAGTCTGTAAGTTCTAGGTAAATATTTGTTGGATGAATAAATGAATGCCTGGCTTCTGGAGGAAAGCCAGGAAGACATTCCTCTGATGAAAAGAATTTGGGAAGAGGCAGGCAAATGCTGGAAGGGAGAATGTTGGGGGCTGGAGGAGAAGAGAGGCTTCCAGACTGAATGGAAATAGTGAGTGTGGGGTTGTCTCTAAAGAAACAGCAGAGGAGGAAGTATGTGGATTTTAAAGGAGGAAGTTATCCACCAGGAAAGCAGCTCTGTCACGCTGGGAGGAACCTGCATGTTATAGAAACTTAGGACCAGGAAGTGGGGAGAAGGCCCTGGAGGAAAGGGAGACCAGGGACACGGGCAAGACGTAATGACAATGATATCCGAATTAAAGCTCCTATATCTTTTATCTCTCTTGATCCCCATCGCCCTTTATTGGAAAGAGATGTTCACCTCCATGTCACTGCCACATCTCCCAAAAGAGTTATTCATACTCACAAGTTCAGTTTTCTCAACTTCCATTCACCCTTCATCTTCTTTAACTGTGGCTTCTGCCCACACTCCATTGCGAGGTCATCATAAACCCCTTGTTGCTAAAGCAGTGGGTCCTCCTCAGGCTTGTCTCATGTGAACAGCTTCTGATACACTTAACCACTTCTCCCTTTTAAAATCTTTCTTGTCTTGCCTTTCACATCAGCCCATCTCATGGTTTCTCTCTTATCTCTCGGGTCTCTACTTACTCTCCTCTTCTGCTTATCCCTTAAATGTTGATGTTCCTGGGGGGTACTGTCCAAGGCCTTGTGTGTCAACTACTTTAGGGGCTGTAGTCGCCATCTGTATGTTGGGGCTTCCGTTTCTAGATCTCTTGCCTAGATCTCTCTTCTAAACTTGTAGCCCCTTAGATATGCTCACTTGGCTGTCCCGTAGACGTTTCTTTCCAACAGGGAAAAGCCGAGTGCATCACCATCTGCCCAACCTGCTCCTCCTCTGGTCTGGCCTGTTTCTGTGAATGGCATCACTATCCGTCCAGTTCCTTATGCCAAAAACCATTCATCTTCTTCCACCAGAAGTCATGTTTCCTCCTCTCCTTTTCTGTTTACATCCAATTTATCACCAAGTCCTGTAGATTCTGTCTTCTCAACATCTTCCAAACCCATTCCATTTTCTCCATCTCCACTGACACCGTTTGAGTTCCAACCATTAGTGTCAGCTGCTTAGGTTACTACCCAGCTACCTGATTGGTCTCCACCCCCCTTATTGTCCACCCCTCCCATCTTCTCTTCCTCCAGTCTGATTTCACACTGCGGTTGGAGTGATCTTTCTAAAATGCAAACTGGATGCTGTATCCTCCTTGTGCATATTTCCCCTTCCTTCTAGAACAAAGGTAAGCCCTTAGCATGGTTTTAAAAGCCCTTCATTATCTGGCCCCTGCGTGCCTCTCTAATTTCATTCCTAGCCATTCTGAAACCTACACACACACACACACACACACACACACCCGTCCCCCACACACACACCATGGTCTCTGTTTCAGCCAGCAGGCTGAACCACTTCTAGCTCTCAGCACCATGTTCTGTCTTGCCTTTCATCCTGACAGGCCACACCTTGGTCTACTAGTCATGATCCGTGAGCCCCTTTGTTCACAAAGGCACTCCTTGCCGTGGGCTGCTGTAAGTAGCTGTCTGGGTGATAGCATACCTCCTTGACTAGGCTTAATGGCAATGGTACTGAAGTTACTTATGATTCTCTCGGTCTTTGGGGACCCTAGGTCTTGCTGTTAGACTCCACTTTTCTGGGATAATTCTTGAAGGAGCCCTGGACAGAGCTGCTCGAGGCCAGATGTAACTGGCCCAGGCCCCATTCAGCCTTCTGAAGGTTAGGAGGTTCTGCTAGATACTCCTTTATATATCCTCTTGCTATTGGATTGCCTCCTTATTTGTTTGTATCCCTCAACAGGAAGGCAACAAATCTGCCTTTCACTTAACCAACTCTTTATTGAGAAGCTACTACCTCCTGAATACAAGAGTCAGGGCTGTTCCAGTCATGCTGTTAGTGCCCAGCTGAGGGGATGGGTTAGGGCTGAACCCAGTCTGGACTCCCCTCACCAGGCCTGTGCCCTGACTCAGGGCTGTGTCTCCCAAAGGAAGCATATTCTTTACACACAGGTGCTGTCCAGTGACCAAGCCATGCACCTGCCTGAAAGGGACACCTTTTAAAATTCATCAGAGGTTCTTGATAAGCTAAGGGTGACCCAGACTTCAGAGAACAAGATAAATGAGGTTCTTGCTCTCATAAGTGCTGTCTAGCCTGGGCTATATTTTTGTCTCAAAATACAAACAAAAAATACACGAGCACATAGTAAAAAAAAAAAAAAAAAAATCAGATAGTGAAAAGGCTCTGCAGATAATTTAAAAAGGTATCTAAGACACAGCTTTAGGTTGAATGGTACAGGAAGATGTCTCTGGGGAGCCAGAACATTTAAGCTGAGATCCAAATGATAATGAAGCCAACCATGTATAAATCAGAGGGAAGAGACTGTAACATCTCCAAGACTGTGTAACATCTCCAAGACTGTGTAACATCTCTAAGGCTGTATAACATCTCTAAGGCTGAAACAACAAGGTTCTACTATACAGCACAGAGAACTATATTCAATATTCTATGATAGACCATAGTGGAAAAGAATCTTTTAAAAAAATGTATATATACATATATATATATGTATAATTGAATCACTTTGCTGTATGACAGTAATGAACACAACATTGTAAATCAACTATACTTCAATAAAAATGGAAAAAAAAAAAAAAGGCCTGAGTAGCTGAGGTATAGTGGGCAAGAGAGGAGACAAATGAGATGACCAGGGAGAGGTGGCCAGGGGCCAGATCACGCAGAGCTTGAAGCCCTACCTGCCTTGTTCACTGAAGCATTCCCAGGGCCTGCCTCGCTGTATTTATTCAATAAATACCTGTTGAACAGGAGAAACTCATGCCTCTACATACAGAATAAGTGGCCCAGACAGAAGCTCCGTGTGGCCTCAGTGCCCTCTAGTGACCACAGACTCCAGCCCAAGGCCCTCGATGGTTGGCTGCATCATCTTTAGAAAATCTCAGTTTAGCCTTGGCCTTGGGGCCCAGCCTGTGGGCCCAGCAGTGATTTCTGGAATATGTCTTACTAACTATTCTCTGCAATTAGGACTAAGTCAGTTATAAAAATCCCTGAAATGAGAGCGACAGTCAGATGCACGCCAGGGCTTCATTCCTTACCCAAGCAGCAGTTTCCAAAGAGAATACATGGATGTCTTATTTCTCAGGGGAATGCTGGGGGCCTGGACAGGTGACAAGTGTTAGAACACATTTCTGTATACCGTAGCCAGTGTGACAGAAAGGAAGCTCCATAACAGCCTTGACATCTCAATGTCTCGCGGCAGTTAGGATGATCTCCAGGCCATCTCACCGCTCAGGCATGGCACTGTTGGGCTGGACTGGCCTGACAAGACCGTAGCCGCAGGCTGCACACTGTGGCCCCTCACACGCTTCCGAAGACCCAAGCCTGGGCATCGTGTGTGTGTGTGTGTGTGTCGAGGATATGTTGTGGCACGCACACAAACAAAGCATACTCCTTGGGCTGTCGTTGTTTGCTTTCGTTTGGATCCCAACCCATTCTGTGCCCATTAAGCCCAACAAATTCCAAACTGTCATCTCATTGTGAAGCTGTCCCGTGGCTGATTGAAAAACCTGTTTCCACCCAACTTCCCTGGAAAAAGCCCATGAACTGCAGCCCATTTGCAAATGTGTGCATCAGTAAATCAAAAGTGACAGCAGAGGGCTTCCCTGGTGGCGCAGTGGTTGAGAGTCCGCCTGCCGATGCAGGGGACGCGGGTTCGTGCCCCGGTCCAGGGGGATCCCACATGTCGCGGAGCGGCTGGGCCCGTGAGCCATGGCCGCTGAGCCTGCGCGTCCGGAGCCTGTGCTCCGCAACGGGAGAGGCCACAACAGTGAGAGGCCCGCGTACTGCCAAAAAAAAAAAAAACCAAAAAAACGCAAGTGACAGCAGAGACCTGGCTCTTCTGGGGGAGGGGATGGCAGAGGGAGGGACCCAATCCTTCCACCCTCTATTTCCCAAATCATCCTCCTGATGCAGTATAGGCAGCTTTGCTTGAAATATTCTTAAGGGTGGCTCATCTCCAATTTCCTTGGTAGATCATTCTCAAAATTGGTGAATCTTTCACTCTCATTTTCCAAAGCCCCTGCATGTGTTTTTCTGTGAGTCTAGTCATCCTCCACTGAGCCAAGCAAAGGAATCTGGCTCTCCTTGATGTTTACAGGTATTTCCTCTCTGGTTGTCACTTGCCCAAGTGTAGCACATGGTGTTCTCTAATTTTTCTTCATTAATCAGTCCCCAAATTCCTTTACACTTGCTCCTCAGGTGATTCCATCAAATCAACATATTTCTGGAGCTAAAAATGCTTGGAAGAATATAGCCTTCCAGCTGCAGCCACCAAAACTTGGGGGATTAGCGTGTTTTTGCCTTACTCCTTGGCCATATGTTTCCACAGGTTCATTCCTAGGAGCGTTCTGTGCAGCCGTTTGCTTCCATACAAATGTACTTAGTTTCATTTGTATATTTTTTCTAATTGAGTATAAAAGGCATCAAAAATTAAAATGTATATTGATAACCTCCAGTGTTTGGTGAGGGTGTGGGGAAATGGGCATTCTTTGACACATGATTGAGAGTTCCAACTGATACATCTTTTTGAAGGCCATTTTCACAATAGCTTTGAAAATCAGAAATACACCCATCACCCAGCAGTTCAACTTCCCAGAATATAAACTACATGTATAGCCTATCATTGAAGCATTGTTTCAAAATATTGAAAATAACTTAAATGTCCATCAATTGGAAATGTTTACATAAGTGAATTAAATGCATTTTGGTATTCTGGTACACAGATATAGTGGAAAACCAACCCATAGTTTTAAAAAAGGAAGCCACAGATCTATATGTACTGACATGGAAAAAATGCCTAAGAAATATCATTAAGTTCAAAAGCAAATTGCAGGACACTATATATGATGTGAGACCATTTTTGTAAATTTTTTTTTTTTTTTTTTTTTTTTTTTTTTTTGTGTTACATGGGCCTCTCGCTGTTGCGGCCTTCTCCCGTTGCGGAGCACAGGCTCCCGACGCGCAGGCTTAGCGGCCATGGCTCACGGGCCCAGCCGCTCCGCGTCATGTGGGATCTTCCCGGACCAGGGCACGAACCCGTGTCCCCTGCATCGGCAGGCAGACTCTCAACCACTGTGCCACCAGGGAAGCCTGCCCCTATAAATTTTTATTCTAGCCTTTTACAAGACAAAATCTGGAAGGATTTGCATAAGTCTATTTATGGTGCTTTTTTCTGAGGTTAGGAACTTTGTAAAATATACATTTTTTAATTGTTGGGATTTTTCTGCTTTGCAACATGCTGTGTATTTTAACAGACATATTAAATTATTTTTGTCGTGCTCTTGATCTAGAAAGATGACTTTTTATGACACATGCTCTCTATCGCCCGTCTCCCTCTCCTTGGGCCTCACACATGGAAGAGCTTTCCGTACGCTGATCCCAGAATTCCTCATCCTCCCCAACAGTTCAGAATGGCAGCACTATCTTTTCAGGGTTTAACTACTTCAGCACGTAAGGTTTTCTCAAAATTGTTTCTAAGGGTTTTTTTAAACTTTTTATTTTATATTGAGGTATAGCCGACTAACAATGTTGTGATAGTTTCAGGTGCACAGCAAAGCGACTCAGCCATACATGTACATGTATCCATTCTCCCCCAAGCTTCCCTTTTTTAACCTGTACCTCCAGGCCCCTCAAACAAGCTTCTCTTTCTTCTTTTCTTTTTGTTTCATATGTTCCAGTCTTTATAGCTTGTTTCATTTGTGTGGTTTTATTACCTATTTTTGTAAGGTTTTGGTTGTTTTCTAAGCATCTATATCTTTTTTCCCCCTTTCCCTCCCTCTTCAATGAGCAGAGATACCTGCTTCCCAGCCTGCTTAGAATTGCTCATTAATATTTATTTCACAGGATTTTTAAGAGGGCCAAGGGAATTGGGCTTGGCTTTTTACTGCAGAAGCCCTGGTCTCTCTTCTTTTGACTTCACCCTTAGCTCTCCTGGACTAATACTGTGCATGCTGCATGTGTTATTATAGGAATTATTTTTTATTGGGTCTTTTTACTTCTGTTTTATTTTCAAGGTGGTGATTTATTTAGACAGCATGTTCAAAAAGAGAAACCACCTAGCGCTCCCATGAATTTATTTCTCATTCATGTTAATTTTTATACAAGCAATATGAACAGAAAATTAGGAAATGCAGCTGAGCAAAACAAGAGAAAACTAGAAATTGCCTATGTTTTCACTATCAGGAATAGCAAATGTTAATAATTGGGTTTATAGCCTTGTAGATCATTTCTGTGTATATAAATATTTATCTTTTCCTTAAAATGGGATCATATTTGTTAAATTGTTTTGTAACCTGATTTGTTTAGTGCATAATGTAGCATGAATATTTTCCTATGTCATTAAGGAAAGATAATAATAACAACAAAGATAGAGTTTACTACATGCTAGACAACCCATCCTATCTTCAAAACATGCTGTATGTTGGGTAGTAATACTACTCCCATTTTGTAAATTGAAAAACTGAAGCACAGAGAGGTGAGTTAACTTGCCTGAGGTAACACAGCTAGTAAGTGACAGAGCTACGTTTTGAACCTAGATAGTCTAGCTCTAGAGGCCGTGCTCTGGACCACAGAGCTCTGACCCATGCCATCATTTTCATGGCTATAGTAGATGGTAATTTATTTAACCCTTCCCTTCTTTCTGGGACGTTAGATCCACTGTTATACACAAAGCAGCAATGAACACTTCGTTCAAACATTCATCTTTGTACACATGTTCAATTACTGCTTTAGGCTGAATTCCCATGAATAGAATTGCTGAGTCAAAAAGTTTACACATTTTTTAAAGTTTGGATACATATTAGTCAACATTTTTAAGCAATTTATTTTCTAAGCCTCTTTGACCTTTATAATTCATTGTTCCTTTCGAATAATGTATCACTGTCCATTTGGGTTCAATGATAGTTTTTTCCTTAGAACATGGAGCTTCTTCTGTTCTACTTCCTCCTCCGTCCTTCTGCCTTATACCCACCTCTAAAATGTTTAACAAAATAATACCCTTCCCCAAAGCATAATGCCTTTTGTTGTCAGCACTTCCTGTATCTTGTATCTCCTGGACTTTAACTATTAGATGGGGTTTGTGTATTAGTGGAATACAGTCCCACCATTTGACTTGATGTCAGTTTTTAAAAAAATTTTACTTTAGATTGGAGTATAGTTGATTTACAGTGTTGTGTTAGTTTCGGGTGTACAGCAAAGTGATTTAGTTATACATATACGTATATCTATTCTTTTCCAGATTCTTCTCCCATATAGTTTATTACAAAGTATTGAGTACAGTTCCCTGTGCCATACAGTAGTTCCTTGTTGTTTATCTATTTTATATACAGTAGTGCGTATATGTTAATCCCAGCCTCCTAATTTATACCCCCCCCGAACTTTCCCCTTTGGTAACGCTAAGTTTGTTTTATAAGTCTATGAGTATGTTTCTGTTTTGTAAATAAGCTCACTTGTATCATTTTATTAGATTCCACATATAAGTGGTATCATATGATATTTATCATCGCCTGCCTCATACAACTGATTTTCTTTCTTTTCTCTATTTTATTTTTTTCTTCCGAGCGTCACAAGAATTACAGTAACAAATCTGTTATATAACTTTTTTCCTGATGTTCGTCTGTAAAGTAGGATGGAATGCCTGGTAAGGATGACAGTGTGTCAGAGGCTGGAGGGCAGAACTCCCTGCTCTGATCCCACCTCTGCCTCCCGCTTGTTTTATGACCTTGAGAAAGCCACTTCACCATTCTCATTTCATGTTCCTCATTTGCTAAATGAGGAAGGTGAACTAAATGATCTAGAAAACCTATTCCAGGTTAAAAAAAAAATACGGTGTCAGGCTATCCAAGAGTAAAGCAGATTTTTAAAAAATATTGTGTGAAACTGGGACAAATGTGATGTTGGCGGGGCCATGTTGGACGCGGCTAAAGGTTCGTGTCAACATAATAAAAATGTTTTGTGCCTTGTCTCTTGGCCAAGGCCTCCTGACAGTCTGCTTTAGTGGCTCGTGAAACAAATCCCTAAGACCAAGGTAGTTATAGTTGTTCCACTGAAGCATGACAAATGGCCTCTCACTTTGAATGCGTTTATGAGAAAGGAAAACCTTCCATGACAACAGCAGTGGAACTTAGTTACAGGCTCCAGGTCTGGGGCAAGAATGGAGATAGTCACTGGCTGTGGCCAAGCGAGAGAAGACAAGAGCCTGAGCTCACCTGGGAAGAACCAGGACCAGGTGATATAACAGTGACAACAGCACAATGACAACATTAGTGGGGCTTCATGGAGAACTTGCTATTTGCCAGGCACAGTCCCAAGAACTCTCTATATATTATCTCATTTAATTGACACAATAGCCCTAAGAGATCGGTTCTGAGGTCGGTACATTTATTTTTCTGTTTTATAAAGATAAGTTTTGAGAGGCTCTTAAAAGAAGTTGAGTAACATGCTTCTCGTTATTCAGCCAATAGTTGTCAGAGGTAAGATATGAACCCTGAGAGTTTGTTCATTTATTTAACACGTGCTGTTTGAATGTCTGTTATGTCAGGCACCCTTCTAAGGGCCGATGAGACCTAAGTGAACGAGGCAAAATTTCTGCTTGTATGGAGTTTGGCTAATAGTGGGATGAGCCCAGTAATAACAAGCCAACGAATCAATAAATAATTTCAGATGGTAATAATAAGTGGCTGTGAAGGAGAGTGAGTGGGGTTGGGGGAAGGCTGCTTTACACAGGATTGGCAGGGGTGGCCCATGGGAGGTGACATTTGAGCTGAGCCCTGCATGACAGAGCAAGTCAGCCATGCAAAGAAAGCTCTATTGGAGGAGAGTTCTTACATGGAGGGTCCACAGGAGCCAAGGCCAGGGGCTCAGAAGAACTTGGCTTGTTCTAGGAAGAGAGAGAAGGCCAGTATGGCTGGATGATACATGAAAAGGGGGGCAGTGCCTGCAGTGGAGTGAGGAGGAGGGCAGGGACCAAAGGACACAGGGCCTTGGAGGCCACAGTATAATGTTTGTATTTTATTCCAAGTGCAGATGGGAGACATTGGAGGATTTTAAGCAAGGGAGCATTGTGATCTCCCGTCTCTGTGGATGGCTTTCTTCACCTCTGTGTGCAGTTGCCAACAAGAAGCAACCAGAAAGGGATAAGATGTTTATGTGCAGGGAAGCCTAAATGAAAGTTTATAAGTTAGGAGCCAGCATTTCAGATGAATCAAAATTCTAGGTTTTTCACAGAGCAAGACTGAAATGAACAGGGAGAGACCATCTAATCCAAACTTCTGACTTTAGGTAAGAAGACCTTAGGAAATCCAAGTTGAGCATCTGAGCTATGTTTGAAAACCTGCATTAAGGAGACTATTTATTTGGGGGGGAACTTCCCTGACTATGTAGAAAACTGCACTCTAGGTTCTGAATATTCTTGACAACTTCTTGGTCTGGGGATTGTACTTACCTTATAGAGTAAATCTCATCCAAAATAACAAGACAGCTTTGGGTAGATGACATCTCAGGGATTCATACTTCCATGCAGTCTGGTGTGTGTGTGTGTGTGTGTGTGTGTGTGTGTGTGTGTGTGTGTGTGTGTGTGTGAACACGCACGCGCACGCATCCATATTAATCTTTATATTTGAAAAATATTTTTGAAGGTGTCATCAATATTTTAACATTCAGGACCTGGTTTTTCTGGTGAGATGGTATTGTATGGATGGTTCTAGAATTTTGTTGTAAACTCGGCAACATGATTTATTTTATTTGAATGTTATTATAAACAAACACTCATCTTAACCCATTAAAATTGGTCTGTGTCACATATAAGATGAAATTAATTGCTTCTTTAGGTTAAAAGCTCACTATTACATTGTCTACTTTGACAAAAGAATTAAGAGCTTCACTGTTATTTAGCAAACTAGGCTTGAATAACAGCATAAACCATTATTAGTCCACTGTATTTGTGTGTGTGCCTATGTGGCTGGTGATCCGTAGGTAGGTTCCTGATGATGCAAGCCTAAGAATCCAGATGCATCTGTATGAAACTATCTTAGGAGGTGTTTCGTTGCCTCTGTGATAGGATGGGCCCCAGAAAGCAAGTATGAATTGTGAAAGAACTTAATTTAAGCTACATAACTGTAATTGAGTAGGATTTGGGGAAGTTCACCACTCTTGAGTTACTTTTTATTTACAGTAAGTATATTTGTTTCTCAGGAGGGGAAAAATTCTCAAACTATCTTACTGCATGAGATTAGAAAATTTCTGTTCCTTTGCATGAAAGTATGTGACAGTAGCACAAGGACAAAGGCAGCATAAGGATGGGTGTGGGATGCCATAGACGTGCAGGATGACAAAAACAGAGTTTCCTTATCAGAAAGCACTGAATTAGAGAACTCTTAAAGCTTCCCCAGCTTAACATTCTATGAGTCGGGGAAAAGGATTTTTCCCTCTGGCTGCTTAAGCTAGAGTATGTTTTACCAAGACCTTAGCTATGAGCTCAGGAGGACTCTAATAACTCTGTCAAAATTATAAGTTCAGCTGTCAGCACTGGGATTGTTGAGTTGACTGAACAAGCAGATTTTCTCCATCGTCTGCTTTCTGGATTGATGAATAACAATTTCGTCCTCTCCATTTTGTTGTAACTCTTTCACACTGACACTGATTGCTGAGAGGTTTTCTGGAAATTTCCTAAGTCACAAACTGGAGTAAATTCAAGGATATAATGCGATTCCAATTGAATCATCAGTGTCTCAGCTGTCAGACCTAGGAGTTCAGTTGGTTGAGTTGTACAACTTCAACAGATTTAATATTACATACTTGCCACTTTGTGTCTTGCCCTCGAGTCTTGATAAATGGGCTAAAGGTCTGACTGGAATCTGTGAGATAAATTATATGTTTATTATGCCAAGTTAAGTAAATACTGTTTGAAAGGATTACTGGAGGGTACAATCAAGTTAATTGCTTTAAAAATCTTTTTTGATTTACTGGGCTCTATGAAAATGGTTAAGCAATTGATTCTGTCATGGTAAGTGACATGAAGAAAGTGGTGTTGGATCCACAAGGGTTGCCGTATACACTTCCCCCCTCATGCCTGGAACTGTCCCGTAAATGAGCTGAGAGGCCCCCAGGACCAGAAAGCAAGTACTGCTGACAGACAGTTGTTCCTCCAGAGAAGACACAAGTTGACAGTTTGATGTTCAAGCTGACGGATTGCTTTCTTTCTTTTTATTCTAGATGCTGAAGAATACCAGCCTCCAATATGGAAATCCTACTGTGAGTACCTAAAATCATAACCTCCTCGGAAGTCTTTAGTCGGCCTGCCTTTTGAACAATTTTTGCTGTTGATTTAGTGCACACAAACTCTCGCATCACAGCACTGCAAACCCAAATCTCGCTTTCTCTGCTAAGGAAAGATATTGGTCAGAGAGAACTGCAAGAGCCCTGTCCCCTGGCCAGGACCTCGGAGAGCCAGCTGCCTGTGACCCGCTTAGGGAAATGCTTAGGGAAAAAAAAGATGGACATTCTGACTCTCTACCTTTCTTTGGGACTTTCCTTGTCTTCCTTCCTTCCTTCTTTCCATCCTTCCTTCCTCTTTTTATTCACAGTTGGTCAGCAAGGGTAAGTGTGTTGACTTCCATGAATTATGTTCCTGGCTGTTCATCTTAAAGCTGTAATATCAAATGACATTTACCACAGAAAAATGTAACAGATAGCAATGGATAATGTTTGGTCACTAAGGGTGACTCCTTAGAAACAGAGATCATTATCTGATCATCAATCATCAATCCGTCTCCCCTCATGAAGGCAGGCACTTGTCATCACCTCAAGCTGGTTTTCTGTTTCCTTAGTAATTGTCCAGTGACAGAGGGGAGGAGTGTGGTGTGGGGAGCCCACTGTGCTGAGAGCCAGGGGAACAGGCTCTCATTCAGGCTCTGCTTCTAGACAGCAATAATAAGAATAATTATTTCTATCATTATTGACGTTGCCCTTGTTTCTACCGCCTCTTGAGACCTGGAGTGTGCCAGCCAGCACGCTAGCTCTGTGCCTCAAGTCACAAATCGCACCACAGCCCTAAGCGACCAGTACCACCCTTATCCCTGTTTCACGTACAAAGAAACCACAGCTCAGAGGGGTTCAGTAACTTGGCAGAGGTTTTATGAGAAACCTTGGAGTGGCATTCAGAGTGGAGCCCAGAAGCAAGCCAGACTGACAGGCTGCAATTTGCCAGTCTTTTTTTCTTTCTATTTAAAATTGTATACATAAGTATATAGATAAGTATATACATACACACAGACACACATATGCATATACCTGTGTATGTACGTATTTGTTACAAAAGCAATACAAAGCTACATAAAAGACGAACATTAGAGAAATACATAAAGCTGGGAGCAAAAATTTCCCATAGGCCACATACCAGCTCTCACCCCATATTCCACTCCTCTTTTCCAGTCACTGACCCTGTCAGTTTTGGAAAGCATATCTTTCCAAGTGTTTAAAATACACATGCCTAATAGTTGGTTGTTGTTCCCTTTTGTAAAAATGGGGTTATGCTGTACCCGGTGTCCTTCAACTTGCTTGTTTCACTTCGCAAATACCTTGTTTTTATCTTTCTATTTCAGCATATAGAGAGGCACCTCATTCTTTATTACATGAGTCTGTTCTTCCATCTGTGAAATAAAGGGGTGATGCTGGGTCTCTAAGGGCCCTTCCAATCTAATGTTATGCATTCTGATCTTCTGTTTTAAAAGGCAATGTTAATGACTAAGTAATTGGATGTTTTTGTTTGTTTGTTTCCTAATGGAGTGTGAAGCGCTCTGACAGTAAATCAACGAAATATCTGTAGTGAGGGTATTGGGGGTCCCGTGACTCACTGTTCCTTGCACACTGCCTTACACACAGCCTTGCATACGTTAACTACGCAATAAATATTTGTTGAGTGAATGCCACCGCAGAGAGCTTTACTGAAGCGAGAAGATGGCACTGGCTCAAATTCATTTCACTTTTTGCTAAGAGACCTTGGGCCACCCAGTGTATCCCTTAAAAGCACTTTTATGTCCTAAGGAAACCAGAAAAGGTGTTGTTAATTACATGTTCCAATATCAATTTTACCAGAGTATATTGGTTTTAAGTTTGATTTTTTGATCTAAGCAAGTTGTTGTGTGTGCATGTGCTTAATTTGCTCTAGGATCATAAAACTTTAGATGCAGAAGGGATAGTTGAGTCCATTTAATACAAACCTAATGACATATATGAAGTTCCTCTTTATTATACTCAACTAATAGTCATCCAGGCTGTATTTGAGGGTCTCTAGTGATGCAGAACTCTACAACTGAAGGGAGTATGCCAACAGCAGGGCCGTCCACGGCATCAAAAACAGGTTGATCGAAGATCCACAGGGTACTGCTGAGAAAGCACTCTCTTTTGGTTGTCCTGAGTCCATTAATTCTTTGAGTTAGGGTGTTGGACTACTATAAACTCATCTAACAGTATCATTACCAAGCTCATGCTACTCCCTCTTATTCCCAAGTTTATCATCTACTCATTTGGTCTTTCAGCAGACATACATTATAAGCATTAGGATAAGCTTTAGGAATCAACAGCAGCTAAAATGTGGCCATACTTTCCTCCAATTTACAGTCGAGAAAGGGAGACAGATGTAACCAATTAACATGCAGATGGACTGAAGCAACAATATGCTGCTCCTCTACCTCCTGGGATTACAGAAGACTTTATAAAAGAGGTTAAATTTGCATGTGGGTCTTGAAGGATAAATAAGGAGAAGAAATCCGAGGGCCTTGAAGAACTTCATGAGATACATGTTAATATCCAAGTATGTTAAAACAATAGTATTTTCCTTATCTGAAAATCCAACAAACCTATCAGAATATGAAATTTGTTTTTAAATAACCTGTTGGTAAACCCATTCTGAACCTCAGGAATCACCAAGTTGTTTCTCTTTGAAATACTCACAGACCATCCTTTCAGAGATTAATTTTACTTGTTGATGTCAAACTCATTAACATACCATCTATGGAATCCATACTTGCCCATCACACACTTAATTTTCTAGCTCTGGCGTTTATTCGGTACTAGGAAATTTCTCATACGTTTACCAGATGCAGTTCATTTTTGCCTTATTATAGGACTTGGTTTGAAAACTGATGGTTTACAATGATTATAGGAGTATATAGGTATGTCTTTGCTTTCATCCATCACCTATTGTTGGCTGTTAATATTGACTTATTTGATATAAGATTCTTATTATGAAGCCTTAGTCCCAATTATAACGTTATTCCTAAAAGAAAATTAGTCTGCCTCATAATGATCCACTTTAAGAAGCTGTTTTTAAATTTTAATGCTAATTGCAATGCTCTTAGGTGCAAGTAACAGAATATTCCTCTCAAGCGCATTGATTGACATAAGCAAAAAGTCTAGAGGCACTGGCTTCAGGCATGACTTGGTCCAGCAACTCAAATGACATTACTAGAACCCAATGTGTACCTCTTGCTTTCTCGGCTCTACTTTCCTAGGTTTGTCTCCACTGTTAGTAGGCTTTTCTCTTGTGACCCCCAGAGAGCTACCAATAGCACCAGGGCTACCACATCCACATTTAAGAGCAACAGGCAGAAGGACAGTCTACTGCAAGCAGAAGTCTTAGAATTGAGTCTCAGCCCTATTTGACATGGGTTCCCAACCCTGACTCCATCACTGTGGTCAGAGAGTTGAGATATACTAACTGCCCTAAACCCATCAGGGCTCACCACTGGAACTCAGGAGGGATTACACAGGAGTGACTGGAAACTTTGGAGTACCGTTAAAATGGGGAAGATGGAAATGGATGCCTAGAAGGCAACCAACGAATGTCTGATTTAGAAATTTAGAAGAATAAGGAACCTTAGAAATCAACTCTCTAAATGCTTTCTGTAAAGTAGATTGCTTATTAATTTATTATTCATTCATTCAACAAATGTATATTAAGTCTTTGCCTTAGACCAGGCAGTGTGCTTTGAGCTGTGGGACCGCAAGGATGGATAAGATCCATCTTGACTCAAAGAACAGTGATGATGCCACATGAAGTCCCTTAAGTTCCTGCCTGTCCTGCTCCCCTTTCTTTCTTAGAAGCTAATGCTATCACTTCCTGAGCTGATTATTTGGTAAGAATAATCTTGTCCCAAAGTATCATATATCTACATCTAGTCCTTAATACTCAAGACCAAACCCCAAAACACTGGTGAAATCACTGAGAAGTATTTGGTTTCAATTCTTAAAAAAAAGCTATTTTCAAGTTTACTTTAAAAATAAAGTAAAGCCACATTCTAAACTTTAAGCCAGAACTATGAACTAAGCAGATGAGTTTAAAAGCCAACCACCATGGGTACACTCTGAAAGATTTTATTGTTTAACAGGCCAAGTGCCAGTTAAGCAGCAGATGCTGTGGCCAACATCTCTCCCCAGAGACTCTCCTGGGCAGCAGGTCAGGCAGTCACAGCTTGTGCCTGTTTTTCTAAGGAGGAGTTTAGAACCTCAGAATTCTGATCCATAGGCCCCCTGCATCAGAGTCACCTGGGGAGAATAGTTATAATAACTATTATTAATAAATTTATTATTTATTAATTATTAATATTATTAATAACCTCAGCCCGACGCCAGATTTCTGAATTGCAAGAGTGGGGGGATCTGCAATTTCTCACACCCCACAGGTGCTTCTTATACACACTTAGGCCTGAGACCCCCTGGTTCAAGTCTACACAGCCTCATCCTCAGGCTTTCACTGTGCCATGGGACAAGAGGAGAACTCCCTCCCCAGTAAAACTGGACATTCTGTGAGCAAGACAAGGCCTGCACACAGCTGCCTGGAAGTGGGGCTCAGCCTAGAGGCTATTGAAAGCCCCTGCTATTTCCTACTCACACCCGTGAGTTTTTTCCCATGAAAACTGGGAAGACATGGGCAGTGAGCGGGGTGGTGCTGGGTCAGTGTCACAGCCAAGTGGCCAGGTTCGGCTCCTGGATCCACATGCCCTCTTAAGTGATAAGTGGCTGTTAGAGGACATCCCTGCAGGGTCTCTTAGTAGCTGACGGGTTTGGACTGGGCTTAGCATCACCCAGGCCAGGGCTTTCACTCGGCCTCCATGGGGTTGTGTTACCAGAGGATGAGCCGAGTTTTCTTACTGAAGAAAAAAATAAAACACTCTCTCAGTGAGCTCTTGGTTTCTCAATCTGCTTCAGGTTTCCTGGGGAGCAGGGGATCCCCTTCTCCTACCTCCACGTTCCCTAGTGACCATCCCCACCCCATCCCCCTGCCTAACAGCTTATTCCAGAATAAGAATTCTCCCTTGTGCTGCGAGGACCCAGGGCTGGGGAGTGCCTGGGACAGATGTGGGGCATTGCAGAAGCACAGTCCGTCATCTCGCCCCTTAGCGCACAGAATCACCCAAGCAGTGCCATGTGTTATTGCATTTTGCTTGTGACGTGGGTTTGTTGAACAAAGAAAATTCAAGAAACGACATTTTCAAGATTATGTGACATGTTTCAGTTCTATTAAATGGGCCTCGTGGATGTTTGTTTCGTTATAGCCAACCTTGAAAATGAGGGACTGGGGCTGAAGCTGAGATAGAGTCTAGGGCCCCATTTTTTTCTGTGGCTGCCATGGCAATCGGTTGTCATCTCATTATCTTTATAGAGACATATTATTCAGATGGCAAACAGGCTTCGTCATTTCTATTGCTTGGAACAGCACTGAGCAGATTTTGTAGATCCTGAGACCTGCTCACTGAAAAATAATGATTGATTAATGATGTGTGCTGCCCAGAGACCAGCAAGGAGAGGTGGCACCCCTGGCTTGAGGGTTTTTCAGGGACCCCCCCACCAAAGTTTCCAGTTGTAAGACTGGTGAACTGACCATGTATCTCTTTACTCAGAGGATACAGCTAAGGGCTTTAGCCTGTTGACACAGGAGAAGAACTGTCCCTTACATTCCTTCTCCTGTAACCTCTGTGATTGTTAATGGCGTCTCAGTCTTTCAAGCATTCAAGGCCCTTTCCTCCATTCAATTTGTAATCCAGCCCTGGCCACCCCCCTCTGCAATCAACTCACCTCCTCTTAGTGTTGTCCTAACTCGTACTTTCAGGATCTCCTTTACGTACAACTAAAATACAATTCTTTTTTGCTTCCCTGCCTCCAAGGATCCCCCTCCGATCCTTCCTTCAGTGAAGCAAAGGGCAGTGGCCCCCACTCCTGACTGTGTGTTGGAATCTCCCAAAGACCTTTAAAAAGAACATATTTCGGGGCCCCTTGCCAGGCTGGCAGAGTGAGCATCGCCAGAGACGATGGTGTCTGAGAATCTGTATTTTATAATTATATAATTTATATTTTAGCTCTTCGAAGATTCTAATGCAAGCAGCCCCACTTGGGACCTCTCCACCATCTGCTTTAGGGGCCACTGGTGAGGCTGAAAAATATAGACCTTTGGACCTGGAAATCAGGCCGTAAATCTTGATTTCATCATATTATCTGCGTGACCTTGAGCTCCTTCACAGCTTGACGTCTCCACTGCTTTGTCACTGAGGTGGAGAAGAACAGTTACCTTGGAGGTGTGTTGGGAGGAGTAAATGAGGAAATGTAGATAAGGTGTCTGGCACACAGTAGGTCTCCAGAAAATGAGAACTTCTATTTTTCTGAACAGTCTTATCCTTATTGTCATTATTCTGAAACAGACCAGATCATGTCACCTCCCTGCTCAAAACACGTCACTGTCCCCCCCGTTGCTGACAGAAGAACGTCCATGCTTCCTACCACGACCTTCAAGGTTCAGTCCCACATGGCCTCCTCCCACATCTGCCCACCCTGGGGCAACAGCACACTGGACTCTCACTGACCAATCAGCACATCATTCCCTTTTACTGCTGGGGCTCTTTCCTCTATCTGTACCCTCCTCTCTTTTCTCTACCTATGGAAACCCTGCTAACTCTTCAAGAACAGCTCCATGCTTCTCCCCTCAGGAAGCCATCCTGACCACCTGAGTAAAAAGAACTGCTTCCTCCTCTGCCCTTAATTAAAGCACTTGGCCCTTCCTGGTTTTGTTTCTCCACATGTATCTCCGTCACTGGATCAGTGTCCTTGAAGGAATGGCTTGCGACCCATGAGTCAATGCATACAAATATGCATTAAGCATCTACTATGTGCCAAGCACTGTTCTAGGCGCTAAGCGTCCCACCATGGACAGAACAAAGTCCCTGCCCCCAAAGAGCCTACACATTAGTCAAGGGAGACAGCACACAAAATAAACAAATACAGCGTGTTAATGGTGATGAGTACTGTGAAGAAACATGAAATGGTGTAAAGGTAGCGGAGTGATGGGATGGAATTTTATACCAAGTCGGGCAAGTCAGGGAAGACCTGAATGAAGGGGGAGGAGTGCCATCTAAACATCTTGGGAAAGTGCAATCCAGGTGGAGGGCACAGCAAGTACAAAGGCCCTGAGGCATAGAAAAATAAACCTGGGCTTTGGAATCCAAAGGATACATTTTAGCTGGTTGGTCTGGGGCAAATATTTCACTTCTGGGCACTTATTTCCTCATATAAAATATGAGAATGGTAATGATACGTTCTGTCCTCGGAGCTCTTGTGAAGGTTCAATAAGACATTGTTCCTGCCACATGACAGGTACTCGATATGCTGGTTCCCTTCTCTTCTCTCTTCCCCTCCATCCTCACAGCCTCCACATAATGCTGACTGTGGTATCTGTTCTACGGCAGATGTTCAAATATTTGCCGATATGAATTGCAAAGGTGCGCTTAGCTTAAAATGCTTCTCTCATAACAGCTGTACTTCCTTTGCTGCCTTCGAGGGAAGCATTAAAAACGGTGTTCACAAAACTGTTCCAGCCATGCCCCCCACATATAACTGCTGGCTTCCGAGGGCATTGACAATGGGAAGAGAAGAGAGGATAAGATTCTCTGGATGTGGGTTCTGCAATTGCTCTAAAGCTCTGTGATTCTAGGAGATGCCCCCTTTGGTTCCCTTTACACTCATTAACAGCAAAACCCTGCTGAAAAGCAGTTAGTTGGTGTTGGAGCTCATTCGAGAGGAATACAGGATTCCATGCAGACTCTGTCGTGATTTAAGGAGAGCATGGGCTCTAGTGGGAGAGTCAGTGGAATGTCCAAAACTATTTCTCTATTTTTAGCCAATTCTTCCTCATGTTTCCTCCTGCACAAGGAGCCTTCTCTGACCTGTCTCTGATACATGGCTACAGTTGTCCTTAAGTGACACAGGCATCATCATTAGTGTGGGCAACCTAAGCTTAGAAATGCGACACGTTAAAACATCCATATGAGGGTTAGATGGTTTCTTCTCTGTTAGGAAGCTGAGTCATCTACCCTTAATTAGGTAAGAAAATAACCATGTTGAGCTGAAGGCATTGGGGAGCCATAGGTACAAAATATATCCCATCATTTCCACCTCTGTTTCCATGTGACCATCTGCCCTTCAATTAAAATTTCTTCTTTTAATTTTTAGACCTAAGAATAAGCCAGAAGTTTTTGCTTCTCTTATTACATTTTCTAGAAGACTTTATGTGATCTAGTTTTTAACTTTTCATAGATGTATTCTATGATATGATTCATAGATTTATTTGACATTAATTATTCCCTCTTCAAGATTCTGAAGATAATATCAAGGAGGTTTATTTTCAACCTCTATTTCCATGGAAGTAGAATCCCAAGGTACCTGCATAGAGTAGCTTTTCCTCTAAGAGAAGTAATCAAACTAGCTGAGCAGCAGAAAATCACTCATTATAGTCTGAAAAATTACAAATAATATTCTGATAAATTACATTTTTGTATACAGTTACCTGCTTTCCTCCATGCCCAAGCCTGAAAGCCTGTCTTTAAAACAGGATATAAGAGAGTTATTATTATTTAAGATACTAAAGGGCCCAAGCAAAAGGAATGACAGTGGGTGGGAAATAGTCAAGTAGATAAGTATCCGTGGTGATGGACAGGGCAAAAAATGGAACTTGTGAAAAGAGAAATGAGTTGGGGCTTCATTCACTCACAGAATCAGCTGTGTCTCTGTCCATAACTGTAACATTTCAGAGAATGCCACTCCTCTTCTAATGCCAGTCTTTCCCTGGTATGTCAAGAAACATCAGCATTGAGATTCAGGAATCCTATTACATGATCTTACTACCGAGGTACTCACAAGTACAATTTCATCTTTAAAATTGTCGAAAGAATTTTAGTCCTATCTAGTCTCCCAAGAAAGCCATAACATGAACAATGCCAGTAACAATTATGACACTAAATTGTCCTTATAAGAATTTAAAAAAATCAATTTTGCCCATTTATATTCATTGTGACTAATTTCCATTTAAATGATCTGCCTTTATTTAGTCTAAAAATGTGTCTGTATCTCCTTTGTTTCTTGGTTGAGAAATTTGCAGTTCTTGAAAGGTGGTTAGGTGGAACTGTTTGAAGACATGTTGGTATGTGCTAATGCTCTTTAATTATAATTCTCTCTTTTTATATTTGGCAGTATATCAGTTACAGCAAGAGGCCCCTCGTCCCAAGAGGATCATTTGCCCTGGGGAGGTCAGTACTCAGCTATTTCCAATACACCTCGTTAAATATGATGAATGGTCAGCACTTTGTTCATATTGGAGGACCTTCAGATTTCCTGGGAGTTGATTTCGTTTAATGTTTGTTAAAGTGTCACCAAATTTAACATCTAAATAATCTATATTTTGAAATCAGGTATTATTTGAAAAATACTAACTTGGAATCAGAAGTCTTACATTTTTCACTACTACAGAGGCAAATTAAGCATCCTTTGTAAACTCTCCAAAATGTGTGTTCTGGTTGTTTTCTTTGTTCCTGCAGTTTTGATACTTTTATCACTTTTTTATTATGAAATGCTTCCAAAAGAGAAAATGCAGAGAATGATAAATATCTGGATACTCTCAACACCCATACTTAGCAAACCTTTACATTTTGTCATATTAAAAAAAAATCCCTACGAGAAAAGTGACTGGGTTTTTATTCTTGGAGATAAGCTTAAAAATATATTGACTCATAAAAATGCTTACCAGGCACAGAACTTTCCCTAGCCCTCCTTTACTCATCAGTTCTCTTATCATCCGGGATGCCAGCAAGATTTGAAAGACAGGACTAAGGCTCTGTTTTCTATTTTTATGCTGACTAGGTGCTTTAACAGCCAGACCAATATCCTTCAAACAAAGGTCCATGGGTCCTTGACTATTTTTGTTATTATGACTTCAATTAAATACAGAATAGCAGATTTCTTTTAAAGTGTCACATCTGCCTTATCAGAGGGAAAGGCTCTAATTCCAACAGTCTTGAGATTTTTCCTTGAACATCAGTACTTTCTGGCAGACTGACCGGATCTGGTTTTGAATCTGTCTCAAAGACTTAGCTACATATGTACCCACACCCAGAGCCAACTTACCACTGTTTAATAAGTGTTTCTATGTGAAATTTTACTTCCGTTGAAGGGCACTGAAGTTCATCAAGTAATCTGAATTTTAAGAGTGGACATTCTCATCCCAGAAATATAGCCTGAGAAGAGAAAATATTTGATCTGTAAGGAAAAATCCAGGATGAGGTCAAATCTTTATTTGGTGGTACGATTTTGTTCCATCACTAACCCTGCTGACTTGTCTTTTGGTTATTAAATAATATCCAAGTAAGAGAAATATAGGATAAATACAAAATTTTTAATGAGATGCTTTAATTAGGGTATTTGGGGTGAGAAATAAGAAACAAGTTGTTAAAAATTCTTTCAGTCCTACTTTACGTTTAGTATTTTGCCATCAGGAAAAATAAAACCATGTGTAGGGAGTTAGAGGAGTTTAAATGTCTCCATGAAAAGAATGTTTGTAAAATTAAAATACAACTAAAGTCTCTTCCTAGAGGTATTAATAAAAAGTCTACTGGTAAGGTTGGGCACTAGAACTTGAAACCCAAGGGGATATAGTAAATATTCATTTGTTCATTTATTTTTTATATATATAATATATAGCTAGAGAGAGAGACTGCTCTGTTCTGACTTAGATCTAGGTGTTGGGAATACAGCAAAGAACTTGGCTATTGGTGCTTTGAGTTTCATATTAATTGTATGTAATTAAAGATATATTTAAGATGTTATCTATGGGTGGGTGTAAAAGAGAGAGAGAGAGAAAGGAACAGATAGAAAGAGAGAGAGAAATAGAAAGAGAGAGAGAGCGAGAGAGAGAAAGAGTCCGAGCACCTCTTTGTCTCTCAAAACCCTTGGAACCATGTCCGTTGTCCTCTTAGCCAGGTGGAATGTTAGCAGTGGAGATGGGTAGATTCAGATTAGCTTCGTGAAGCCTCTTCACAGGGTTCCTCTGAAACTCTTCAGACATCCTATGGGCTGAGGGTCCACAGCCTATCTCTTTAATGTCACACTTGCATCAGAAGGAAGTGCCCCAGAGGCCTTAGCAAAGCAGAGCTGTGAGCCGCAAGCCACCACCATCTGCTGTGACTAAAGGACATGGCGTGTGTACAGCTTTTTTCATCCTTCTCTCTAGTCTTTTAAACCAAGCTTTTCACACTTTGATCTTTATCAATCTGATTCATTAATAAGTTATGCCTGGTGGATGCTGGATTCCTAGGTAACTTGCCTCTAGCAATGCCATATCTCATTTCTACCAGGAAACCTAACACAAAATGGACATTCATCAACTCCATGTCCTCAGCAGGCAGCATGGGGCCATCCAGCCAGGCAGATGTCAGGTGATACAGGGCCGAGTGTGCTGGAGGAACAGGTGCTGCCGAGGCGAGCGCCAGCCAGGGTAGCTTCAGGGCCCTTTGTCCTCCTGTGCAAATAATTCCTGCCCACACTGCTCGGCCTCCCAGCACTTGGCCTCCTTCTGGTGAAGGAGTGGCTGCGGGTGAAACCACTCCTGCTGCAGAGGGTGTTTTAGCAAACGGCTCTGTGCCTTATAGCACACCTGCGTGCTCGGGGATATGCCTGATGAAGAAGCCTTTCAGTTTGAGTGTGTGGCCAGAAAGACTGAAGCTTTATCAACATATTTACATAAGGCCATAAGGCTATTTCTTTTGAACAGTGAGTTATGATTTTTTCTGTGTCTTTGCCATCTTATCCCTCAGCTAGCCATTGAGTCCTCGCTTTACTTTACACACAGCCTTGCTGCCCTCCTTCTTAGTCTCCAGCCCCTCTCCTCTCAGCCACCTTGTCCCTGGCAAGCCTGCCCCGCTGTGTTGCTCCAACACACTCCATCTCTTTTGTTTCTCTGATGACTAATAACCTCCCAGGCTATGGGCCTCTCTCAGGTTCGGGTCCTCCCACTGAAAGTGATACATCCCACATTAGAGCACCAAGTGAGTCTGCAGTTACAGTCATGGAACACTGTCGTTCAAGTGTACAGACACAGGCCAACCTGACTTGAATGCTTGGTGGCTCTCGACGGATACCAACCGCCTAATGGACTTTGTTGGAGAACTAGGCAATCGAGGGTACAGACTGATTCAGCAGGTGAAATCCAGTGAGTTTTGCAAACCCAGGAAGGGAAGCCCGGCTGCAGAGTCAGCTGGGCTTGTTTTGCATCCTTGTTCTACCACTTTCCGGCTACCTGACTTGGAACCAAGCACTTACTCTCTCAGGGGGATTAAGGTCTACCCCCCAGGGCCGACAGCTACTGCGCAGCGTGTTATAAGTGGGATCTATGTGTCAAGTGTCTAGAATGGTGCCTGGCACATCAGAGGTACTCACTGTTGATGACTCATGGCAGATTCAGAAATCTATGGAGAGCAAGTTCTGAGACAGTCATTAGGGACAGAGTCACAGCAATGACAGTATTCTCTGGATGTGAGGGCCAAAAAGGCAGTGATGAAGAACCAGGCACGATTCCTGGGTCAGGGATTAAGCTGCCATGTAAAAAGATGCTGAGGGTGAGGAACAGAAGGAACAAGTGGCTGAACAACGGCTCTGGCGCCAGTGAAGCCAGGGAGGGTCAGTTACTGAAATAACAGTCCATGGCTTTCTTGAGATTCATCGTGGTAAATTAATATTTACTGAGCAGCTACGGCACCTGGCACTCTTCTCTACCGGCATTTCCCGAGCGTTCCGTGCCAAGAGATTCAGAACATCTTCCGGTATGCAAAATTCTCACTTGCCCTTTCTGTCAATTATCAATCAGTCGTCACATAAGCATTTATTAATCACCAAATGTGTGCCTGGGTGGTCTGCTAGGAATAGTGCAGAATATCGACTCCTAAATTTGCATCTCTAGCTAAGACCTCTCCCCTGGGCTCCAAACACCTCGCTCCATCTGTCTACTTGACCTTTTCAGGGAGATGTCCCACGGGCCATCTCTAGCCTAATGCTCAAAGGAGAACTGGACCCCACTCCATTAAATGGCACCTAACTTCAGAAACCTGCATGCCTGTCTCTCCTACCCTCACCCTTTTCTCTTAGCAAGCTGCATTTTCCTCCAAATATATCTTGCATTTGTCACTCTTCTCTGCCTCTAGGACTACCATGGGCTTGGGCCCGTCATCGTTTCTTACCTGGGTTGTTGCTGCTCAGCAACCTCCAGCCTCATCTCCCTGCTTCCACTCTTGGCACTCTCCCTGACACACACACACTCACACACACACACACACACACACACATGCACACCCCATTCTTCAAACAGGAGCCCAAACCATCATTGTTAGATATAAATCCAACTGCTTCAGCAGCTTCCCATTGCTCTTAAAATAAAAGCAAGACCTCGGGCTTCCCTGGTGGTGCAGTGGTTGAGAATTTGCCTGCAGATGCAAGGGACATGGATTTGAGCCCTGGTCTAGGAAGATCCCACATGCGGTGGAGCAACTAAGCCCATGCGCCACAACTACTGAGCCTGTGCGCCTAGAGCCTGTGAGCCACAACTACTGAGCCTGCGCGCCTAGAGCCCATGAGCCACAACTACTGAAGCCCGTGCGCCCAGTGCCAGTGGTCCGCAACAAGAGAAGCCACCGCAATGAGAAGCCCGCGCACTGCAACAGAGAGTGGCCCCCGCTCGCCACACCTAGAGAAAGCCTGTGCGCAGCAACGAAGACCCAACACGGCCAAAAATAAAAACAAATAAATAAATTAATTTAGAAATAAATAAAAGAAAAAAAAAGCAAGACCTCTTGCCATGGCTCTGAGCCGTAGTGTGGCTCCTGCCTTCCTCACTGCCCTGTCTGTAGCATCCTTCTCGGAGTGCACTGCCTTGCAGCCCCACTAGGTCTTGCTCCTATTCATCAAACAGATCATAGTGCTGCTACCACAGGGCCTTTGCATTTGCCCTTTGCCTGGAATTCTTGTCCTCGAGTTCTCTGCATGTCCAAGTTTCAGATCAAATTTCACCTAATAAGGCCCTCCTTGAACCCCCTAAAATTTAGCACCTACAGATCTTCTCTCTCGTTTCACCCTATTTATTTTGTTTATAGGACTTAATACATGCTCTAGTATACTTTTGATCATATTTAACTGTTTTCTTGTTGCTTGTACATCTCTCTCCAGGAGAATACAAGCTCCAGAGATGTCACCAGTCTTAATCATAAGTACTTCCCTAGCATTAAGCCCAGGGCCAAGCAGCAGTGGGTAATCAGTAAATATATGGTAAAATGATGAAAAAAAGGATAGAGACTGCTAACATAAGGAACTTAGAATTCTCAAACTATTACTAATAGCATATCAGATTTACTCAATGCTGTTATTAGGGGAGTGAGTTGAACTTTCTGGCTGTTGTTAAGGTTCTTATGTAAACATGGACTAATACTTTTTCCTGGAACATTCTGACTTTCTTTTTGGCCTTTCCAAAAGGCCAAACGTCAAGATTTACTTGCAAGGTCCCCAAGAATTACCTGAAGAATACAGAATATGCAGAAATTCTTTTATGACTGTAAATGATTTGGTGTCATTTGTCATTCTTTTTTGAAATTGTTGTAGTGAATATGGGATTATAAAAAGCAATTTCAAAGCAGAGAAATAAATTACATACTATCATTTCAAATTGTTCTCCATTTTATGAGGCTTTACTTCCCCTCTCCCTTACCACAGAGTATTTTGGAAGTTTTTTTTTTTAATGCAAAAGTGAATTGTAGAACTGAAGTTCTACAATTCACTTTTGTAGAACCTTTTTTTTTTCTTGATTGTCAGAGGTTAAGCCAAGTACAGATGACAGTGAACTATCTTAAGTTGCCTTAGTACCTTATTTTACCTCCTAGTGAATTGTATTCACTTTTTAAGTATTACCGTAAGTACCCCTTCCCCCTTTTTGTGCCTTTTCTCTAGCTTTTGGTGTTCCTAAATATCTACCCATTTCATCCCTTCTACCTTTATTTGTAAAAACTGTCCTTTTAAGCCTATAAGAGCATTTCATTTTATCATTAGGCTTTTAAGTTTTCATTCACCATGCCTAGATTTCACATCTTAGAGTCTTGTAGCTTTAGGCGTTTCTCTTGTCTTAGACACGTCTGGAAGATCTTAACAAGCCATACTGATTGGCTGTATCATTCTCAACTAGCTCAGTACATTTCAAATCACAGATTTAAAGTAAACTCAGAGGGGTTTTCTAATATTCTACCATCCTCCCCCTTTTCTTCTTCTATTCATTGAAAATAAATGTTTTTTTGAAAACTACTGATTCAAGACATCTATACGATTTGTCTTTAACGTAATGAGATTGATTCTTTAAGCCACAAACAAAAATCAATCCCATTACCTTTTAATTGACTTTATGTGTAGTAATCAGAAGGCTATTTCTTCCCTGGTCAGAAATATTTCTCTTCTTTTCATCCTAGACTTTCTCCACTGGTCTCTTTTCTCCCCTTACTATTGACACAACCTAGAATCAAAGGCGTTCCCCATCATTATTCCCCCCCAGGCTTTCATCTCACTCCCTAATGCAGTCAGGCGTTTTGATGCTGATGTGATTTCATCCTCAGCTAGACTCATTTTGCTTGTAGACCCACTGTTGTAAAGGGAGAAAACCTCATAAAACTAATGTTAGAAAAAAAATTTTAGACATATGAGTTTTATTTTCTTTCTAAAGATAAAACCAAGTTTTCTGCTGCTTTAAATAAAAAGCTGCTTTTTTTTTATTAACAAGTGAGGCCATCTACCAAAATACATAACCTTCCAAAAATTTTACTGTCCTTGGAATATTCTGAATTCCTTCTAGTGTAACACAGATTTTGCACGTTTGCACCTAGAAAATATTTATTCATTTCCAAGGTGATATCGTGAGGAGTGGATAAGGGCTCTTGAGGACAAGCTGCTATACAATTCAGATGCTCAGAGGCTCCAATTCGAGAGGACAGATGGCTAAAGTGGAGAGGGCCCCCAAGGAACAGCATATATATATAAGTTGAGTGAAAGTTGAGGCAAAAGTAGAAGGTTTTTCTCCTTAAAACAGAATAAGGAAAATGAGGGAGAATTAACAGTGATTGATAAGAAGTAAAATTTCTTTTTTTTTAAATGTGCACCTTTTTAAAAAAATTTTCACATGAATTCGTATTTTATTTTATTTTGAGTTTTTGAATTGTTTTATTTATTTTTTTATACAGCAGGTTCTTATTAGTCATCAGTTTCATCCACATCAGTGTATACATTGTCAATCCCAATCTCCCAATTCATCACACCACCACTCCACCCCCCACCCCCTGCTGCTCCCCCCCTTGGTGTCCATACGTTTGTTCTCTACATCTGTGTCTCAATTTCTGCCCTGCAAACGGTTCATCTGTACCATTTTTCTAGGTTCCACATATATGCGTTAATATACGATATTTGTTTCTCTCTTTCTGACTTATTTCACTCTGTATGACAGTCTCTAAATTCATCCACGTCTCTACAAATGACCCAATTTCATTCCTTTTTATGGCTGAGTAATATTCCATTGTATATATGTACCACATCTTCTTTGTCCACTCGTCTGTCGATGAGCATTTAGGTTGCTTCCATGACCTGGCTATTGTAAATAGTGCTGCAATGAACATTGGGGTGCATGTGTCTTTGCGAATTATGGTTTTCTCTGGGTATATGCCCAGTAGTGGGATTGCTGGATCATACGGTAGTTCTATTTTTAGTTCTTTAAGGAAACTCCATACTGTTCTCCATAGAGAACAGTATCAATTTACATTACCACCAACAGGGCAAGAGGGTTCCCTTTTCTCCACACCCTCTCCAGCATTTATTGTTTGTAGACTTTTTGATGATGCCCATTCTAACTGGTGTGAGGTGATACCTCATTGTAGTTCTGATTTGCATTTCTCTGATAATTAGTGATGTTGAGCAGCTTTTCATGTGCCCCTTGGCCATCTGTATGTCTTCTTTGGAGAAATGTCTATTTAGGTCTTCTGTCCATTTTTGGAATCGGTTGTTTGTTTTTTTAATATTGAGCTGCATGAGCTATTTATATATTTTGGAGATTAATCCTTTGTCCGTTGATTCATTTGCAAATATTTTCTCCCATTCTGAGGGTTGCCTTTTCATCTTGTTTGTAGTTTCCTTTGCTTTGCAAAAGCTTTGAAGTTTCATTAGGTCCCATTTGTTTATTTTTGTTTTTAACTCTAGGAGGTGGATCAAAAAAGATCTTGCTGTGATTTATGTCAAAGAGTGTTCTTCCTATGTTTTCCTCTAGAGTTTTATAGTGTCTGGTCTTACATTTAGATCTCTAACCCATTTTGAGTTTATTTTAGTGTATGGTGTTAGGGAATGTTCTAATTTCATTCTTTTATGTGTAGCTGTCCAGTCTTCCCAACACCACTTTTTTTTTTTTTTTTTTTTTTTTTTTTTTTTGCGGTACGCAGGCCTCTCACTGTTGTGGCCTCTCCCGTTGCGGAGCACAGGCTCCGGACGCGCAGGCTTAGCGGCCATGGCTCACGGGCCCAGCCGCTCCGCGGAATGTGGGATCTTCCTGGACCGGGGCACGAACCCGCGTTCCCTGCATCGGCAGGCAGACTCTCAACCACTGCGCCAGCAGGGAAGCCCCTCCCAGCACCACTTATTGAAGACCCTGTCTTTTCTCCATTGTATATCCTTGCCTCCTTTGTCAAAGATTAGTTGACCATAGGTGCCTGGGTTTATCTCTGGGCTTTCTATCCTGTTCCATTATCTATATTTCTGTTTTTGTGCCAGTACCATGTTGTCTTGATTACTGTAGCTTGATTACTGTAGCAGACTATACTGTAGTATAGTCTGAAGTCAGGGAGTCTGATTCCTCCAGCTATGTTTTTTTTTCCCTCAAGACTGCTGTGGCTATTCGGGGTCTTTTGTGTCTCCATACAAATTTTAACATTTTTTGTTCTAGTTCTGTAAAAAATGCCATTGGTAATTTGATAGGGATTGCATTGAATCTGTAGATTACTTTGGTTAGTATAGTCATTTTCACAATATTGATTCTTCCACTCCAAGAACATGGTACATCTCTCCATCTGTTGGTATCATCTTTAATTTCTTTCAACAGTGTCTTATAGTTTTCTGCATACAGGTCTTTTGTCTCCCTAGGTAGATTTATACCTAGGTACTTTATTCTTTTTGTTGCAATGGTAAATGGGAGTGTTTCCTTAATTTCTCTTTCAAATTTTTCATCATTAGTGTATAGGAATGCAAGAGATTTCTGTGCATTAATATTGTATCCTGCAACTTTACCAAATTCATTGATTAGCTCTAGTAGTTTTCTGGTGGCATCTTTAGGATTCTCTATGTATAGTATCATGTCATCTGCAAACAGTGACAGCTTTACTTCTTTTCAAATTTGTATTCCTTTTATTTCTTTTTCTTCTCTGATTGCCATGGCTAGGACTTCCAAAGCTATGTTGAATAATAGTGGTGAGAGTGGACATCCTTGTCTTGTTCCTGATCCTAGAGGAAATGCTTTCAGTTTTTCACCATTGAGAATGACGTTTGCTGTGGGTTTGTCATATATGGCCTTTATTATGTTGAGGTAGTTTCCCTCTATGCCCACTTTCTGGAGAGTTTTTATCATAAATGGGTGTTGAATTTTGTCAAAAGCTTTTTCTGCATCTATTGAGATTATCATATGGTTTTTATTCTTCAATCTGTTAATAAGGTGTATCACATTGATTGATTTGCATATATTGAAGAATCCTTGCATCCCTGGGATACATCCCACTTGATCATGGTGTATGATCCTTTTAATGTGTTGCTGGATTCTGTTTGCTAGTATTTTGTTGAGGATTTTTGCATCTATATTCATCAGTAATATTGGTCTGTAATTTTCTTTTTTTTTTTTTTTTGCGGTACGCGGGCCTGTCACTGTTGTGGCCTGTCCCGTTGCGGAGCACAGGCTCCGGACGCGCAGGCTCAGCGGCCATGGCTCACGGACTCAGCCGCTCCGCGGCATGTGGGATCTTCCCGGACCAGGGCGCGAACCCATGTCCCCTGCATCGGCAGGCGGACTCTCAACCACTGCGCCACCAGGGAAGCCCTGTAATTTTCTTTTTTTTTGTAGTATCTTTGTCTGGTTTTGGTATCAGGGTGACAGTGGCCTCATAGAATGAGTTTGGGAGTGTTCCTTCCTCTGCAGTTTTTTGGAAGAGTTTGAGAAGAATGGGTGTTAGCTCTTCTCTAAATGTTTGATAGAATTCACCTGTGAAGCCATCTGGTTCTGGATTTCTGTTTATTGGAAGATTTTTAATCACAGTTTCAGTTTGATTACTTGTGATTAGTCTGTTCATATTTTCTATTTCTTCCTGGTTCAGCCTTGGAAGGTTATACCTTTCTAAGAATTTGTCTATTTCTTCCAGGTTGTCCATTTTATTGGCATAGAGTTGCTTGTAGTAGTCTCTCAGGATGCTTTGTATTTCTGCAGTGTCTGTTGTAACTTCTCCTTTTTCATTCCTAATTTTATTGATTTGAGTCCTCTCCCTCTTTTTCTTGATGAGTCTGGCTAATGGTTTATCAATTTTGTTTATCTTCTCAAAGAACCAGCTTTTAATTTTATTGATCTTTGCTACTGTTTTCTTTGTTTCTATTTCATTTATTTCTGCTCTGACTTTATGATTTCTTTCCTTCTACTAACTTTGGGTTTTGTTTGTTCTTCTTTCTCTAATTCCTTTAGGTGTAAGGTTAGATTGTTTATTTGATATTTTTCTTGTTTCTTGAGGTAGGCTTGTATAGCTATAAACTTCCCTCTTAGAACTGCTTTTGCTGCATACCATAGGTTTTGGATCATCATGTTTTCATTGTCATTTGTCTCGAGGTATTTTTTGATTTCCTCTTTGATTTCTTCAGTGATCTCTTGGTTATTTAGTAACGTATTGTTTAGCCTTCACGTGTTTGTGTTTTTTACATTTTTTTCCCTGTAATTGATTTCTAATCTCATAGCATTGTGGTCAGAAAAGATCTTGATATGATTTCAGTTTTCTTAAATTTACTGAGGCTTGATTTGTGACCTAAGATGTGATCTATCCTGGAGAATGTTTCATGCACACTTGAGAAGAAAGTGTAATCTGCTGGTTTTGGATGGAATGTCCTATAAATATCAATTAAATCTATCTGGTCTACTGTGTCATTTAAAGCTTGTGTTTCCTTATTAATTTTCTTTTTGGATGATCTGTCCATTTGTGTAAGTGAGGTGTTAAAGTCCCCCACTATTATTGTGTTACTGTTGATTTCCTCTTTTACAGTTATTAGCAGTTGCCTTATGTGTTGAGGTGCTCCTATGTTGGGTGCATATATATTCATAATTGTTATATCTTCTTGGATTGATCCCTTGATCATTATGTAGTATCCTTCCCTGTCTCTTGTAACCTTCTTTATTTTAAAGTCTATTTTATCTGATATGAGTATTGCTACTCCAGCTTTCTTTTGATTTCCATTTGCATGGAATATCTTTTTCCATCCCCTCACTTTCAGTCTGAATGTGTCCCTATGCCTGAAGTGGGTCTCTTGTAGACAGCGTATATATGGGTCTTGTTTTTGTATCCATTCAGCAAGCCAGTGTCTTTTGGTTGGAGCATTTAATCCATTTACATTTAAGGTAATTATTTGAAATATTTGTTCCTATTACCATTTTCTTAATTGTTTTGGGTTTGTTTTTGTAGGTCCTTTTCTTCTCTTGTGTTTCCCACTTAGAGAAGTTCCTTTAGCATTTGTTGTAGAGCTGGTTTAGTCATGCTGAATTCTCTTAGCTTTTGCTTGTCTGTAAAGCTTTTGATTTCTCCTTCAACTCTGAATGAGATTCTTGCCGGGTAGGGTAATCTTGGTTGTAGGTTCTTCTCTTTCATCACTTTAAGTATATCATGCCACTCCCTTCTGGCTTGTAGAGTTTCTACTGAGAAATCAGCTGTTAACCTTATGGGAATTCCCTTGTATGTTATTTGTCGTTTTTCCCCAGCTGCTTTCAATAATTTTTCTTTGTCTTTAATTTTTGCCAATTTGATTACTATGTGTCCTGGTGTGTTTCTCCTTGGGTTTATCCTGTATGGGACTCTCTGTGCTTCCTGGACTTGGGTGGCTACTTCCTTTCCCATATTAGGGAAGTTTTCGACTATAATCTCTTCAAATATTTTCTCAGGTCCTTTCTCTCTCTCTTATCCTTCTGGGACCCCTCTAATGCGAATGTTGTTGCGTTTAATGTCGTCCCAATGGTCTCTTAGACTGTCTTCATTTCTTTACATTTTTTTTTCTTGATTCTGTTCCGCAGCAGTGAATTCCACCATTCTGTATTCCAGGTCACTTATCTGTTCTTCTGCTTCAGTTATTCTGCTATTGATTCCTTCTAGTGTATTTTTCACTTCAGTTATTGTATTGTTCATCTCTGTTTGTTTGTTCTTTAATTCTTCTAGTTCTTTGTTAAACATTTCTTACATCTTCTCGATTTTGCCTCCATTCTTTTTCCAAGTTCCTGGACCATCTTCACTATCATTATTCTGAATTCTTTTTCTGGAAGGTTGCCTATCTCCACTTCATTTAGTTGTTTTTCTGGGGTTTTATCTTGTTACTTCATCTGGTGCATAGCCCTCTGCCTTTTCATCTTTTCTGTCTTTCTGTGAATGTGTTTTTTGTTCCACAGGCTGCAGGATTGTAGTTCTTCTTGCTTCTGCTGTCTGCCCTCTGAGAAGTAAAATTTCTTAAGAAGCTACTACTAGAGATGAAGTACTACATTGTGTAGTTAGTTGTTTTAGAAAAAAAAAGAATAACCGATAGCATCATGTATTATAACACACGCTCTGTTATCCTCACTTAGTCTGTGACAGCCGTAACCCAAGATACCATTGCTCACAGATCGGGGGAGGGAGAGGGGTGGTCCAGACTGAGGGCACAGAGGTTATGAGGAGGTGCTGGCTTTTGTAGGGCCAACCTTACCCAAACAGAAAGCAAAGGTCTCCACACCAGTCGCTATCTAGAACAACCCACAGTATGTCTGCTCTGTGACTCAGAGGTCAGGTCCAACAAAATTTCAGGTGTGGCCAGGATCCTCTGAGAAAGGGAACAGGTACATAGCACTGCGTGCACTAGTGAGATTTAAAAGACATGCTTCACATTTGACTCATCTGGTTAAACATTAACTGAGAAATAATGTTGATGGGGGCAGGTTGCACTTTGCCCCGAGCAAGCCATGTTTCCTAGGGTAGTGTGGCCTGGCTAATCAAGCAGTGAGACGTTTGGAGAGTAATGTGGATGGCACAGTCTCAGACTGTCCCGATCTGACTGGGGCTGCTCTGAGGGATATTGCCTAATTATTTACTGCTGTCAGTCTTTCCATAGGAATGAGTGCTAACACATACGGATCACTTCCTGTGCCCTGAGCACTGGGTTAAGAGTTTCACATATGTTATTTCTCATAACAGTGCCATGGCGATTGTTATCTGTCTCGTTTTATAAGAGGAAATGAGACAAATAGCACAGGAAGGGCAGAGCCAGATTCAGACTCAGATAGTCCAAGTCCAGGACTGGCCTTCTAACCCAGTGATTCTGAAAGTGTGGTCCTAAGACCAGCAGCAGCGGCATCACCAGGGAACCTATCAGAAATGCAGATTTTCTGGCCCACCCCCGACCTGCGAATCACAGACTCGGAGTTGGGGCCCAGCAATCTGGGTTTTAACAAACCCTGCAGGTCATTCTGATGTTCGCTCAAGTGGGAGGACCACTGCTGTAGCCATTGTTCTCACTTCCTCTACTTTCTTTTTTTTAAAATTGAAGTATAGTTGATTCATAATGCTGTGTTAGTTTCTGGTGTACAGCAAAGTGATTCGGTTTATATATATATATTCTTTTTCAGCGTCTTTTCCATTATAGGCTATTACAACATACTGAATATAGTTCCCTGTGCTATACAGTAAATCCTTTTTGTTTATTTTATATATAGTGGTATGTCTCTGTTAATCCCAAATTCCTAATTTATTCCTCCCCGCCTTTCCTCTTAGGTAACCATAGTTTTTTTTTTTTTTTCTATTTCTGTGAGTCAGTTTCTGTTTTGTAAATAAGTTCATTTGTATCATTTTTTTAGATTCCACATATAAATGGTATCATATGGTATTTGTATCTTTCTGACTTATTTCACTTCCTAGAATATGATAATCTCTAGGTCCATTCATGTTACTTCAAATGGCATTATTTCATTCTTTTTTTATGGCTGAGTAGTATTCCATTGTGTATATATACCACATCTTCTTTATCCATTCATCTGTCAATGGATATTTGGGTTGCTTCAACGTGTTGGCTGTTGTAAATAGTGCTGCCAGGAACATTGGGGTGCATGTATCTTTTCAAATGAAATGGTCTCTCTGCTTTCTGTTTCATGCTGCTTTCCCTATGCCCTGTACTAGGAGAATCAAGATGCTTTGTTTCCTGATGACGCTTACTGTTTGCCCAGCACTGTGCTAGATTTTTCATGAACTTCAAAGTCGATGCCAAGTCACCCCATAGCCACCATTTTTTCTAGATGTACTTCCTCCTAGATATTATTTTCCACCCTTTAAAAGTATTTTGCCTTTGCCTTTCTTCTTTGCTATGTCTAGCTTTCCCACGCCCTCATATGTTGCAGAGGCCAAATATGGATCTTTGTAGGGGAATGGTCAGTGCTTAATTTAACCTGGTTTTCTACGCCCACCACCGTCCTCCCACCCTTCTTAGTCTTATGTTTGCAGGACTAATTAACAAAAATATTCAAATTCAGTTCTAATCAGGTGATTCATACTCATGTTTGTCCATATTTGGTATATATTCTTATGAACTCCAGCTCTTTTTAGATGTTTTCCTTACCTTGTGACTGTGCAGAAATCCCGGCTAGATCTATTTACTCTTGCTTTTTTTTTTGGCTGCATTGGGTCTCTGTTGCTGCGCGTGGGCCTTCCTCTAGTTGCGGCGAGTGGGAGCCACTCCTCACTGCAGTGCGTGGGCCTCTCACTGCAGCGGCCCCTCCCGTTGCAGAGCACGGGCTCTAGGTGCACGGGCTTCAGCAGCTGTAGCAGGCGGGCTCAGTAGCTGTGGTTCGCGGGCTTAGTTGCTCCGCAGCATGTGGGATCCTCCCAGACCAGGGATCAGACCTGTGTCCCCTGCATTGACAGGCAGATTGCCGACCACCACGCCACCAGGGAAGTCCCTTTACTCTTGCTTTTAATGGACCTTTGCATTAATAAAAATGCCAAATCCATTATCATTATGTCAGGAATACTGTGAATTATATTTCTATTTTCCAAGTGCTAGTCACTTCATTCAGTGGATCATCTCTGTGCTCAGTGCGTAGCTCTCAATTCAGGATTGCAGGCAATTAAATTACCAATAAAAGCTAGTCCAGTGCTGGTGTAGTCCTGACCTTGCCTCCTTGCCTCAGTCTACCACTCCTTTTGCCGTCCCCAGGTTTACTGGTGCCATTGGTAATCAGTCACCTTTGGCTCTGTCCTCTGACAAACCACAGTCTTGGCATTAGCTCTCAGTACACCGTATCTCCCTGTCTTGTTGGACAGAATAGCAAGCTTTGCTTTCGCGATAGTATCTCTTTCTTCCTCCTTATTTACATGGCCAGTGTCATCTCCCCATCTACTGTGGGAGGAAATTAAATAGCCTTGGCACAGCCCGACAAAGGCATATTGGATGCCATCAAGCACCTTGTGTCTTCCCAGGTAATTACGCATCGATCGTTAGATGAATTGTTCTCGTGTCTCCAGGGGTATTTCTACCGCGTCTGTAATTACACTTTTCTGGTTGTCCCTTTGATCTGCTGTGATCCTCCAAGTTCCATGACTTCTCGAAGACCATGCTTAATGACGCTGCTGCAGCACCTTTCAATTCAAGGATACAGATCAGATCCCTCAGAGTTTCAGTATTCCCCACCGTTTAACAATATAATTCAACTATTTGCTGTCTTAGTTCATTTTGATTTTGTAAGTTGGCATCAGTATGCCATAGAGTAAAAATGAATGATTCTCTCCTTTCTGCGCAGTAAGAGACAAAAGGGCATGAACACAAATAGATGATTTGACCCAGCATTAAATAAAAAGGCCTTTTGAGGCACTGGCAAAAGCTCAGAGTTTTGAGCTAACTATAAGATGTCCTGAAACCGATTTTTAAGAATGGACTCTAATGTTTGTTAGTCTAACATAGCCATTGGCAGCTTTTTTTGTAAATAAAGTTTTATTAGAACACAGCAATGCTCATTCCTTTACGTATTGTCTACGGCTGCTTTTTTGCTTCCATGTGCAGTACTTGAGACAGATTGTATGGTCCTCAAAGTATTTATTATCTAATCCTTGACAGAAAAAGTTTCCTGACTCCTAGTCTTGCACTTGAAGTAACTTTGAAGAGTGAGTTAATACATGTACAGCACTCAGAACAGTGCCTGGCATTTATCTATGGGAAGTACTGGTCTTTAATTTCTACCACTTCCCAAGCACTTGTGTAAATATTAGCCAAAAAGGGAATTTTAGACCTGTAATGTAGGATGAATTTGATCCCAAGCCATTATAAGGAACATTTTGACCTTCATATTTAACACATGTAAATTGATGAAAGAAGCCAAGGCAGTTACAATAAGAAGTTGTAAAAAAAAAAAAAAAAAGTTGTTCTTTCACCTGCTTTCTCACGGCCACTTCCTCCCATCAAGAAATGGTAGCCTGTTAGAAGACGTAGCCCAGTGCTTCATAAGCAGGAAATTGAAGAGATGTGTGGAATCTCTTTATTTGGTAACACCATCTGAACATGCAAACTAAGCTCACTTTCTTTAATTTCAGGAACAGAGCTGGTGTTACCTTCCTATTAAAAGTCTATATGTTACTGAATTCTGATTAATGATTTGCCTGCTGAAGCATCTGGGGGAAAGATTGCCATGTCTATAACTTACTATGAAATACAGCCCCCCACAAATTTGGATTATTGGATGGATAGAGGGATGAAGAGATATGCCATAGAGCAAGTATATATAGTACATGACAGAATCTAGGTGGTGCATATATGGGTGTTTGCTGTAAAAGTCTTTCAATATTTCTGCCTGTGTGAAGATTTTCATAATAAACTGTCAAGAAGAAAAACAAAGAACGTTTGTGCAAGATGAGCAATGGCAGGGCATGCTCCGGCCCAGGCAACAAAAATGAAAGATAGGAGGGTGTCTCAGTGTCAGAGCTGCTGCAAACACCATAAGCTCAAGAATTTTTAATGTGGAATAATTTGTCAGAAAAAGAATCTGAAAGCAAGGACAAACATTAATAAGGCACTTTTACTCTTATTTATTACCATGTTGGGAATTGTTTGGGGGAAATGCCTGTTTCAGAAATGCTAAATTAAGTAATTTTTTTAAATAATAGAGAACAGGCTTCTGGATTTTATGGCATCATCACCATGTAGCAAAATGAATACGGGACCTGAAATCAACTAGGTTTCAACCCTGAATCTTCTGCTAACCATGGGTAGGACTGGGAGAAAATTAATTTATCTCTCCGAACTGCAGCTTTCTCATCTATGAAAAGGAGGCAAAGATACATAGTCCACCCTCCTGGTAGAAGAATAAATATAAAAGCATTCTGAAAGCCATGAAGGTGTCACCAGACAGTGAGTTCTCAATGGGGGCAGTATTATGCCCAAGGGGTGGCGATTGGTTCTTCAGGGCGCTCATAAAAAATTTTACTATTTCAGTGTATAAAGCACAGATATACATATAGAACATAAACAGGTATACAATCTATCTGTAGTATTGAAATTTCACTGGGAAGAGATGATTAGGGAAGAAGAACAAGGAAGGTTATAATGCAAACAATACTGAGAACATTTTGCTGGATAATCTTTAATTCCTACCGTCTCCTAAGTTCTGTCTCCTTTTTTTATAGGTAGCTTAATCTGATCCATCAGTTCGAGCACCTAAATTTGAATTCTTACATTGAATACTTACATTTGAATCTTATATTTCTAGGAGGAGGGAGAAAAAGTAAAACTTCTGGGGAGAAGAATGAGAATGATGGACATTGTCTTTTCCAAAGCACATGTAGTACCACTTAACCCAAATACCATTAAGCTTTGAAGGAAGGAATTTGCTAACAAGAATGAGGAATTAAATGAGTGTACTCACCCAGTCTTTTTCCTGCTAGAAATTTAACAGTAGCATTAATTTTCCCTTGATTTGCTTCGATTCTATTGGGTACTTCAAGCTCTTTGAGCCTAAGAGGTACGTGGAGAATTTAAAGAGAGTTCCAAGGAGAATAATGAAGATGAATTAAGGTTTGGAAAATAGGATCTATTGGAAAAGATTAAAAGAACAAGGATTATTTAGTGTGAGGAAGAACCGGCCATCAGGTAGCACAGAGATGGCTTCTAATAATGGAAACCTCCTATGGAGAATATGCTCAGGTTCTTATCTGTACTGAAAACCAAAGGAAGGGAAAAAGTGTATTTTGAAGCAAGAGAGATGTGAGATTAGATATTAAGATAAAATAACTGTCCATGATTAAATCCTAGACTTTGACTCTCCTTTATGGGATTTTTTCAAAATAAGGTGCCTGTCTGTAGGATGTATCAGGAGGAGGGACAAGTGAACCCATCACCTTTGCTTCTCCTGCCCTGGTCAGAGGCCGACCAGCCAACCTGGCCAATGTGGCCTCCATGGGCTCTGGCTTGATGGGAAGAAAGTCATTTTTCCTGGAGCTGTGGCTTCAGGATGTCAGAGGATGAGTACCAAGCCCTAGCCAAGAGATCACAGCCAGAGCAATACGCCCAGCTGGGTTGTCCATACAAGCAGTGCCAGAGGTGGGTGTTGGGTGTCAACACACGGAGCCAAGGAATCGGTGTCAGAGAAGACGTAGCAAGGAAGAGTGGGTCAAAGTGAGCTGCTGGGAAGATGCTGTGGACCAGCTGCCGAGGAGAGTAATGCCCGTGGCTAGGCTTTTAAGTGCCGTTGGAAGGCTACTGTGAGAGTAGATCAAAATCCATGTAGAAGTCTTAGGAAGTTGTTCATTCTTTCCATGTTTGGAAACTACTGCCCAAAATCATGGTTTCCACTCCTGCATATGTGTCAGAATCCCCTGTGGAGCTTTGTAAACCTCACAGCCACCCTGGCTCCAGCCTTAGAGATTGGGATTTAATGGGAATATCACTTAGCATTCTTTTGTGAGCAACGGAAACCAAATCTGGCTAAATTTAGGGGTGGGGGGAAGATTGGGAAGAGCGGGTAGTGAGGAGAGTGGTTGGAAAGATATGAAGAAATTTTCTGAACAGAAAAAAAAAAAAGGCTGAACAAGGGGCTTTGGGAAGGATCTGTGAATCAGGACATCTCCAGGGATCCAGGAAATACGATGGCTGCACCTCTGAGCAGTAGAGTGTGTGGTTAGGGGCCCAGGCTCTGGGATATTACGGCCTGCTTTTATACCCTGTTTCTCTGTGCTTCAGTTTGCCCTTTGGAAATGGGTGTGATAGATTTTTACCTATGTGCTAGTCATGAGGACTGAATGCGTCAACATACGGCAAGAAAGTGCTTAGCACAATTCTTGGCACACAGTGAGTTCTTAATGACTATTAGCAATTATTTTTCTTGTTGCTGTTAGGCTCTGCCATGCATGTGAATCAGCTGTAACCATTTCTCTTAATGGCTTTTCCTCAACTTGCAAATTCCAGGGTCAGAGCATCTGAGCAGCTTATATTGGTTCACATGTTCACCCCTTGGCCCCAGAATGTGCAGGAATTTGATTAGCAGAATCACTGACTACCAGTCATGGTTGTTCACTGTGGGCGTCATCCTTCACTCTTTGGAGATTCAGAAAACTGGGAGGGGAGCAAGTTTTGTCCTATGGTGTAGAAGCATAAAGGACCAAGGTGTGAGCCAGCAGTACTGCCTATCTTGCCATGCACGCCCCTTCTGAAATTTCAGTGAGCCCAGGAAGGGAATGTAGGGCCATTAGCAGAGCGGTCTTTCAAATAATGTATTACTTCCATTGAAGCTGAGCTCTGTATAACATATGCTGTTGGTTGCTAGGACAACAGAGGTGAAAAGACAGGAGCCCTTTCCGTAAGGAGCTCTCATCCTGAGGTTGTAAAGGCCAACAGTCCCAATCCTAATAAGATCCTGGCCCTAACTGAGGCCTTTATAAAGTTCATAGAGAGGCTAGGAAACCATACCTAAACTCGTGTGAGTTGGCCAGGAAAGATTTTCCTACCATAGTAGCATCTTGCCTCTTAGTTTTAAGATCAGTGAGATTTTGCCAGGTTAGGGGGCATAGACAGGTTAGAGAGCAAGTATTAGAATTCCAGGCAGAGGAAATATCACAACCAAAGAATGGCCAAAGTCTATGAACAACCAAGGTGTGAAACTACAAGGCATTCTGTATTAAGAACTGAAAGAATTGGGGAACGAGGATGTGGTGGAGCAGGAGTGTGTGTGCTAAGGACTGTCGACTGAAAAAAACGCACAACCTACAAGTTGAGAATTATGTTTTATTTGGCAGACAAACTGAGGACTTAAGCCTGGGAGACAGCCTCTCAGACGGCTCTGAGGGACTGCTCTGAAGAAGTAAGGGAGGAGCTGGATATATATAGGAGTTTTTGCCAAAAAAAAAAAAAAAAAAGCAGGTAGTTGGAACATCAAAAGATTACTGATTAAAGAAAGGAAGATTCTGTATACTATTCATTTATTCATTCAATAAATATTTATTGAGCACCTACTATATACCAGCTCTGTTCTAGACTCTGGAGATACAGCAGTAAGCAAAACACAAAAATCTCTACCCTTGTGTAGTTTCTATTTGAATGGCAGAGACTGGCAAAAAGCCCACAATTAAAATATATAGTTGGCAAAAAGCCCACAATTAAAATATATAGTATCTCAGATGATGATAAATGTAGTGGAAAAAAATAAACCAGAGAAGAGATATGGGGTCTGCCAAAGAAAGGAGGCGCCACTTTTAAGTAGAATAGTCTGGGAAGGCCCCACTAAGTTGTGTGGTTTTGACCACATGGCAGTGAAGAATTTGGAGCAGAGAGTAACACAATGAGATCTGCATTTTCTGCCCTCAGTGCGAAAGATAAATTGGAAGATGATTAAAGTGCAGACAGGGAGACCTGTAAAAAGACAATTTCAGTAGTCCAGGTGACTATGCAGTGCAGTGAACATGAGGAAAAAGAGAGAGCACTTCAAGAGCAATTAAGAAATTACATACAATGGACAGGACTTAATGACAGTGGGGTTGGGAAAGAGGAAGGAATCTGGGATGACAATTTCTGGCTTGGGCACTGGGTGGCTGATGCCCTGAGTAGTACCACTCACTGGGATGGGGAGAAAAGGAGGTTGGCCATCAGATGTGGTGAACAGATACCAGTAAGTTCCCTACATACGAACGAGTTCCGTAATGAGGGCACATTCGTAAGTCCAATTTGTTCGTAAGTCCAACAAAGTTAGCCTAGGTACCCAAATAACACACTCGGCTATATATACTGTACTGTAATAGGTTTATAATACTTTTCACACAAATAAAACATAAAAAACAAGCAAACAAAAAAGAAAACATTTTTAAGCTTACAGTACAGTACCTTGAAAAGTACAGTAGTGCAGTATAACAGCTGGCACACAGGGGCTGGCATCGAGTGAACAGGCAAGACGAGTTACTGACTGGAGGAGGGAGAGGAGGTGGGAGATGGTAGAGATGAAGGATCGTCAGCAACAGGAGACGGAGGGCAAGCTGCAGTTTCACTCACGCCTGACGTGGATGGCACAGGTTCTGGCTCCTTGCTGGAACCAGATGCACGTTCGCATTTTTGAGAGTTCGCAACTTGAAGGTTCGTATGTAAGGGACTTACTGTATTCCTGTAACAGTCAGCCCACCCAGGTGTCCAGATGGGAGGGTTGAGGGGTTTAACAGCTGAAGATCAACCCACCTTTTACAGCAGAGTCGGTGTTTTCTGTGAGTGCACCATCTCTTTTGTTCCCTGGACAATTTCTCTTCCTCTTGGTGTAGGAGAAGGTTATGGGCTCTGGTGTCAGTCGGATGTCGGTTTGGATTCATCTCCATGCCGCTGTGTGATCTTCAGGTGATGTAGTCACAGGGCCCTCCCTCTTCTCCTCTGTGGACTAGGAATGCCAGTCTCTACATAACTCACCTGTTGGGAGAACCGAAGCACACACACTGAAGGCACCTGTGAGGTGTTGCCTCCTCCTCCGCTCCTCCTGGGCTGTGCCCTCGGTGGGGTTCTGGGTCAGGGTCAGTAGGTCTGAACCTGGAGAAACCCAGAACCAGGAGCAAAGGGCTGAATGTGCAAGGCATGGGTATTTGTATGAGTGTGTGTCTGGGTGTAGTTACCCTTCCAGTACTTTTCAAATCCAAATATAAGGAATTTGGGCAATTCACCTTCCTCTTTTATGCTGCTTGTTTTGTAAAGGTGCTTATATAACTAAACCTGGGAAATCAGGACATCACTGAGGTACTAGACAGCCATTCAATGCTTCACCCCCACCCCACCCCACCCCACCCCCGAGTGCGCTCTCTAACACTGAGAGTGTGAGTGGTGGAAGTTTTGTTTCCAGCCCAGGGATCAAGGCATAGTTTCAAAGCAACATGCTGTGGTGTGGGGTCCCATGGCATAAGGGATTTATTTATTTATTTATTTATTTAAAAAAAAAAAAAGATCTTTATTAGAGTATAATTGCTTCACAATACTGTTAGTTTCTGTTGCACAACAAAGTGAATCAGTCATATGCATACATATATCCCCATATCTCCTCCCTCTTGCATCTCCCTCCCACCCTCCCTATCCCACCCCTCTAGGTGGTCACAAAGCACCGAGCTGATCTCCCTGTGCTATGCTGCTGCTTCCCACTAGCTAACTGTTTTACATTCGGTAGTGTGTATATATCGATTAGTTCACATGTATGCATATCGTGGTTGATATTCTTGAATAATATCTTAAATTTTTTTCTTTAGTGTTTTTCATATTTTAGATTGTTTATAATTTTTCCAAGGGGGGAGAGAGGTTGGTTCCCTTATTAATCTGATTGAGCTGTTAGTCTATTCAGTTTTGTATTTATCTGAGCTATTTCCCTGAGTAGTTGGAGGTATTTCTGTCTTTTCTTGAAAGGTGCTCTTATAAATTATCAGTATTATCAAAAACAAGTATTACCTCTTACCTTCCTTTTACTCCATTTTATTTTATGTTTTTAAAGTATTTGTTGCTTATTTGCATTTTAGTTAAAAGAATGTTTCTTACTGATCTTCCTTGGGAATACTCGAGAGTTCAAAGTTCTTTTAGTCTAAAGTAGGGTTTCTCAACCTCAACATCATAGACATTTTGGGTGTTCTGACCTGTGTATTGTAGGATGTTTACCACCATCCCTGGACTCCTACCCGCTGGATGTCAGTGGCACCCTCCCCCTAGTCATGACCATCAAAACTGTCTCCAGACATGGCCAAATATCTCCTGGGGAATGAAAAACACCTCCCCTCCCAGTTGAAAACCACTGGTCTATGAAAAGTCTTTTTAATTGTTCTAATATTGTCACTGATTTTTAAATCATAATTCCTGGAGAAATATGAGAAAAAAAGGAGAAGAAGGCAGAAAACAAACCAAATGAATGGAAACTGCTTTGGTCCTGAGCACGCAACCTGATATTGTGCGCATCTGCATGTTAGCAGAATGTTTATAGTAGGTTACTAAGGCACCCGACTTGTGGGTACTTACATAACTTAGGAAAACCATTGGTAATCTTTTAAGGAGGTTTATTACAGAAAGACTGGTCAGTAGATTTTTTATAATACACTCTAATCAAGACAGGAAGGAATGCACCTCATCAGCATGCCCTCAGAATCCTGGAAGGGTTAAAGTGATGCCATGAGGAAAACTAAAGAAAAGAAACCGGAGATTACACGTTTGCTCAATTTTCATTCTATACTATGCAATCTGACCACAAGAATGTAAATTTCAGTACTTGCATTTTCTTTCTCTCCCTTTCAACAGAGATCTTTGATTTCTAATTAGAAGGGAATAATCCATATTTATTTTTTTCTGGATGAAATTGCCCCAGTATCACCAATACAAATCCCCCCATCAAAAGCCTTTTCTCCTACACTTGATCTGTATCTCAGAGAATCCGGCAGTCTAGCTGCCCTGTGTAGGAGGTTGCTAAATTGGGTTTTTAAATTATTTCTATTAGGCAAAAACTTAACACATACCAGCTGCTGAGGGATTATAAAAGCTTAGTTTTTTTCAATAATTGGAAACCTTGTTTACAGGGGACTCACAATATTCTTTAAATGCCTTTGTGTTGAATATAAAAGAACTTGTGTTTATCTAGGCAATGATAATCTGACTATAAAGCAAACTCATTTAAGGCTTATGCTTCCTGTCTCTCACTATGCAGCTGTCACCCTACTGTTCTTTCAAGCTTTGCAAAACGCTGAGAATTTTTCCTTAAAATTAGAAGAATAAATTGAAAAACAAACCAGGTAGTTTGGAATACATTTAATTCTAAATCACAGGGAAATCGTTGAGAGACCCAGAATATCACAACATCTAGGCAAATTTATTCCAAGTTCTCGTTTGTTAACTCATTGACAGAAGTCCAAGGAGATTTTAAGGTGTTCAGTCCTGGCAAAGAAAAATCAAGGACAATTCAGATAATTCAGACTGAAACCAGTCCGTAGAATTTTGCTAGCCAATGAAGCCATCAGCATTGATTGGCATCTGCTCTGGAGAAGCTGGGAAGCACAGTATTGTAGTTAAAGGTATGTGTGCTGAGTCCAAAGGCACTTACTAGATCTATGACCTCAAGCTAGTTATTTGAGGGCTTTGTGTAAAATAATCGCACTCGCTTCCCTCATAGGTTTGTTTGGAGGCTTAAATGAGATCAACACGTGAAAACCTAAGGACGGTTCCTGGCACAGAATAGCCACTCAGTAAATGTTAGCCTATTACCACAACTTTTTTTCCAAGCCCTACCGGTTTTTACATGCATTATCTCACCTAATCTTTGAAAGAGCCTTATTAAAATAGTACATCTTTATAACTCCAGTTTTATTGAAAGTCGAGGGAAATGAGATGCAAAGAAGTTTAATAACCTATTCAGGGTCACACAGCAATTGAATTGACAGCGGGGCTCTTCGTTCATGATCTTTGTCTCATTCTGCAAACATTTAATGAGTACAGGCACCCTTTGCTCTCAGAACAATCACTCTCCGAATATTTGCTGTAACAACTTACAGAAGGTTTTAGCCAATATCATTCTCCCAGTTAAAAACCTGCTGCCACAAGTTCTCCTATGTGTGACGGCTTCTCAAACTTTAATGTGTATGTGACTCCCCTTCGAAATGCACATTCTGCATTTCTCACAAGCTCCAAGGTGATGCCCATGCTGTCGGTCCCCAGATCACACATTGAGTAGCAGGAAAGCTAGGTGATGCAAGAGGGGCTCCTCTCATACCTCAGAGTCCTCCTGTTCTACCTCCTGTTTAAACATACTGCACATTATACCCATAACTCCCCCCACTTTCCCCTGAGGGTTTAGCTCCTCAGTATTTGTTTGGGCCAGGTACCTGGGGGCACTACCAATTCAGGCCTGATTTAGATAGTATCTTTCAAATCTTTGGCAATATTATTTCATTGTGTTTTTTATTATAGAACATTCTCAGTGTAGAAGGATAATGAAATTCCTATTCTGTTCAGCTGCAGACTGTACATAAACATACCTATTAATCACATCATGAAGTGTTAAACAATTACATAATTGGCATTTAAATATTTTATATTATGCAGAAATTCTTATCAGGTTGTTATATAATTATTTAAAAGAATTTGAATAATATCTAAGACATTGATGTTTTGGGATGCTCTAAGAACGAATTATTATTTTTTTCCATTTAAAATAATGGAATATAGGCTCTTGCTGTTTGAAACTCTGCTGCCGAAAAACACATTTTTCGGAATGGATTTGATTCAGATAACAAGAGGTACCTGCATTCACCCTGTGCCTGACATCAGGTGAAATCCTAGGAATACAATGATAATGAAGACAAAAATGGCTGCTTCAAAACACTCACAGAATAGTTAGAGAAGAGCCAGCCCAATAAAGATTTAAAATATGGTGAGATGTCAAGTTTTTCAGCAGAGATCAGTAAAAGGAGCTTTAAGAGCACAGAAAATAATGGGCCTACCTTCTCCTCCTCTACACAGGAGGGTCTCTCTGGGCACCAGTAATCGCTAATATTCATTGAATATCTCTGTACTCCAGGAACTGTTGCAACCATGTTGCATGTATTTACTCAGTTATTACAACTCAGTGAAGCAGGTATTTTTGTTATCATCCCCATTTTAAAGATGAGGAAACTGAGTAACAGAGAGATTAGTAACCTGCTTATGGACACACTGATCTGGCCTCAAAGACAGGCAGTCTGAGTGTAGAGCCCACCCTTTCAACCATCTTGTGATCCACCTTTATTTTATTAAAAGAAAGTTCAGGATCTTAAAATAAGAACATACAAAAACCAATGGACTGTTGAGCAGGGGGTGGGTGCATTGTATGGACAGGGCTAGACAGGACTAGAACCATCTTCAGTAGTCACAGTACTGGCAATAATTATATATGAGGTGTGACTATAAAGTCATGAAATAGTTTAACATATATTACATGAGAGTCGTGGTCCCTTTCCAGTCAGTCATCCTGGGAAGCTGTGCTTTTATTCCACCAATTTCCCATTGCCTAGAGTGTGCTGGGAATGCTCTTCTAAAGAACCTTCAGAATAAGTCACGGTGCAAATCTTAGTATCTTAGGATCATGCCTCATTTTTGTCTCAGATGTGTTTCCAGGTCGGATCACTCACCCTATTTACTGAATTTGGCTGTGAATAACTTATACGTGTTTGCCACAATAACATCCACTCTCAAATCCATTCTCAAAAAATAAATGTATGTTTCTTACCAGATGATTCTGAAACTTTAGTGTATGCTTAAATATCATCCAGGGGAACTTGATTAAATAACACATTAAAGCCCCACCCTAAGTAATTCTGATTCAGTTTGTCTGAGGAAAGGATCAGGATCCTGCAGTCTTTAACGAGCACCCTGAAGACCACACTTTGAGAAATGCAGCTCTGAGTATATCCAAGAAAAAGGGTAGTGATTCTTAAGGCAGTTCCAAAAGAGGAATTCCAAAAGTGTTCTCATCAACAGTGACATCAGTGTCATGTATCACCTACCTTGAAGGACTATTCTCCTGTACATGATGCTTACTTAGAATATGATGTTCAGTTATATTTATAAAAAGAATCAGCCACCATTCTTCAGTCACACCACACACACCAAATTCACCTGTGTCTTGGGCAGGATGCATTTCAGGTGTTTGTTTGCTCACCGATCTACTTGGTATCCTCCTTTTTCAAAAAGAGGTGTTCCTTTCAGAACCAGGTAGATCATGAAAGGATCCAGTATTGGAAGATCCAGCAATATGTATACGAATTATTACTTTTTTGTCCTGAAAAGGGTGGGCTTCTTTCACTTCTTGGAGCTGGATCACTAAACCCCAAGAGCAGGCATTGCAGATCCGATTTCTGTTAGTCATATCCTCAAAGACCAGTTCCACCAAGGTGATGGGTTATCCTAGGATAATCACAGTGGCAGGGAAGTTCCAGAACCAACTTTCCTTCATGTTGGGATATGTTACATCTTTGTCCCTTCCTGAATCCATGTGCATACCTAAATTAGCCCTCCATTTTTTGTCAAGTTGCCTGATTTTAACAAGCATAATTCTCAATGAAAATGCAAGAACTTCTGAGCTGCCTTACTTTTTATTTATCAGTTGTCCTCTGTCTCATTCACTGAAGAGAATCTCATACACCTGGAAATTGAAATTCAATGCTACGGCTTCTTTAATAAAACAAATCTGCATTTCACAGGTGGGACCTAACTCCATCAGTGTCTGATGTGGGGCAGCACCTGGAGAGAGTCAGGCTCCTTTAAGGCATTACTGCATCACAGGGTAGAGGTTCTAGTTTCTCTAGTCAGGTTCCTTGTCCCTTGGAGCCCTGACATCAGCCGACTGTATTTTGTCTGGATTCGAGGATCCAGAATTATCTGCCTTAAAAAAATGTGCACATTCTATGATTTTTCTGGGGTCATTTAACTTATATTAAGCTCTTGACTGGTTAAAAGCTTAGTGAATGGTGGAGAGAAGGACTACGTTTACATTCCTGTGAGCAAAAGTTTAGGAAAGGAAGAGGTGATAGTTGTATTTTTTTTTTTTAATCTCAGCCATTCTCTCTCTCTTTAACATTAACGAGGGAGCTATGTTTTCTTTAAGAGCAACAGAGACAACAGATGGATGACAGGTTGAATCAGATCACTATCAAAACAGCCTGGACAGTGGGAGCAGTGATCAGATGACTGCCCACATCCTCTGTCTTCGCTCTCTCTTACTTCCACGTTTCCTCTCTCCCTATGTAGGGTTGCCAGATTTAGAAAAAATGAAATAAAAACAGGATGCCTAGTTAAATTTGAATTTCAGCTAAATAAAGAATAATATTCTAGTATACGTTTTGCGCAATATTGGGGACCTGTTGTATGGCCCTATTCCACGGGTAGTCTCTCCCACACAGTTCAGTGCTCTTGTTTTATTTTCTTGCAGTTTTCATATGCAGATTTGTTCTTCAATTGGATCAAAGGGTCCTGCAGGCGGGATCTTATTTGGTATTCCTCAAGGCACCCGAGATATTGACTTCCCTATTTAGCGGCCTATGTTAGATTTTTCAAGTGTTTCCTCTTACTGCAAGTACGGAACACCCCTGAGCTCCTTATAGCTTTCCTCTCACACCTGTGAGGTCATCACTTCACGAACAATGACAGGGCTGAGCACAGAGCTCCGAACATAAGTGTACCATATATTTTTATGAGTGATGGATGAATTGAAAGCAATTTGTTGTCTTCTTAAGAGTCAATTAAATTAACTACTTACCTGCACGCCAGGAGTTCATAGTAAGCTCCATCTACCATGCTGTCCATCTGGGAAATTAGATTAATTACCCTTCTCTTATTATCGTCTACCACCCTTTTGTTTTTTTATTAATCTCAAGGAAATATTTTCCTTTCCAACTGGTAGAGTCAATAGTCAATGGAATAAGGGTTGTGAGGGAAAGGGGTCAGACTACATGGATAACCCCAAATTATAATTAAAACTGTAGTCATTTCTTTTTTACGCAAAGACAGGTTAACAGTGTTCTGAGGCCCAACTGGGTCGTTAGGCTTGATTATTCAGCAGCTGCTGAGGAGGGATGATTCCCCCTTACCGACTAACCGTATTTTAAATTTCTCTAAATTACCTGAGTCCTTTGGAGGCAAATAAAAACTTGTCTTTCACATGCTAAAAAAAAAAAAAAATTACCCTTCTCTTTTGGAAAGATAAGAGGATGGAGGAAAGGGAATGGGGTTGGTAGCGACACCTAGATTTGCAAATCTGTGTCATGGCTCAGCCAAAAAGATGGAAATAAAATTGTCCTGATAAATGGGGAGTCATTTCAAAATGTGGAACATTGACTCTCAAAGAAAGGACAGATATCTCGCGTATTATATATTACCTACTTCCATCAGCTTTTCTAAAATTCTAAATTTCTTCTACGGCATGTTGGTGTGGCAGCCACATTACCTACAGTATCCTGAGAGGAAGAAAGAACTGTGAAAGCCAGTCGAACAGTGTAAATGACAAAATGTTCAACTCCCATTCAAAAGCTTTCCAGCATGTAGAGTAATCAGATAACAAGGTGCCTTTTTACACACTGTGTGCTTCGATTAATCATATCATTTAGATCTTCCTTCATAAATGACACACAACAGGCTTCAAACCTAAACGAGTGATGAATGCCCTCTCTTGGTTCAGTGCTTTTCAGGTGTAAAACGCACAGAAGAGTGAACACGTATTTAGAAGTATCTAGAGGATTAGTTTTATGCCAGCTAGGCTTGTCCAAGGCAGGCTTGTCAAGGTGGTCCACAGAGAGCCGGCTCCCCCTTCTGAACCTTTTCCTCTAGTCCATACCTCCCTACTGCCCACTCGGGTCCCCTGCACCCATTGGAGAGTAAAGATAGGCCAGGAAACTGCCTTCAAATCCCACCACGGTGCCCTGCTGAGAAAACTGCCCATGTGACTGTAGACAGAAGTGACTATAAATGAAGTAGCTGCCCAGCTCATATTCTACCCTAGTAAACAAACATGATCTTGCTGTTATAACCATCAGTGAAATCCATAACTTCATGTAGCTCTACATGTTCTCAGTGTCCCTGGAATCAGACTAGAAGAATAAAAGCTGAACATGAGAATTCATGTTAATTTCTTACCAACTCCACCACCTTGAATGTAAGAAAACAAAGTTCATATGAAAGTAGATTATCACATATATGTGGCAGAAATCCAATGGGATAACCCCAAGGCTCAAGATGTGATTGAAAAATCTTTTCTGGAATGTTTATGCTTTTCAGTCAACTCATAAATCTTATCCTCCAAAGCTTGTACCTCTGTTGTCAAGTGAATTTTAGCCCATTCACCATTTGATGAAAAAAATAAGAATGTTAGGATATTGATTTTATTGGGAAAGAGACCAAATTAAACTTATTTTTTAATCCGGGTGCACTCCCCATTTTTATTATAAATACATAATGAAACAATTAGGTGAAGATCGAAATAAACGTTTGTGTTTTATTCATGCTAAAAGTATTTGTTCTATCCTTCAGGATGAAGCCTTGTAATACTTTTATAAATTCCTTAATATTAAAATAAGCCTCACTGTGTTTCCTTCAAAAACTTTTTTATTGGCTGATTGAGTTTGGGTGGGGAGTGAGCCTAATGATGAGAGAAATATGGCAGTTCTAGGTCATTTTTACTCAAGAGAGTGGAATGTGTTGCTTAACTCCAGAGTGTCTTAGATCTCTGATTTGGGGAATAAAAACTGGAATAAAATTATTCCCAGGACTCTAGCTCTGTTTATTTGAATAGTATTTTTATCTATCTGGTTTGAATTCAAATGCATTACTAACACTTCTCTTCTTTTCCATATAGGTGGGAAACAGACCAAAATATTATGGAAGAGAGTATGTATTATGCTATTCATTGTTTTAATAATGTAATAAGTAGTCACTTCCTATGTCACTTAAATATTAAAATTTTTCCAATATGTAGTCTTCATCAAATGTCCATTGTGCAAGAGTTTAATAATAAGGATAAATGCAATCAGACCCCTTTGTACTGAATTTTCTTATAATATTCAGGTGCTTGGCTTCATGAATGTGGGAGGGAGACTATCTCCTACTCCATTCAGTTCTCTTCACAAAAGCAGCCACTGAGTGCCCGGCAAGTATTCGAAACATAAGGCGTAAGGCGGCATTTTTTCATAACTGTGGCTCTCTTAGTATTTCATTTCACTTTTACTTCAATACTATATAAACAGCTAGGGTGTCGAAGAATGTGAACTGAGGCTGAATTCCTTACTTTCATCTACCTCAGTAAACACAACACTCAGGAAAGTCGTCCCATTTCCTTGGTCTCCTAAAACCAAAATGATGATTTCTCTTGACATGGATCTATTAGCCAAATTGCCTTAATACCATAATTATGATTTCCCCCATTTTCCTCTATTTTTTTTAAGATTTTTTTTTTTTTAATGTGGACCATTTTTAGTCTTTATTGAATTTGTTACAATATGGCTTCTGTTTTATGTTTTGGCTTTTTGGCCACAAGGCATGTGGGATCTTAGCTCCCCGACCAGGGATCAAACCCGCACCCCCTGCATTGGAAGGCGAAGTCTTAACCACTGGACCGCCAGGGAAGTCCCCCCTATTTTCCTCTTAATTTCATCTCTTGTTTTACTTTCTCAGAAACCTACTGCAAAGCAAATATGCATTACCATAAAAATAGCTGGCAGTCTCGGGCTGTGGCATGGTGCACAGCTCACAGCAGGCAGAACCACCCAGACAGAGCAAAGGGCACAGGCGGAGCGGGGGAGGATGTCAGTCAGATGCACAATTCGATTTTCTTCCCATGTCCCACCTGGAGGCATTATAAGGTTAAAGTCTCTTTCAGCTCCCAGAGCTCTCCCAGCCAATCCAAAACCTTCTTCCTCTATTCCCTTACCCATCAGAGCCTCACTTCCGTGATGAATGACCCTCTTATTTGTCCCAGTTCAGCAGCCACTTCCTAATTGCCACGGCTGTGTTTCTGAACCTTCCTACTGGGCCTTGGGAAGCTGGGGGCTCTGGAATACCTGCCTGCATCGCTAGCCTCCTCTCTCTTCCACCCCCATGTCCCTAACATCTAACCTGGTTGTAATAGGACTTTTCTTTCTTCAGTATACTGATTTGGATTTTGCTCATAGAGCAAAAGAAAAGAGATTTAAAAATTTAAAAAAGAGAAAATGAAAACCTATTATATACTTCTCAAATAGAACATTTTTGTACATGAATTCCAAAAGAAACTCTATTTATTGTTTCTTTCCCTTTTTTGCATAAAAGTTTCGTTGAATAACCTTCTAGTTTTCATAGTCCAACCTCCCCCCCTCCGCCATCCACATAAACTGTAGAGTGAAACGAGACCAAAGAAACATTTTCTTAACCATAAAAAAGGAATATATCGTATTAGAGGGAAGTTAGCTTAAAAACTTCATATTCTGTGTTTCCCTTTCTTTTTTAAAAACGAAAGGTTTTGTTCCATTCAAAAAGTAAGACATGCTCTATTCAGGAAACATATATGCATATTTTTTTCCTAGAAAGAATCACAAGAAAGTGTGTTCAGTAGATACCATTAGGGAAAGGGAATTTTTATTTCTCTACTGTTTATATTTTTATTTCTTTCGTGCCTTTTAACTTTCAAATTTTGAATTTTCCCACTGTGGGTAGGTATTACTTTTGTTCTTAAAAAGTTAATCAATTAATACCCAATTAATTTGGGAAAATTAGAACATATAGGAATCTACAAGGTGGAAAACACCATAGCCCCACCGTGAAAGAGAAGCATTGTTAACTTTTTTCCCTTCATCTCTTTCTTCCCAGTCTTTGTGCAAGCTCTGGTTTTTGAAAAGTTGGGATCATAGATATATACATGATGGGTACTTTTAAATCCATGCCTAAAGGGGCTGATGAGCCACACACTGGGTCTTCAGATGCACAAGATTGTCATTTTCTTCTTTTGAACAATTGAATTTAACTTAGTTCTTGACACCTGACATCTGCTGCTGGCCATCCCTGAAACACGTCCATTCAAGGGAGTTCAAACAAAGCTGCTTTCAGGTTAACTGCCTATTTGGGATATTCCTTTTCCCATTTTTTTTTTTTTTTTTTTTTTTTTTTTGCCCTTCTCCCCCCAGAGAGTGACCTGGGTCAGGGGTGTCAGGTTTCTGTGCCCTTCGCTGCGTGTGCCTCTTCCTGCTGCGGTCACCCCCTGCCCTGCCCTGTCAGGTTGTGTCCTGGACATCTCAGCCTCAAACCTCTTGTGGCACCAGCTTTTGTCCTTTCTGATGTGGGAAACTTTCCAATGCCCTCTGCCCTTCTATCCTCTCCACGTCCCTCCCACCTCTCCCTCCCTCCCTCCCTCCCTCCCTCCCTCCCTCTCTCCCTCTCTCTCTCTCTCTCTCTCCAGCCTTCTCCAGCCCCAGCTCTTGCTGCAAAGGAGGCTTCTCCACCTCCCAGCTTAGACCCACTGAACATGGGTTCTAGCCAAATTTCTCCCAATCTCCCTCCCAAAAGAACTGGGGACACTGGTCTCCTTTTGGAAAGGAGGGTTGCTCTTATGTCACACAGCACATTCATCCTCACCCCGGAAAAGCGATGCTGCAAGACCTCCATACATTGACTCTCAAGATTTAAAACCAAAATTTGAGAAGCCAGAACACCCCTTTTTCCCAAGCTATCACTGCCCTAGGCTTTTGAGAGTTGATCTGAGAACTCAAGGCCAGAGTGTTTGACCTCACTCCCCTAGGACTAAAGCTTCAGCTTGTAAGGTCTAGTTGTAAAGAATAGAAGGGAATTAGAACATAAGTATTGTGATAGGTTTATTTTTTTCCAAAATGTTATCCTGGTACATGTGTCCTCTAAGAATCTTTGCATTCCTGTGGAAAAAACAACAGCACTTCTTGTGTAGCCAGCTTCTCTAATTTATTCCCCCCAATTCCCTAAGATTGGGTCATCCCAGAAAGAGGGTGGTGTTCCCTCTCCCAGGAGCCCGGGACCCCTTGGCCCTGGCCTCACTCCGCCACAACCCAGCTCCCACGTTCCTCTGAAACAGATTGATCAAATCTCTGATAACAGGGGTGAGCCGCTGTCTTTGCTTTAGGGCAGCAGAGAGAGCTGGCTGGTTGTGTGTCCCTAACTCCTGTCCTGTTCTCCTCTCCCCTGGCATCGCTGTCCGCTCTCTAGGTCCCAGACATCCCCTCCAGAGCAAAGCAGTTACTGGCCAAGCTTGCAATCCTACCGAATTTTCTACATGCATGTGTATTACTTTTTAAATTGCGGGGGAAGAAATAAACATTATCTTTAAAAAAGAAAAATAGGTACATTTTCCAAACACATCCCTAAGCGATAGCTCTCAAAATTTAGAGGAATGGAAGGCTATTCATTACTTCTGGCTCTTCTTTCCAGAGAATGAGCCTCTAAAACGAACAGCACCCCATACTGACGTAAGCAGGGTGATAATCAGTACGTGCTCGTTTGCAATCAGGATGATACCTAGTGATGAGCAGAGTGCTGAATTGGTAAATGCTGAATTGGTAAATGCTCTTTTGCTTTCCTTCATGGATAAAAGAGGAGCCACACCTGGCTTTTGGTTACGACTTTAATTTTCAGCTTGTGATCAAAGGCAATAGCAGAAAGCCAGGTGGACTGGGCGTTCTTCCTTTTGCCTTGCCTACTTGCATGCTTATTATGTGTTTGGGTGCATGCTGAGAGCCAGGTCCAAGCCCATCTGGAAGTATACAGTAGTCACACCCCTCTTCATTTAAATGGGGAGCTGTAGGTTCCAGGTGGACCCACCATCTTTTTTAGGCGGCTCTTTGTGGTCCATGTTGGTATGTGATCTGTTCAGAACAAAGATGGTCTTGTCTCTCCTCAGGTTTCATGGGATCATCTCCCGAGAGCAGGCAGATGAGCTTCTTGGAGGCGTGGAGGGCGCCTACATTCTTAGAGAAAGCCAGCGCCAGCCAGGGTGCTACACGTTAGCACTAAGGTGAGCCTGATTTCATCCACTGTTGCAGCTGCTTTACAGGAGACTTGACTTATTTTTTTCCCTTTTTTTTTTTTTGCGGTAAAATATACATAACATACAATGTAAATGTACCACTTTAACCATTTTTTAGTGTACAATTCAGCGCCATTAAATATATTCTGTGTCCTGCAACCATCTCCACTATCCATTTCCAGAACTTTTTCATTATCCCAAACGTTCGGTACCCATTAAATCAATTGCTCCCCATTCTCCCCTAATTATTTTTTATTTTCACTTCATTTACAAAGCAGCCAGCAGCATGTCAGAGGCTTATACATTTCCTGTTATCAGTTGATGGGCTCTGAGGCTCTGTTTATGCATACACAGCATTCTTTGAAGAATCATCTGCAAAGCTGGTGCTCTAGGGCTGCTTCCTTCTGAAACATCAAGCCTGCTGATTGAGACACACCTCTGCCTCCCTTCGCCCTCGGCAAAAGTCTTCACCTCACGTTGTGCGTGTGTGCCTGCACGGCCGTGCGCTTTAACCAGAGGATTCTCTCAGAGATCACACTGACCTCACACTGAGCTCCCAGGGGTAGTCATGATGCTCCACGCCAGCGAGCCATCGCAGCACTTTACCACAAAATCACAGTATTAAAAAATCACAATTTCAGTGCTTGTGATTGGTCTGTTTACATTTTCTGTTTTTTCCTGGTTCAGTCTCAGAAGGTTGTGCTTTTCTAAGAATTTGTCCATTTCTTCCAGGTTGTCCATTTTATTGGCATATAGTTGCTTGTAGTAATCTCTCATGATCCTTTGTATTTCTGCAGTGTCAGTTGTTACTTCTTTTTCATTTCTAATTCTATTGATTTGAGTCTTCTCCCTGTTTTTCTTGATGAGCCTAGCTAATGGTTTATCAATTTTGTTTATCTTCTCAAAGAACCAGCTTTTAGTTTTATTGATCTTTGCTATTGTTTCCTTCATTTCTTTTTCATTTATTTCTGATCTGATCTTTATGATTTCTTTCCTTCTGCTAACATTGGGGTTTTTATGTTCTTTCTCTAATTGCTTTAGGTGTAAGGTTACATTGTTTATTTGAGATGTTTCTTGTTTCTTGAGGTAGGATTGTATCCCTCTTAGAACTGCTTTTGCTGCATCCCATAGGTTTTGGGTCATCGTGTTCTCATTGTCATTTGTTTCTAGGTATTTTTTGATTTCCTCTTTGATTTCTTCAGTGATCTCTTGGTTATTTAGTAATGTATTGTTTAGTCTCCTTGTGTTTGTATTTTTTACAGATTTTTTCCTGTAATTGATATCTAGTCTCATAGTGTTGTGGTCAGAAAAGATACTTGATACAATTTCAATTTTCTTAAATTTACTAAGGCTTGATTTGTGACCCAAGATATGATCTATCCTGGAGAATGTTCCATGAGCACTTGAGAAGAAAGTGTATTCTGTTGTTTTCGGATGGAATGTCCTATAAATATCAATTAAGTCCATCTTGTTTAATGTATCATTTAAAGCTTGTGTTTCCTTATTTATTTTCATTTTGGATGTTCTGTCCATTGGTGAAAGTGGGGTGTTAAAGTCCCCTCCTGTGATTGTGTTACTGTCGATTTCCCCTTTTATGGCTGTTAACATTTGCATTATGTATTGAGGTGCTCCTACGTTGGGTGCATAAATATTTACAATTGTTATATCTTCTTCTTGGATTGATCCCTTGATCATTATGTAGTGTCCCTCTTTGTCTCTTGTAATAGTCTTTATTTTATTTTATTATTATTATTATTTTTAAATTTGTTTTATTTATTTTTGGCTGTGTTGGGTCTTCGTTATGTGCAGGCTTTCTCTAGTTGTGGCAGGTGGGGGCTACTCTTCGTTTTGGTGCACGGGCTTCTCATTGCGGTGGCTTCTCTTGTTGCAGAGCACGGGCTCTAGGCCCACAGGCTTCAGTAGTTGTGGCACGCGGGCTCACTACTTGTGGCTTGTGGGCTCTAGAGCACAGACTTAGTAGTTGTGGCACACGGGCTTAGTTGCTCCGAGGCATGTGGGGTCTTCCTGGACCAGGGCTCGAACCCGTGTCCCCTGCATTGGCAAGCGGATTCTTAACCACTGCGCCACCAAGGAAGCCCTAGTCTTTATTTTAAAGTCTATTTTGTCTGATATGAGAATTGCTACTCCAGCTTTCTTTTGATTTCCATTTGCATGGAATATCTTTTTCCGTCCCCTCACTTTCAGTCTGTATGTGTCCCTAGGTCTGAAGTGGGTCTCTTGTAGACAGCATATATATGGGTCTTGTTTTTGTATCCATTCAGCCAGTCTGTGCCTTTTGGTTGGAGCATTTAATCCATTTACATTTAAGGTAGTTAACAATATGTATGTTCCCATTACCATTTTCTTAATTGTTTTGGGTTTGTTATTGTAGGTCTTTTCCTTCTCTTGTGTTTCCTGCCTAGAGAAGTTCCTTTAGCATTTGTAAATTAGAACACTTCCTAACACCATACACAAAAATAAGCTCAAAATGGATTAAAGACCTAAACATAAGGCCAGACACTTTAAAACTGTGAGAAGAAATCATAGGCAGAACACTCTATGACATAAATCACAGCAAGATCCTTCTTGACCCACCTCCTACAGAAATGGAAATAAAAACAAAAATAAACAAATGGGACCTAATGAAACTTAAAAGCTTTTGCACCACAAAGAAAACCATAAACAAGACGAAAAGACAACCCTCAAATGGGAGAAAATATTTGCAAATGAAGCAACTGACAAAGGATTAATCTCCAAAATATACAAGCAGCTCCTGAAGCTCAGTATCAAAAAAACAAAGCAACCCAATCCAAAAATGGACAGAAGACCAAAATAGACATTTCTCCAAAGAAGATATACAGATTGCCAACAAACACATGAAAGGATGTTCAACGTCACTTATCATTAGAGAAATGTAAATCAAAACTACAATGAGGTATCACCTCACACCAGTCAGAATGGCCATCATCAAAAAATCTACAAACAATAAATGCTGGAGAGGGTGTGGAGAAAAGGGAACCCTCTTGCCCTGTTGGTGGGAATGTAAATTGATACAGCCACTGTGGAGAACAGTATGAAGCTTCCTTAAAAACCTAAAGCTAGAACTACCATACGACCCAGCAATCCCACTACTGGGCATATACCCTGAGAAAACCATAATTCAAAAAGAGTCATGTACCACAATGTTCATTGCAACACTATTTACAGTAGCCAGGATATGGAAGCAACCTAAGTGTCCACTGACAGATGAGTGGGTAAAGAAGATGTGGCACATATATACAATGGAATATTATTCAGCCATTTAAAGAAACGAAATTGAGTTATTTGTAGTGAGATGAATGGACCTAGAGTCTGTCATACAGAGTGAATTAAGTCAGAAAGAGAAAAACAAATACCGTATGCTAATGCACATATATGGAATCTAAAATATATATATATATATGGTTCTGAAAAACCTAGGGGCAGGACAGGAATAAAGATGCCGACGTAGAGAATGGACTTAGGACACAGGGAGGGGGAAGGGTAAGCTGGGACGAAATGAGAGAGTGGCATGGACATATATACACCATCAAATGTAAAATAGCTAGTGGGAAGCAACCACATAGCACAGGGAGATCAGCTCGGTGCTTTGTGACCACCTAGGGGGTGGGATAGGGAGGGTGGGAGGGAGACGCAAGAGGGAGGAGATATGGGGATATATGTATATGTATAGCTGATTCACTTTGTTATAAAGCAGAAACTCACACACCATTGTAAAGCAATTATACTCCAATAAAGATGTTAAACAAAAAATAAAAGAAAATAAAAATCACAGCACCCAAAAGGCATTGCATTTACTGCACCTTCCTAACCTGGATCAAATATTTTATGTCCTTTGATCCTCATGGCAATCCTATAAGGTTTGGTGAAGGTTTTCAATTTCAGACTTGGATTGTCTTCCAAAAGTTCATTCGTGAACTCTTTGGAATTGGGAAGCTCTTTCTCCATGGAAGAAATGGTATCAATGAAACACTTCCCAGGGCCTTCCCTGGTGGCAGAGTGGTTGGGAGTCTGCCTGCCAATGCAGGGGACAGCATGCTCTAGAGCCCGCAAGCCACAACTACTGAACCCACGTGCCACAACTACTGAAGCCCACGTGCCTAGAGCCCGTGCTCTGCAACGAGAAGCCCGCGCACGCAACTAAGAGTAGCCCCCTCTCGCCTCAACTAGAGAAAGCCCGTGTGCAGCAACGAAGACCCGACGCAGCCATAAGAAAATAAATAAATAAATGTATTAAAAAAAAAGAAAGAAAGAAACACTTCCCAGGTCAGCCCACAAAGGTGTGTTCAACCCACCATCTCGATGCTGTGATTGTGGAATGGTCGATGCTTTCCAGGTTGCGACTGGGGATGGCATATCTTCAGTGATGTCATTATGGGGAAGCACTTCAAGAGTAGCAAGTGCCCTAGAGATGCAAAGTATTTTCCCAGCTTCCCAGCATCCCAGCAGCAGGAGTTGACAGTCCCAGTGGGGAGCCAAGCAGGGGCTGTGAGATATAGGACCAAGGCCAAGAGGGAACAATCAGAACTAAAGGGAGAGCACCCTAATGATTAGGTTACTGGAATGCTGGCTCTGGCGTTCAAGCAGGGAGCTCCACACAGCTCCCCTGTTTCCCTTCTGTTGGACCAACTGGGGTGAGAGGCATGGGGTGCTTTACTGATAGTGGTTAAAGATGTAATAATAAAAGGACATCAGGCCAGTGGTGATAGCTTCCCTTGCAGAGGTAATTGCCTGGTACAGGGGAGGGGGTGGAGGGGCATGGCTAGTTCCCATTAAGAAATTTATGTAAGATATCTGTAAATCAGGCAGTACTCCCTGACTTTTACAAATGAGAATGATTATGACCCAATGGCCTTAGTGATTTCTAGGACCAAATGATGCCATATGACTGGCTAGGGTTAAACCCACCTTTGCCTCTTTCCAAGGATGTAGCCTCAATCAGGTACCCCATCTTTTCAAGGCTCAGTTTCCTCAGCAGTCAAACAGGGATAATAATTGCACCTGTCTCAACGGGTCTCCATGATAACTTAATGGGGAAAACCATGTCCAAGGGCTTAGCCCAGTGCCTGGCATTCAGTACACTCTTGGGAAGTTTTAGCTGCCATTGCCACTCTAACACTACTGTGATTTCTAACACTACTGTGATTTCTCCTTCCTCATGGGCAGGTTTGGAAACCAGACCTTGAACTACAGGCTCTTCTATGATGGAAAACACTTTGTGGGTGAGAAGAGGTTTGAATCGATTCACGATCTGGTCACAGATGGCTTGATAACGCTGTACATAGAAACAAAAGCGTCTGAATACATTTCCAAAATGACAACAAATCCCATCTATGAACACATTGGATATGCCACTTTACTCAGAGAAAAAGTATCCAGGAGGCTAAGCAGGTCTAAAAACGAATCAAGAAAAGCCAGCGTCACAAATGAAGAACACACAGCGGTTGAAAAGGTAAGCGACACGAGGGACAAAAACAGTCTCTCTTTTTTTAATCTATGCTGAAAAACCGGACGATTAATTCTATATGTGATTTGCCAGTATGTTGTAGGAGACCACCCCACCTCCACCGAAAGAACTTTAGAATTTTCATGCTAAAAGGGACCTTGGACATCTTTCAGTTCAACCCCTTCATTTTACAGATGAGGACAGTGACGTCCAGAAATGTTTGATGATTTGCCCCAACTCATGCGGTCAGAGCCAAGACTTCCACAGATAATTATCTGTGCGTTTATTTGGAGTTTGAAAGGAAGAGACAATCCCCTTAATGTTTTATGATGAAACTAGTCACTTGCTTTTTAATTGCCATTTGAGGTGTTACTGGCTCCATCTCTAGTCCACCCAGCTGGCCAGATACATGGTATTTGCATTTCCTTCTCTCAGGACTGGGTGACCCTGCGTGATCCACAGGTCAGCCGTCTCTTGAAGGTGGTTTTACCTAGATAACGGATTTTACTGACGGAGATGGGAGCATTAGCGGTGATGATGGCTGTCTCTGGGAGGCTTGGATAGACAGGCTATCCTTTGTCCCAAAGGAGGAGTTATCATGCCTCACCAAGGATTAGAAGCTCCTAAGTGGGTGATGTTCAAGGTGGTTGCATCACGGCAGGATGTGGCGAGGAAGATCTGATTTTCCTCTCCAGTAAGCTGCTGTTTATTTGAAAGACACCACCGCAGTTTGCTAGCAGATTTTTTGGATGTGCCTCTTTAGGAACCATCTGCTTTGCCTGGTCCTGTCTGTTTTCCACTGAAAGAAAGTGACAGCCAGCCACGCCAGTCAGCCCCCACTGAGTCTGTGCTGAGCCCAGCTTCTAAGGCGAGCTTGGACTGGGGCAGATGTCAATAAGCAGGGCGAGCACTGCTACTTCTGGTGGTTACTAATCCTTAATTAAACTGGAATGGCCCCCTTCGTCCCCCTGTTGTCCAGTGTTAGCAGAAAGCAAAGGAACCTCAGGTCGACTGATTGGGCTCCGGCTTTGGCGACGGGGATGCACCAGAAAGCACTGAAATGAGGAGAGCAGAGGATGGCAGGCGGTTCTGTTGGCAGACAGGGGAGGATCTTAATTGATTTGCTAATTAAGCTTTAGAGCCTAGGAGAACCTTCCTCAGAATCATGTCAGATGAGCAGCTGGCTCATGAAAAAAATCATTTGCCATTTTCTTTTTATAACTCCAGAGTCTCCAAAGCACCTGTTTATTCTTTTGCAAATAATTGATTTGGGAAGTGGTGGGGTTTCTGGTTGTTTACATTTCAACAAAAGAGAGAGAGAGAACTTGGGTCCCAACTTTCAGAGTTTGTTCCCGTCCAGGCAAAAGCCGTTCCTTACTCTGTTTGCCAAATCTGTTGAAAAGTAATTTAGAATAGAAAATCTGGAAGCTGACCTTCCTAGCCATGACAAATCAGAAGATGAATTGTAAAATAAATCTCTGAAGTGGTGTTTATATTTCTGAATTGGAGAGTGATGCCACCATAAAGGCAATCTGTTACAACTGCAGGCGACACACTAGAACATTTCCAGGAAAAGAGGTGAGTAGCAAGTGACTCTTGTGTAGTTGGGATGAGAGTTTAGATCCTGGGTGTTGGAATTGACATTCACCGATTTCTGCCCTCCGCCACGAGGGAAGTTGGGTCACTGGAAACTGATATTTCTAGATGATAGTCCCATAAGGAAATTTACACGACAAAATATGTCATTTCTTGTAGATCATTTTGTATTTATTTATTAAGATTAAATTTGGGAGGAAATTAATAATCAGATTAATAATCACTTTGAGTGAGCCACCCAGTATACTTTTACCTTTTTAGGAAAAGGTAAATAAAGAAAATGTTGAAAGAGAAAGTCCAAACTCAGTGAAAGGTTTGATGGACAGGTGTTGGTGGTGCGTGTTTCTTAGATGCTGATGATGCCGTGTTTGGCTTTCCTGGAGGACACTCCGAATACTGGGTCTGGTCATTTGCCAGGGGTCGCTCATTTTGTTACTGGATTTGTGAAGTAACTTGGTACGCCTCCATCTGTTTCTCTCTGACCTGTATTGACAAGTGGAATTACCAAGTCTCAGTCTTGCCAGAAATTCCATTTCCCTTAAGGGCAGGTCAGTGGACTGCTGCCATGGAGACAGTAACTAGAAAAGAGGTGGCAGAAGCTTGAGTGGATTGACTGAGAATGTCCGCGGCACCTGTCTGCTTCGGTAGTGGCACGTCTTGAAGGTTTTAATGAGTGAAATGGGTAGGTTTCCTAATACTTCTCAAATCCATACAGCCCAGCATTTCATTTTCCAGAGTACTTAAACTCCATCCGCCCGTTTATTTTATTGCTCATTTCCTAATGAATCCAGAGAGACTATGTTACCTGTAAATCTGAGAATATTAACAGTGTAAATTGGCAAAAAGATATTACCTACCCCATCAGATTTGAGCTGTTTCCAGATTTACCTCCTGTCAAGATGGTTAGCAATGAACTTGATTTTAATAACTGCAGATGAGGTGGGGAGAGGGGAGGGTGCAAAAAAAAATGTTGTGGTTGTTAGCCAATAGGGATCTGATTTCTTTCGGATTGTTTAATTGATTTTTAAAACATTATGATCTATAAGGGCCACCGTTTCATGTATTTAATTAAAATGGTCATGCCCAGTGTCATTTCTTTCTTTTTTTTAATTTATTTATTTTTGGCTGTGTTGGGTCTTCGTTTCTGTGCGAGGGCTTTCTCTAGTTGTGGTAAGCGGGGGCCACTCCTCATCACGGTGTGCGGGCCTCGCACTGTCGCGGCCTCTCTTGTTGCGGAGCACACGCTCCAGACGCGCAGGCTCATTAGTTGTGGCTCAGGGGCCCAGTTGCTCCGCCGCATGTGGGATCTTCCCAGACCAGGGCTCGAACCCATATCCCCTGCATTGGCAGGCAGATTCTCAAACACTGCGCCACCAGGGAAGCCCCCAGTGTCATTTCTTTTATGAAACTTATTTCAGAATTTATTCCGTAGATGGATTGTCTACTGACCTCCAAAACTGGTGCTGTAAGCAATGTAAGAATAACAGGATTTAACATTGGTTCAGACATTTGCAGTTCGTAAACAGATTTCACGCATGTGAAATAGCTTCCCATTTTATCCTCAGAACAACTTTGCCAGGTACATAGGGCAGGAATCATTATCCCCACTTTATTGAAAAAGTCACAATAGCAGGATGAGGAATCAGACCCACACTTCCTAACTCCAAGTTCAAAGCTTCTTAAATCTATGGAGCAGCTGGACCTCATTCTGTTCTTATTGCCCTTATTGCCTTAAGCAAACACTCTTGCTTTTGACCATCCTAAGTCAATTGATAGTAAGAATCCCTTAATATTTACGTGATGTGCTTTTGAAAATACACTGCTATCAATAGCTCTAATAACTAAACTGCCTTGTAAACGATACCCAACTGAATCAAATATATGTGACAACAATATTTTCAATAGCACATTTATTAAGTAAATTTGGCTTGCTGGATTAAATTGCATTTATGCTTTACTGGAGAAAAATCATCTGTATTCTTGATACAGTACAAGCACATTTAAGAATATATTATAGTTTACCATTATTCATTTCACTATTTTTTATAATAGCAAACATCAGAAAACAACCTAAATGCCCATCAGTTGGGGATTGGATTGCTTATATGAATTATGGTACACCGATGTACAGGAATATTATGCAACCACAGAAAAGAATGAGGATGCTCTCATATGGACCAGTTTGAAAAGATTACCCAGAGTTATCAAATGCAAAACCAAATATACTATAGTATGGGCAGTATGGTTTCATTTGTGTAAACAAGAAAAAAAGATTTTACACATTTTTTTCTTGCAAAATCATAGAACATCCCTTGAAGGATGCAAGAGCTAATATCAGGGTTGCCAGTGTGGAGGGGACGGGGGTGCCTAAGATGTAAGGGAGGGAAGGAGACTCCTGCTGCTATTTCATACTCTTTGAATTTTGAATCATGATAAATGCAGGATCCCATTCAGAAAATTAAATAAGAAAGCAAAATTCATCATGTCCTAAATTCACATACGTTAAAGCAAACCCTCCGTAAAACCTCTTCTCTACTCAGTGTATCACACACACACATATACAGTTCCAGCCCTCTGGACCCACACTGTTTTCCCATCCCTTCTCACTGGCCCCCTTCCCCATCCTGATAGCTCTTTTTATTCTTTCATTTCTCCTTTGGATTGTTAGCAAGGAGTCTGTATTTAGAAGCCTTTTGCTGAAGGTTGGGGACTAGAAGATAGTAATTTAGCACAGAACTAAATCAGCAAATAAAGCCTACGGCATGACTGTCCCTGGAAATGCGGTGACTGTTGCTCCCTCCCTGATCTTGGCCCCTGACCACCTATAGACCCCTCAGCAGTGCTCCCCTGGGGTTTTGTCCAGCCCTCCCCCCATTTTTCATGCCCTTCCACCCCACCCCACTCTCCTTTCTCAAGCCGCCCCAGGCCAGCTCCCAGATTCCTCTTGCTTTCCTACAGCAGCGAGGAAACCTTTTTCGTTTCTGCTCGTCTTGCTGTGAAACCAAGAGAGAGACCTTTTCTGGAGTGAAGGGCTCTGTCCTCCTGTATAGATGAGTGTTTCAGAGAGGAATGATCTCCAACCTCCACCCCACCATTTATTTTCTTTTAGAAATAATTATTTTCTTTACGTCCAGGGTGAACCTTTCGTCTTTTATTTCACTGTTTCCACCATAGGGATCAGCTGGCCTGCAAGATATCTTTGCCTAATACCATATTACATCTTTCTCCATACTCCTGGAGCAACAGGAAGTGCCCCCCCACGCCTCCCCAGGGCACAAATCTCCAGGCCTCACTTACTGAGAAGCCTCAACAGTGGATTCAGCTCATCCTGAGTGGTTCTCCCCACCAGTCCCATGATGGCCCCCAATGGCTGGTGCCCCTTGGTGACTTTTCACTCATCAGAGTGTTGCTCTTGCTGTTGTTTTCATCTTGGAAACCATCTGATTGGCTTTGTCTACAGGACAGAGTTCAGATTCCTCAGCAGGACATTTGCAGCCCATCTAAGCCCAGGCTCCCCTGGATGCAGAGCCTGAGGCAAGGGCTGGGTGCGTTGGTAATTTGGGATGGCAGCCAGGGAGCAGGAGGGAGAGTGAAACAGACAAGGAGAGAAGCCAGTGGAAATGCAGATTATGGAGTTGGGCACCTTCCAAGGAGCCATGTAGAACTGCTCCTGGGAGGAACTGAAAGGGGGGTGGTATTTGCCCACCACCCCCTGACCTCTGTTGGCTGAGGGGTGCTTGTGAGCTGTTAAGTCCCTTAAACACCAGGCTGTGCCTGCAGAGAACCAGGTGGGTGCCCAAGGGCAGGGAGTGAGAGATCATGGTGAGGACACATGCTGTCGGACTGCCGGAAGGTGAGAGCCACAGCGATGCCCGGGGTCGATGGTGGGCCAGACGATGCCCACTGCAGTCCAGCCCCGCCTTTCCCAGACTGTCTCCAGAGGCTGGCCTCCCTCGCCTTCCTGTGGTCTACAGATGTTCCTGTGCCCCTCGCCTCCCCTCCCTCTGTGCCCTGTCTGACATGCCTTCCCTCTCCTGTTATCTTCAGCTTTCTGTTCACCCTTTAGAGACAAGCACAGCCTCCCTAATAAAACCTGCTGGGACCCACCCTCCCTCACCGACTCTAAAGGATTGATCTCATCTCACCACTATCTCACCACTTTCACAACAAAAAACTTTTTATTGAAGTATAGTTGATTTACAATGTTGTGTTAGCTTCAGGTGTACTGCAAAGTGATTCAAATATATATATTCTTTTTCAGATTCTTTTCCATTATAGGTTATTACAAGGTACTGACTATAGTTCCCTGTGCCATATAGTAGTTCCTTGTTTTTCCATTTTATATATAATAGTGTGTCTGTTAATCCCAAACTCCTAATTTACCCCTCTCCCCTTCCCCTTTTGTAACCATAAGTTTGTTTTCTATGTTTGTGAATCTGTTTCTGTTTTGTAAGTAAGTTCATTTGTATCGTTTTTTTAACCTTATGTTTTGCACATAATCTTTAAGATAATTTGACATGCTGTGTGTCTTAGGTAATTATTGAAATCAGTGGTTCTCAGTGTCTCCCTCAGTGACTGGCAGCATCACATTCCCCAGGAGACTGATTAGAAATTCACCTGCTGGGCCCCGACCCCAGCACTACTGGGTCAGGACCTCTGGGGCGGCACCTGCCAGCTGCCGTGTGACCAAGCCTCCAGGTGGCTCCGGTGCACACCCAAGTTTGAGAACCCCTGGTTTAGACGCTCCTCTCTTCCTCTAGAGGTTGACCAGTTGGAGGCCCAGGTCACTGCTTGGTTTACATCTTAACTCTAAAGCCCAACCCATGAAGGACTCAACAGAGTAAACACTGTTGAATAAACAGATGGATAATTTTCAAAAGGGAACAGATTGGTTCACACTCACCCTAAGGAGCAGCGTATCTCGAATACACCAAGATGGCGCATCAGTATCTCCGACCATTTTCTCTCAGGGCATCTCCTTCCACCCCTGGGCTAAACTCTGACCTGCTGTGGCATCCTGAGAAGCTAGAGCCTGGAGGAGGAGGGTCTTGGAGACCATCTTGTGCATCCCCTTTGTTTTACACAACAGGAGACTAAGGCGTCCAGCTCGTTTGTCTGGAGTATTTCAGAGACATCTAGAGGTCACAGAGGCTTGGATAGAAAAAAATGCTTTAAAGCAACCGGCCGCTTAGAAATTCTCTTAAAGTTAAAAGATCTTTGAGGAGCACAAGTTATATGTCCAGGACTCCTGTGTGAATGATTGAAAAGTGAAAAATGAATTCAGGTTGCAGTTAGTCTTAAAGGTATCCCAGCAGTCAGGGCCCAGCAAGAAATAGAAGACACATTCACTGGGATTTTGAAGAGAATTTGATTAACAAGGGATCTTTCCGAGGGACTGGCAACAGTGGGAGCTGTTACCTCCCCAGTGCTGAAGGGACTATGGGAAGGCACTGGGTTTCTGGGGTCTTATGAGAGCTGGAGGGGAGAGGAGGGGGCTGCCACAGAAGGGGGAGACTGCAGGAGAAGGGCTTCTGTAGGTAGGGAGCTCACATAAAAAGGGAACTCCCACAGGAGGGGACTCTCATAGAGAGAGACCCTCACGGTCAAGCAAGGGTGCAACCCTTAGGTGCTGCGCCACTCAAGCGGGAAGGGGCAGGGGAAGAAGTATCTCAGCTTCTCTCTCCTCCCACCCTTTGATCTCTTGCCTGCATCTCCCATTGAACAAATCCAGCCAGCAGCCAGAGGACAAGGGAGCCAGGGTTACAGTCCATAGGAGTCAGTCTCCCCACCATAGGCGAGGAGGGAATGAATTGGGGGGATGGGATGTGGCAGAGAATAACCAATGCAAGGAACAAATAGAATAAAAGTGTGTTAGCCTTGTTCTAATTGGTGTAGAACGTTCAGTCACCAGATTCAGAAGCCACGATTGGCATTAATGCAAGATGACGAGGTAGCCCTCTTTGTGGGTGGGCTCCACCACTGTGCCATTATGGAAGGGGTCTTGGTCCTAGAGGGTGGGGAGGCTTTGTAACTTCATTAAGGACAGTTAATTCAAGCATGGTGTCGCCCATTGCCCTTCCCCGAGCAGAGATGCGGCATCCATTTGCCAAAGGAGGAGCCTGCATTGTTCACAAAGAAAGCGTCCAGGGGCTGAAAAAGACACAGTCACATTACAGGGTCTGGAGAACCTGTAGATTTGTTCTGCAGGAGGTCTCTTGGAAATAATATGTAACTGACATAACCAGTCTTTTCTCAGGAGAAAGGATAAATGAAGATGAGCATAATTTAGCTAGTAAAAGTGACAGGTACAGGGCTTCCCTGGTGGCTCAGTGGTTGAGAGTCCGCCTGCCGATGCAGGGGACACGGGTTTGTGCCCCGGTCCGGGAAGATCCCACATGTGACAGGTACAGTAATGACTCTGATCATCCATCTTCCTACTCACACACACGGTGTCATAAAGTGGAATGCGATATAATGCTGTAAGAATGGATTTGAACTTAGATTACATTTGCTCATGAAACCAGGTTTTACCAAGAGTTATTTAAATCAGAATCCCCTAAGGGTGTGGAATTCATCATGCAGTGTGGAAAAGAGCTGATTTGGCTTGGTCAGTGGTCCTCAAACCGGCTTCGGGTTAGAGTCACCCTAGGAGCTTTTTAAAGAAAGACACATGTTAACCCCTCCTGACTTACTAAATCAAAGCCTCTACTGGTGAAGCTCAAGCATCTCTGTTTTTAAGGTTCCCCAGGTGATTCTAAAATTCTCAGCCCCTGGTTAGATGAAAGGTCAGTTGGGGAAGTAAAGGTTGTCAGATACTTGGGAGCATTTTCTTTTAAGGACTCCTGTCCCTCTTTCTCTAACGCCTCTTATATTTCTGAGACTTTTTTTTTTTTTTTTTTTTTACGGTACGTGGGCCTCTCACTGCTGTGGCCTCTCCCGCTGCGGAGCACATGCTCCGGACGCGCAGGCTCAGCGGCCACGGCTCACGGGCCCAGCCGCTCCGCGGCATGTGGGATCCTCCCGGACCGGGGCACGAACCCGTGTCCCCTGCATCGGCAGGCGGTCTCTCAACCACTGCGCCACCAGGGAAGCCCCCTGAGACTCTTTTATGTCCTGACTTAGGCACTGGCATTCTTTCTCACCTTTACCTCCACACAGAAAGTTCTCCATGTAAACATTCTTAAGAGAGTAAACTCTGGTGGTTCTGGTTACCTGAGTTGGTTCAAAGGTTTGCTTTGCTCCTTTTTTCCTGGGTCCTTTCCCCAGATTATTGGCTAAAATTTAAATGATGGGGGAAGTTAAATGTAGTAGGATTAAGAGAATTTAATGAAGAGACAAGAAAAAGTCAGTATCTCTTCTTTACCGTCTGGTGGGTGGTTTTCTTAATGACAAAGTTTATAGGACTAGGATTCTCAACCTTACCTGCCCACCGGGGAGTTTTCAAAAATACCAGTGCCTGGGCCACACCCCCAGAAAACAGATTTAACTACTTGGGATAAGGGCAGAGCATCTAGTGTTTATATTCTCTGGGTGATTCTGATATGCAGGTAAAGCTGAGAACCCATGCTATGGAGGAATAACTAAAAATGAGTTAGGTTGTTCTCTACACCAGATTTATCTTTATCAGAAAGCTTCTCTTTTTCACCAGTACCCTGCCATCAGTGGTCTCAAGGTTAGAGCTTTACAGGAACAAAAAGGAAAGTTATCCTAATACATTCAGTGTGTGTCAGAATAAGACGGTCCAAACAAACCTTCCTCATTCATCCCCATCAAAAATCTCTGGAAAACGGCGCGATGTACCCCTTGCTGAAGTATTTTCTATGCAGGCAGTGCCATCTAGTGGCTGAAAGAAGGGTTACATGCTGACTGCAATCTCAAAGGACCACACTTAACAGATGTGGGAGTAATGAGCAAGAACAAATGTTCGGCCAAGAATCCACTGAATCGTCCCCATTTCCTCGGGTTTTATAGCACAGATCAGGCTATGCAGTGGCTAGGGGGTGTCTGTTATGTGGTTCGGGCTCATTCTTTGTGTAAGCAGGTGGGCAGTTCCTCCAGCTTGGGGCGTTTAGGTATAAAAATGGTCCCAATGACCTGATTCACTGAAATTCTCGTCCTGGGTCACTCAAATTTTTTGGCCTCGGGGCCCTTTTATACTCTTTCAAATTCCTGGGGATCCCAAAAAGCTTTTGTTTATGTGAGTTATATCTACTGATATTTACTGCATTACAAAGTAAAACTGAGAAAACATTTAATTCTTTTAAACATAACACTAATAAAGTCATTCTGTATTCGTGTAAATAACATATTTTTGTGAAAAATAACCCCATTCTCCAAAACAAAAAAGAATTAGTGAGAATATTGGCGTTGTTTTACATTTTGTAAATCTCTTAAGTGTCTGGCTTAATAGACAACATCTGGATTCTCACTCCTGCTTCTGTATTCAATCTGTGGTGATATATTATTTCCTTTGAAGTGTAGGAAAAAGCTCTGGCCTCAAACAGATAAGTCATTGGGAAAAGGAAGAATGTTTTTATAGACTTTTTAGGTAAATTTGAATTTTTAAATTTTTTTAATAATAGAACAAAGCTTAACAAATGGTAGTTTCTTAAAGGTTACTTACAACGTCAATGGGTTGGAAAAGGCAATTGATAAAAATAGTTTTGACATTACAGACTCTCTGAGAGGATCTTGGGGTCCCCCAAACATTGGTGGACCACACTTGGAGAACTGCTGCTCTAGGCAGACGTTTGATGGACAGAAAGCATATCTTTTAAAGTTTATATCTGTACGTCTCCAGGGAGGTGTTTGGGAGGAGTTATTATGCCACTTTTATCACCTTTGACTGTGGGAGGTAAATGATTCTGTCGCCTGGGACTGCCGTCCACCTTTGGAGACCGCAGGGGTTGCCCTGATTATGGACTCAGAGTTCTTCCCAATGGCTGTCCCTGGGGGTGGGCAACAGCACTGATTCTGGGACCTCTGTCATTTGAAAACAGCTTTCCAGATAATTCTGATGCATATTCCAATAAAGAGCCACCGACCTGCTCTTAATTTCCTTCCCTGTACAGATGAGAAGCTGAGACCCAGAGCTCAAGGTGACATGGTGACAATGAGCTCCGGCAGGACAAGACACCATTTTAGGGATCCCATTATTTTCTTTCCTTGGCCTGGCACAGGGTGTCGGCCTCTTTCTTACTCTTCCAGTGCCTCTCCTTCCACCAGCTTTGCGTCTGTCTCATCAGGACTTACCACTCTTCCCACCTCCACCCCACAGTGAGTCGCTGTCATTTTTGCCACCTAGAGCCATGCACCCTCTATTGGAAATGGCACCCAGAGCCACTCAGTTTATGTCCTTCTCAGTTTATGTCCTTCTTTGCTCCCAGAGGTGGACTGATGGTTCAAGGCTGATCCAAGGGGTCACATGTCCATGGCCACTCTGGTTGGTTCAAGGGTTGGCATGCGGTCATCAGAACCCATGAAACCAATAGCCTTGCACTGTGAATTCCCGGAAAAAGGCCCTTCTGCCCTTTTTCTGCTGGGCTGGATCCAACAGGAAGCAGAGTCTGGGTGGCTAAAGCCTTCTAGCCACCACATAGAGTCTGAGAAAGTGTAGCCTGGAAGTGGAGAGAAAGAAACTGAGTCCTGAGGACTCAGTCTGAGCTGCCTCTGGGGCCCGCTGTGCTCTGCTGCCTGTTTCAGTGGTTACCAAGTCATTCCTGCTTAGCTCTTGAGCCGAGCAACGGGAATGTCTGTGTTGAGTTTAGGTGTCTGCGTCTTTACAACCAGAAGAGCTCTAACTCACACCACCCCCATCCCCTGTCCTCCACACTTTCATCCTGCAGTCACTGCTTGTCACCATTATGGAGAAAGCTCACTAGTCACATTCAGGGTCCATTTTCATTTTAATCGAATCACCCTCACTATCCTTCTTTTACATGGTAACATCAAATCAGAAAAAGGGACATCTAGTGTTTACTGAAATGGGTAGGAATGTGGTGCCTGGATTACCAGGCAGACTGAGAGATAACCCCAAAGCCACCTCCGGAGTACATCTCTCCATCTCTTGCCCGCAGCTCTGAAGAAGTGGGTTTGTAGATTTCTTAATAATGACATGCACTTACATAAGATCATGGCAATCGGTTAAAGAGTCCTAGTGAACTCTGATAAACCAGACTTCTATCTGCTCTTGATTCTGCCAGGAAATTGTTTTTAACAGCATGAGGAGAAACATAGCCCCATCTGCAGTATTGGATCTGCCCAGAGAGCCTCTGTTGAACACGAGACCTCCCAGATTATCAGTAAAACAGAGGATATGAATTGGAAACGTGCAGACCCTGAGGAAAGAAAGGTCAAAGTTCCAATCTGTAGTCTTGATTTATTTTTTAAAATAGTTTATTTATTTATTTAGGCTGCGCCAGGTCTTAGTTGCAGCATGCGGGATTTTTTTTTTTTTTTTTTAGTTGCAGCATGTGGACTTCTTAGTTGCGGCACATGCTTAGTTTTTCTGAATAATTTCCATTGTTATTAATGGATGTGAGATTGTCAAAGCTACAGCTTAGGTGATTTGTGTCTGTTGCCTCTGGAACAGGTTGCAGAACTGGCATTACTCGTTCCTCAATAATGAAATGTCTGGCTGGATTTTATGACAATAGTTTGTAAACGTCCCGATTGGGTGTGTCTCTCTTTATAGATAATCACTTTGAAGTTTCCACAAAGCTAGTAATTCACTTTGTACCTAGTCCCCATTTATGTCGCTAAGGGTGTCTAGCCATCAGAAGAATAAGTTAAAGTTTAAAAATGCAACTTTTATTGCTCTCATGTGACTTGGTGGCTTAAAATAATTATTAAGAAGTCAAATCACTGTCATGTGCCACAGATCCTCCTTTAATGTTCATGTTGAGAGTCAGAAATAAGCTGCAGAATGGTGAGCGATCGATGTCCCAGCATGCGCTTAACAGAGTGGGGCTAGTTATAGTTTATCACCGTTTACATAAATTCCATGTAAAACAATTCAGGATATAAAATAATTCTAATATTTTTAATCTTGAATGATTATAGGACATTTATAGTTACCAAAAAACTTTACATTTATCAAGCATGGCATAGTTTTTAATCCATTATAAAGTTACATTATTTCATTCAGCTTCATAACAATCTTTGAGTTCCTATGCTTTATCAGTAAAATAGCAAAAAAAAAAAAAAAAAAAAAAAAACCACCAACAACACCCTAGGCGTGGGGAGGCCCAGGGATGGCCCAGGGTCATAGAACTAGCAACTTGCAGGTTGTATCACTAAGAACTATTAATTAGAACGTGGCTTGGTTGACTTCAAAGCTGCTGTCCTTTCTACTCTACACACTGACAAAGTAAATTAACTTGCTTTGTGTCTAATTTGAAAGCTGCTAAACAAAGCATTATATTGGGAATTGTTTCCCTCTTCAAATGTCAGTCCTCCTGTCTCTCTGTGGCGTGATTCTAGTCATCAGCCGCTCTTGACTAATTGGTTCTTAGGAAGAAATACGCCTGGCTGAGGGGGTTCCTTAAGAAGACAAGTCGTTCATTACAGACAAATACGCCTGCCTCTGTGATTTCTGTTCGAAAATCCCTCTGTGTATCTTTAGCCTGGAGCTATATGAATTTTAAAGGGATTCGGCAATATTGTCAAGCTCTGTATGTGGACCTCCCCGAAATCCCAAAGTGACAAGTATGAGATACATGCTTCAGCAGCAAGCCTGCATCCCACATCTTCACATCATGATGAAATAAATAGGGACGAGAGGAAATTGAAGCCATAGTTACCCTCATGAATGTCTGGAAGTAACGCATGACCCAGTTCCCCCAGCTTTGAAACACTGGTTGAACTCTGGGATTGTAAAATGATATACACAGAGTTTTTAATGTACTGGATTTTTTCTTCCTCCAGTAAATTAAGTGTAAAAATCAACCAGGTGACAAGAAAAGGAACACTAGCATTTATTGAGCATCTGTCATGCAGCAGGTGCTGGAGGGGGTGCTTTGCGTGTTCCATCCTCACAGTAGCTCTGGGAGGGAGGAATTGGGGTGATTGAAGTAACTTATTCATGACCACCCAGCTGACAGGTAAACTGGAACCCAACCCCTGGCTGACTTGATGTGGAAGCCCCTTCAAGAGCTCCTGACTACTTGAGAGTAACCTTCTTGGAGTTATATACAGGGACTTTGATGACCTTGTCCCCTTGCCCTGTCACCCTGCACACACATGCACACATCTCTTTGCCCTTATCCACTTCCTCTCCCCAGCTGTGTCCAAGAGGCCAGCACATATGAACCATTACCATTTCCTAAGCACACCAGCTGGCTTCATGCCCCTCAGCCTTTACCCAGCCTCCTCCAGCTCTCTGCAGTGGTCCCCCTCTCCTCTCGGCCAGCCCTCTGTCCTGATGTAAGGGACTCTACCTATCTTTGTAGATCAGGCTCAGGCATTTTCTGACCTACAAAGTCTTCCCTAACCTCACCCAAGCCTTCCTGGACATGCCTTCCTTTGGCCACCTCACTGTCACTTAGATTTAACTCTGTTTGCACTTAGCACACTGCACTGGAGAGTTCATTCATTCATTCTTAACTATCAATAATTAATAACAAGTAAATATCCATTGTATACCTAATCTGTGTCAAGCACTGTTCTTCTCAAGGCTGGCCAATTACAGTGACTAGCTCAGGATAGGCCCGTGTCACAAGCACAGTAAGTGAGCCCCTGGGTCTTTGCTAAAAAAATAAGGAAGAGGCTCTTCCTTTCTTAAGTGGATCTTTTGAGCTTTTTTTTCCTAGTGCCGATTTGTGTAGAGTTTCTGTTTTCTGTTGTCAAGAGCTCTAATGGAGTCACAAAGGAAAGAGGCCCATGCCTGGTAGAGAAGGATCTTCTAGAAAAGGGAAGACATGGGGCTTCCCTGGTGGCGCAGTGGTTAAGAATCTGCCTGCCAATGCTGGGGACACGGGGTCGAGCCCTGGTCTGGGAAGATCCCACATGCCACGGAGCAGCTAAGCCCGTGCGCCACAACTACTGAGCCTGCGCTCTAGAGCCCGTGAGCCACAAGTACTGAACCCGCGTGCCACAACTACTGAAGCCTGCGCGCCTAGAGCCCGTGCTCTGCAACAAGAGAAGCCATCGTAATGAGAAGCCTGCGCACCTCAACGAAGAGTAGCCCCCGCTCGCCACAACTAGAGAAAGCCTGCCTGCAGCAACAAAGACCCAATGCAGCCAAAAATAAATAAATAAAATAGAAAAGGGAGGACAGTGGGCAGAGCCTAGTGACAGGGTTGTAAAGAGGAAGGCCCTCGGCAGACAAGAGAGCCAGGTAGGGGAAGGGAGGCTGATGAGTTAGGTGAGCTGGAGAAGGGCCATGTAAAGCAGGCTGAAAAGTTTGGACTTTATACCTGAAAGCTTGAGGAGTTTCCAGAGATGTAAGTTCTAGAAAGATGAATTGATGCCAGCAAGGAACATCTTAGGTGTTCTCTGAATATCCACTGCTTTTTTTTTTTTTTTTTTTGGCAATACGCGGGCCTCTCACTGTTGTGGCCTCTCCCGCTGCGGAGAACAGGCTCTGGACGCGCAGGCTCAGCGGCCATGGCTCACGGGCCTAGCCGCTCCGCGGCATATGGGATCTTCACGGACCAGGGCACGAACCCGTGTCCCCTGCATCGGCAGGCGGACTCTCAACCACTGAGCCACCAGGGAAGCCCCTATCCACTGCTTTTGTGTGACACGTTTCCTTCTCTTCGGAAGCTCTCTGCGGTGCCCTCTGAAGGGCACGTCTCCTCACACAAAAGGTGCAGCTCAGTGGTTAAGTGCATGGGCTCCGGGGCCAGTGGCTGTGTGGCCCTTGACAAGCATGCATACTCCCTGCGTCTCGGTTTCCGCCTGTGAAAATAATCATAACCGCCTCCCAGAAGGGCTGTGCCTGGTGACTAAGTTAATGGCAGGCGCAGCCGCAGGAGCAGTGCCTGCCAGATGATGTGTCCTTACGTAAGGCTCGCCTTTGGTTCTCTCTTCACTGTGACCCCTGAACCGGGTCACTGCTCACCGTGGGCTCCACAGCCAGAAATGCTCCCCCTCCTAAGGCATCTGCACCCCTACATCTCTGTGATTAGCTCAGGATAGGCCAGTGTCACAGGCACAGTAAGTGAGCCCCTGGGTCTTTAAGCCTGCTGGATCCCAGGCTTCCCTCATCCCCTCTGACGCCACCCAGTGCCTGGCACAGAGCAAATTCTCAACCAAGGCAGGGACTGTGGAACTCTCCTTGGGACTCTCCTGAGCCCCCCTTTCCTGCCTTGCTCCCCAACCCCCAATCTGTCCCACCTGCATCTTCTTGAGAGCCGGGTTGTGCACTGCTGTAAGTTGTTTCAGCCTGGTCTCCCTGCTAGTTAGGAACCATTCATGGTCAAGGGCAGCGCCTTACTTAGCTCTGCGCCGTCACAGGACTGACAGCCAAGGGACTCTTCTTACAAGACAGTCAATCAGTGTTTGCTGAGAGATGAAAGGAAGAGGAGGAAGGAAGGATGACAGAAAGAAGGAATTTTCCAAGTTGCTCATTGTCTGTGAAACGTTCTTCCTGTAACTTTTGAAACTAGAGGGAAATCCATTAGGTAGAAAACCTAGAAATGATTTAGCCTGAGCCATATGAAACTGTTGATATTTGATAGTTTTTTAACTACAAAAAAGGCAATTTCATGTGGCTCAAACTAATATTTATTTTTTTAATGAATTTATTTATTTTATTTATTTATTTTTGCCTGCATTGGGTCTTCATTGCTGCGCAGGGGCTTTGTCTAGTTGCAGTGAGCAGGGGCTACTCTTCATTGAGGTGCGCAGGCTTCTCATTGCACTGGCTTCTCTTGCGGAGCATGGGCTCTAGGCGCACGGGCTTCAGTAGTTGTGGCACATGGGCTCAGTAGTTGTGGCTCACGGGCTCTAGAGCGCAGGCTCAGTAGTTGTGGTACATGGGCTTAGTTGCTCCACAGCATGTGGGATCTTCCCAGACCAGGGCTCGACCCCATGTCCCCCGCATTAGCAGGCGGATTCTTAACCACTGCGCCACCAGGGAAGTCCCTAATATCTATTTAATATGAGTGCCTTTGAACCCTGGTGAGTATAACACAGTAGTACTTGCTCTGCACATACTCAGCACATCATGAATATTCATTAATAAGTCTACAACAAGGACGCTGGTGGACTGAAGTCCTGAATCTGAAGGGCCACACAGGATGATTTATCAGAGTAATAGTATAGGTTTGGCACTAGGTGGCAGTTCTTTTTACTTATTTATGTTTCACTTTCTTTTTTACTGATGTATAGTTGATGTACAATATCATATAAGTTACAGGTGTACAATATAGTGATTTACAATTTTTTTTTGTTTTTTTGTCAATTCCAAACTCCCTAACTGGCAACTATTACACCGTGTGTGTGTGTGTGTGTGTGTGTGTGTGTGTGTGTAAAATCAGCTTTCAGGGGCAGACACCTCGAGGGTTTGTTTGTTAATTGTTAGCCAGATAGTTTGAAATAATCACCCCCAGTCTCTACCCAGCACAATGTTCTGAACCTACTACCAGGTTAACATTCAATCTAGAGAAGCAGATGGATCCCACATCTTTCTTGTCCTTTCAGCGAAGGTCAGCCGGGTTCCTTTCTCTCGCATAGTAATCACTCTGCCTCAGTCACTAAAGCTGGTCCACAGCCAAGTCCGCGCCGCCGGGCGGTTCAGGAGATCCTCAGTCTATTCGAGGACAGGCTCCCCTGCTTTCCTGCCTCTGGGCTGTTTTACTGCCTCTGAGACAGGTCACCAGAGAGAAGGCTCTGGAAGGAAGCGAAAGTCATGGCAGAGCTGGGAAGAGGTTTTGTGCATAGAGGAAGTTGAGGCCATTGGTTTCAAATAACTGGGTTTCATATACGCGTGCTCCCACCGCCCTAAGCACACATAAGAGAAGGGACTGCTGGGACAACAGAAGCTCCTAGTGACCAGGCCTTCCGCAGCTTTATTTCCTCCAAAGTGAAGGGTGGCCCAGTGACTTATTTTGGCAGAGACTTCTTAGCTCAGAGAAGATGAGCCATAAAATCAAAAATGGGTTGCGGAGAAAGCTCGGAGGTGTATACGGTAAGCATATGTGCAAACACCTATGAAGGCAGGTACTTGCCTGCACAGCGGATGCCCTGGGAAGGTGCTAGGGAAGGTCACCCAAGGGGGTGAGTCCGACTTGTGGCCCCTGGTTTGTATGAGAGCAGCCCTGGTCCTTGTCATGGCCACTTCAAAAAGAACACAGCTGTTTGAAAACCAGCCGGCCTTCTGATCTGTCTTTCAGGAGGGGAGGACCTGAAGTACTTTGGGAAAGTTGACAGCTTTTTCAACTAAAACAGTGTCAGACAAGCAGAACACAGAACTTTCAGTCAAATGTTTGGGGACTACTGAATAGGGGTATATACTTACTCCACATATGGACTTAAGATTCCCTATTGTTACAGAACAATGTATAGAGTTCTCCTTTGAAATATCTATACTCAATTTTGTTTAAGTCAGCAAGTATTAAAGGTCAGAGTTCATATGACTATTTGTGTTAGTTTCCCAAGTGACGATTTTTTAAGTGACTCTCTCTTTGGGGATATGTTTATTAGTTTTATTTTAAGCATGATTTTAGCCCTTCCTTGCTGTTATTGATCCGTTTCTGAAAGAATGGTGAAGAGGGGCAGTTCAGAGCAGGGGCTGAGGAACCACACTACTCTTTGGTCAGCTCTGTCCCTGTGGCCTGGGGCACATCATTTATCCTCTTTCAGCCTGAGCATCTTCTTAAGTACCACGGTGTGTGTGAAGTATATTCTGGGACAGCAGCTGCCGCCTACCAGGTGAGCTATAAATTCCAGCCACTGGTATACTGCTGGTTTTTAGAAGGCAGTTTCAGAATCTTAGTGAAAAATGAAGTCCTTAAATGAGTGATATCTCCTACGGGGTTAAGGTCAAATTTTAAAGCTGTTTCCATGTCTAATAGCCTGCCTCTCTGGCTGTTGCTATAATGTGACTGTCTCTTCATTTCTAGAGAAATAGCCTCAGCTGAGATTTTCCTCCATAGATTAAAAAAAAAAAAAAAAACCAAGAGGGTCATGTAGTTCCTGATGTTTTCAAAAAGGAATATTTATTTAGAAAAACCAAACGCATTAGTAAATTGCTTGCTTTATACACATAAACCCTTTGGAATCTTGTAGTGTTTCCATGAGATGTTAAGGCTATTACCTGTGGTCAAATAAATGTGTGTTTTACCAAGATAAACAGGTTTCTTTTGTGCAGGACTTCTCAGTAGGGTCATGTAAGAATCTTCACGAGGGATTAGAGTATGAGTGATTCCCAGCGTATTTGCCCGTCGAGCCCTTTCAGTGCTGAGCATCCCTCCAGACTGATGTTCTGAGAACACACCTTGGAAAAACTGGGACCAAAGGAAATGAAAAATAGAGGGAAAGTGTCCACATTCGGGGGTCTGCATTGTAACTTGCACTGTTATGGTCCTTTTTACATACTTGCCTTGTTAATTCCACTTCCTCCTTCAGTCTGCTCCAGGCCATGTTCTTGACTTTGGTCTGTCCATACACGGCCCCAACTATCAGAGTATTACATGAAACATTATGGAGAAGACCCTGCGACTGAAATGGGAGCTCCAGGGGAGTGCCTGTGTTCCCCGAATCACAGAACTTCAGCACTCAGAATGGAGAGAAGAGGGCAGTGATACTGACATTTATTTCATGCTTATTATGCACCATTTCAGGGATGGCCACACTGTTCAAAGTTGTCTCACTTGGTAATTGATGGGCACTATAATGCACCGCCCTTGGGCCCCACAGGACTGACAGGCTCATTCCCCCAGCCCTGGGTGGGCTGCTGGCAGAAGGCTGAAGAAAGGGGCTTTTGTCCACAGCCACATAGTCCTTCTCGGGGGTGGTCCACATCAAATGACCAGGTAACACTGAGGCATAAAAGCTCAGCTCCTTGCCCCAGTTCAGGACAACCGTGAAGGACCAGCCCAGCTTCAGAACTCCCGGGATCAGGTGAAGCCTTTGTCGAGGCTTCATCGTAGCAGCGAGCATCTCCCCTGCCCAGTCCTGCTTCCTTTCCTCCTCCGTAGGTACTGATCCTGAGAGAGTGCTCCCCCAGTAAACTTCCTGTACCTTATGCTCACCTTGGAGTCTGCTTCCCAGGGAACTGGACCCATGACAATATTACAGGGAGTATGAAATCTCAGGCTACAAACTGGAGGTGGAGAATAATCACTCTATCTTCTTTTTAATTGAATTTAATTTCCATCTCAAGCTTCCATGCTGCCTAATAGTGACACCTTAGTCTTTGCCAGTTCAGGGATTCCTTCTCCCCTCTTCCCCTCTTCCCCTATTCTTCCTGGGATTACATCTCCTTTCCGCGAGACCTTAGGAGTTGTCACCTCTCTGTGCCAGCATCCACTGAGACCCTGTGTTCTGTCCACTCCCTGGCTTGTGGTCCACGCCCCATTTGCAGCTACCGCTTCTTGGTTCAACCCTCAGGTCTCTCCCTGCTGGCCATCTCTTGGTGACACATCTTTGTAGCTACATGGGAGGGACCATTCTCTTGCCTCCCACCCTTGCTGGGCTACTTGGGAACAAAAGGAAGCTGCTGAATTTTCTACTATAGACATCATTTCTTTAAGGCAAAAAAAAAAAAAAAAAGTGGCATGTGGTTATAGTTCCATTTTTTAGCACTGAAGGTTCTGTTCAAAGTAAGCCGTTTAGGGTTGTACAGAATGTCCTGAAGAAGCAATTGTTTTTTGGTGTCCGTGGGTGAAAAAGGCTATCACACATGTTGTCCTTCTGCAGATACAGGTTTTAAATTAGTTCCGTGCAACTGCCCACATTCTGTTAACATATACTTATTGAGTACCTTCCATTGCTGGACTTCCTTTGAGATTCTGGGGACACAGTGGTAAACAAACACAGGCAAAGCCCCTGGTCTCGCAGGCTTCAGAATCTGCCTCCCTGGAGTCTTCTTGGCAGGCGTTTGGTTCCCACAAAGCCAAGACCTCTTCAGCAGTGACTTCGACATTGAGGGAGACCAATGAGATGGCATTTGCCCTTCATTTCCCGTGTCATAGTTACGTGAGATCTCACTCTCTGTGACCCTCTCCCAAGGGGACATCAACGCTCCCTCTACTCAGTTGATTGTCATAACCAATGCCTCTGTAAGGAATCAGCAGCATACGTAGAATTTCTCCATGAATTGGCAGTCCACAGGTCACATCTGGCTGACAGACGTGTTTTGACTGGTTTGCACATTGTTTTTAAAAATTTTTAACTTTGGAGATTTTACAAACAAACCTACATTTCCAGGTTCTTTTTAAAAAAATCAGAATATCTAGGAGTCCGAGGTTCACAGCCTCCTATAGCAATAAGTCTACTGAAAGTTAGTAGACCACCCCCTCCAGGGGGCAGATGCTTCGCGGTTTACTACGGTTTGGTCAACCAGCCAGCTTCCCTCCTCTACTTTCCCTCCCTGGCCTCTGGAGGCCTATTCCTGGAGGATTTTACTTTACAGTAACCAAGACTGACAGAGCTGCATGCTGGGCCTTATTGTATTGTCCCCACATAGTATGGTATTTACCTGACTGTGCTTTGGCGTCATGTTTTCCACCTTTATTAAGCAATTGTATAAAAGATAATCATAGGATGCTCACTCACTATTACTTGTGATGTGGCACACTGTATCACACACTTTATAACGACATCTATGGCAGTCATTAGTGCTCCTGAGATGTTACTTGTTCATGCCTTTTTTGGGCAATACTAGGATGCACAGCTCGGCCCCCTTGTGCTTGGGTGGGGCGATACGACAGGAAATGACGTATGGCATTTGATCTGTGTTGCATACACATCATTTCCAGGCCATGGCATGATCTGCCAGTGCAAGACCCTCCAGACTTCCTTTTCCTCCAGCAATGACAAGATAGTGTCTGTTGCCAGCCTGAGTCCCAGAAGAGCCATGGAGAAAAACCCCCAGCCAAACCACAGAGGATGTGTAGCATAAGTGAGAAATAGATCTTTGTTGAACCCACGTAGCTGAAATTTGGGGATTTTTTTTTTTTAAATTACTGCAGCAGACCCTAGCCTATACTGAGTGGTACAGTCCATAAAAGAGGTTTCTCTTAGAGAACTAGAAAAATTCTTCTTCTCAGAGACTAGTTTCCTTTTATCTAAAGGACTCTAAGAATCTTCTTTAGCATCTAGGAGTCTCAAAGCCATCTCTTATGGAAGTGTAGGAACTTTTGATATTTGGTGGGTATTCTAAACTTTCCCTTTTTTTAAACTTTAACTTTATTTAAACGTTCCCTTTTTTCCCTTTTTTTAACTTCTTCTTTTTTTAATATATTTATTTATTTCCTTCTGGCTGCATTGGGTCTTCGTTGCTGCGCGCGAGCTTTCTCTAGTTGCGGCAAGCGGGGGCTACTCTTCGTTGCGGTGCACAGGCTTCTCGTTGCGGTGGCTTCTCTTGTTGAGGAGCATGGGCTCTAGGCACGTGGGCTTCAGTAGTTGTGGCACGTGGGCTCAGTAGTTGTGGCTTGGGGGCTCTAGAGTGCAGGCTCAGTAGTTGTGGCACACGGGCTTAGTTGCTCCGCCGCATGCGGGATCTTCCCGGACCAGGGCTCGAACCCGTGTCCCCTGCATGGCAGGTGGATTCTTAACCGCTGCGCCACTAGAGATGTCCTCTTTTTTAAAAAAACTTTTAATTTTATATTGGAGTATAGTTGATTAGCAATGTTGTGCTAGTTTCAAGTGTACAGCAGAGTGATTCAGCTATACATATACATGTATCTATTCTTTTTCAAAGTTTTCTCCCATTTCGGTTGTTACATAATACTGAGCAGAGTTCCCTGTGCTATACAGTAGGTCCTTGCTGGTTATCCACTCTAAATATAGCAGTGCGTACATGTCAATCCTAAACTCCCTAACTATCCCTTCCCCCCACCGTTTCCCCCAGTAACCATAAGTTCCTGCTCTAAGTCAGTGAGTCTGTTTCTGCTTTGCAGATAAGTTTATTTGTATCATTTTTTACAAATAAGTTCATTTGTATCATTTGTTTTAGGTTCCTCATGTTCACGTTCTCTGACTTCACTCAGTATGACCATCTATAGATCCATCCACGTTGCTGCAAATAGCATTATTTCATTCTTTTTAATGTATATATGTACCACATCTTCTTTGTCCATTCCTCTGTCAATGGACATTTAGGTTGCTTCCATTTCTTGGCTATTGTAAGCAGTGCTGCAATGAACATTGGGGTGCATGTATCCTTTCCGATCATGTTTTTCTCCAGAAAAATACCCAGGTGTGGGACTGCAGGATTGTAAAGAGGCTGTTTTTTAAAGAAAGAGCAAGATATAAAAATAATTAATTACATCTATAGAGGTTACTTTCGGATACATATATACGTTTCCCTTGAAAAAAAAATTTTAATACCTTAAAAAATAAAAGCCCTGAGAATCTGCTGCACACATTTTACAAGGTCTGTGTGTGAGTGTGGGGTTTAATTCTGGGACTTTCTAAGACTTCTTTTTAAGAGTAGACTATGAGAGAGGTTAATAGATTACATGAAACATGTTGCCTTAAAACATTGCTTAGCTTTTCTGTGGCTTATAATAATAAACAATTATGGATCACTAGTTTTAAAGTTGCCAGTGGTAGACTGAAAATAGTTATAAGGAAATATGTGGTTTGGGTTTCTTTTACTTATTTTTATTTGTGTAGGAAAACTTACCGGTACTTAGGGTTATTTGTCACTAGTTGCCAGGCATAGGGACAAAACAGCAAAGACGTTCTTACTTAAGCAAGTACCCTGGGACAGGATGTCTCTTGAGTTACCCTCTCTATTAGTTTTGTATTGATGTGTAACAAATTACCAAAAATCTAGCAGCTCAAGAAAACACTCAGCTACTAACTTACAGTTCTGTACATCAGAAATCAAGGTGGACTCAGCCAGGTCCCTACTCAGAGTATTGCAAGGCCCAAATCAAGTGTGGGCCACGGGGAGGCCCTGGGGAAAAATTCACCTCTAACTGCATTCACGTTGTTGGCTGAATTCAGATCCCTGAGGCTGTAGGTCTGAAGTTCTCATTTCCTTGCTGGCTGTCAGGTGAGGTCTGGTCTTTGCTCCTAGAGGCCATCGTATTCCTTCTCACATGGTCCCTCCATCTTCAAATCCATCAGTGAAACATCCAGTCCTTCTCCTACTTCAGATCTTCCAGACGTCTCTTGCCAGCCAGAGAAAATTTCTACTTTTAAAGGACTCATGACCATCCACCCAAATAACTTCCCTATCTTAAGGTCCATTGATTAGTAGCCATGATTACATCTGCAAAATCCCTTTTACCATATAATGTAATCATGCAACTCACTGCCGTGTAACATAATCAGAGAAGTAACACGAGGTGGCAAGGTCATGAGGCCATCTAGAATACCAGCCCCCTCCCCCCACCAACCATTGCACCACCCGCCTCCCAGAATCCTCAGTAACTCCTTTTCACCTATTTGTTTGCTCCCAACTCTCATCTTTTCTGGAGAATCCAAAACTAGTTTCTACTGTATCTGTTTCAAGCAAGCAAGTCATTAGTGCGGGTACGTATTTTTTACTTATGTCTGCCTTGCTTGTCTGGAGTATAAGGTGTAAGATGGTGCTGGGAAATATGTAGGTAAGGTGAGTAGGCAGTATGGTGAAGTGACTGGGAGGAAGAACTCTAGAAGTAGACTTGCTGACTAGTTGCATGCCTTTGGATATTTTAGTTCACCTCTCTGTGCCTCAGTTTTTTCACCTCTAAAATGGAGAGTATACAAGCAACTACTTCATAGGGTTGTTGAGATGACTGAAGGAGTTAGTATATGTAAAGTGCTTAAACAGTGCCTGGCATAGAGTTAATGTTTTAATTAGACTAATGCTAGCTGCTTTCACACATAAATCCCCAAATCTTAGTGGCTTAATGCCATCAAGGGTCATTTCTCATTTGCATCATAGTTCAGTGGGGGTGTTTCTGGTGGGCAGCCTTCCGTGAGGTCATTCAGGAGCCAAGACACCTTATATACTGTGGCTCCATCTTCCTCTGAATCACTGGATCTCAACGTGTAATCCAAGGACCTTAAGTCCCTGAGGCCATTTCAGACTATTTCCACAAGGCCCCCCCTTTTCCGGCTGTTCATCTGTGAAGGTCTTGATTTTTCTCTGTATTCTTCAACCAAAACAATATAACAGGTGGAATAAAGAAGCACAGGTGAGAATCCAAGCATCTTCTTTTAAGTTAGACATTAGAGTTTCAAAAAATGTAAAATAATGCCACTTTTGTCACTAGATTTTTTTCTTGTTTGGGCCAATATGGTTAATTTTTATAAAAACATATTACTTACATTAATATTTAGGGCTTATAGTGTTTATAATGTTTATATTTTTTAATGAATCAGGATTCTGAACTGTTCTTGGTACGTCTCAATAGATGTAACTCATAGAAACAAAAACTCTTGGGGGTCCTAAATAAATGCTAAGAGTATAAAGGGGTTCTGATACCAAAAGTTGGAGACCTAGTGATGTATCATGGGAGACTCTTCCATTCTGCTGGCAGAGCGAGCCCAGACGATCATGTCAGGATGTTTCTACGGGCCAGTCCTGGAAGCAGCATATTATTCCCGCTCATATTTCACCAGCTGCAACTCAGGCACGGGGCCACACCAAGAAAAGGGAGGCTGGAGAATGTTGCTGGCTCTTGCTCAAGAGACAGTAGAAAAGGGTTTGGTCACCATCTCACCGTCTTTACCGTATTTGACTGTTGTCAAGGGTTTATTTTATCTTGCCCTACACATGTATCACACGTCTTGTTTAGTGTTTTCCAAGAGCAATAATATTCGGCTAAGCATACTCAGACAACTTCAAAAAAAATTTCAGAATTGTAACATGAGCTTATTTTTTGCCTTAGTAGTTTAGAAGTTGGCGGAGGCTTATCTGAAATAGCAAAGCATTTAGCCAAAGAAGTAAAACAAGAGATAGCAGTCTTTTTAGAACCAAACCCAACCAGGTGATTAAACAGTAAGAGTGAAATGTTCTATAAACATTTCCTATCCCTGTTGAAACCAACAGTGAAGGAGCTGGATTGAGAGGTTCTTTGTTTTGTTTTGTTTTGGGTTCGACTTGGTTTTTGCTTTGATATCTTATACCACTCACACAAAATCTGCTTTGTAAATTGAGAAATTGATGACCTTTGACAACCTGCAGCATGGGTTAGCCATCTTACACTTTGGAGAACGAAGCTTGAGTTACGGAGAAAGAGACACCCCTAACTCAGGGTTCAGTTGCCTGGAGTTTGTGATTAAGTTCTAGAACACTAAAACTTTGAAAGCAAGACTTGAGTGAGTACTAGTATAGGCTTAGACCAAATTGTAAGGTGGAGATTTGATTTTTGAATTTGTTGTGACTAGAGTCAGTTCAGATGTTTATAATACGTATACGTTTGGAAATTTATATGTAACGGTATGGTATGCTTTTGCGCTATAAGTGAACTTTATCATATAGTAGAGGCCCTTGTATAATTAGCATGTTGTGTAACAATCCGTGGCTGTATCTTTGCTTTCATATATTGTTTGTGCTCTAATTTATTGGAGGTATAAGACCTGGCTAAGGAACATAAGCACACCGTTCCTAGGAGAAGGTAAATCCACTTTAGGACGTTTCCCTTTATGAGATCACTGCTATTGTGTTTAAAAAGACAAGCAAACTTTGCATAGGATATATAGGTTAGTAGTTTCTTAATGTTTAAAGGTAACAATTCTTTGTAAATAACAGAGTCCCGCTAACGGATTTTAATCTTCAGGACATTTGTTGTTTCCTTAACGGAGGCCAAGGTAGGTGGTTTGAGGACAGGTTGGGGCCAGTGGTTTCATCATGCACCCAGGCTCTTTTTATTCACCCTCTGCCAACCTCACCGTATGGCCTTCCCTCCAGATTTGGTCAGCAAGTGCACAGTAAGATCACAGTTCCATCACAGGCATCACATGACAATGTTTAAAGCAGAGGGCAAGGGAGGTGATAGAACAAAGGGACTTCTCCGTTCCTCCCTTCACAAGAGAAAACCTCTCCCCGGCAGACTTTCCATCATATCTCGCTGACCAGCATGGGCCCATGCCTTCCCATAGACCAGTCACTGACAGAAGGGAACAGGGAGCCATAACTGGCTTGGGCCAATCTTGACCAGTTCTCTGGATCCAGGTACATTGCTGCCCAAACCAAATCAGGGTCCTGTTGGCAAGTGAGAAGAAGGGGAAAGCAGCTGTGAGCAGGGAACCAAGGGGATCTGCCCCAGAGGGTAACCAGTATAAGCCTGGTGTGGAACAAGCACAACTCGCAGAAGACGATCAAAGTACAGCTGCCCAGTTAAAAATCCCTGAAGTTGGGGAAGTTTTCTCCTGCTACTGGGATAAAAACTCTGTCGTGCCCCCTGACTCTTCTAGCCACTTGCAGCTGGTAGAAAGCCCTACCATCACTTTCAATCTCAAAACACAATCTGGTTTTAATAATTAGAATTCCCAGTCCTGAATCATACTAGAAAATCCACGTCGATATAATTAAGTGTCTCTCCCCCAGCCCTGGCTGACAGAGGTCGCCTGCTGCCCGGCAAGGGTTGTGATCAGCTTTCCTCTGTCCCCACTCTTGTTGCCAAGTTCACTGCCCGCAGGGTAGGGATGCACAGATCGGGGAGAGCTCTTACTTGACTGGTGTCATCCTAGGAAGGCTTCACACTCAGTGAGCCTGGTGGGCGCATTTGTGGGGTATAGAGCTTGCTCCACTAGACCCTTCTGACTGCTGTTCTTAGGACATGGGTGAATGCATAGCTGACCATATAACTTATCTTCCAAACTAGACAGTGCAAGTGAGAGTGAAGGGGGTGGAGATGGAGGAGTATTCATTTGACCAGGCCAACAGTCATGACCTGGGACCATCAATTATCTGGAGCAATAAGGGAGAATGGCCAAAGGTCCAACTTAGCAATGCACCTGTGCCTCCAGTGGCCACTTGGCTCATAGTCCCTGCTTTTCCAGCTGTCCCCTTCACCAAGAACTCTCCTTTCAAGTTCTCTTAATGTTCTAGATGATCTTGATGGCCTGAATTGGAAAAACTCCTAGACAACCCTCTATGCCATGGGACCCACTTCTGGTCCACAGGTAACATTTATTTATGGTTGCCCTGAGTTAGGTGGAAATGCCATTTCTTCCCAGATGCAGCCCTCTAATCTCACCCTGCAGGCCCACAGCCCTAGGATCCACCTTGAGATTGTCCAGATTGCCTCAGCATCAGTCAGACACCCTTCCATCATTGCAGAAATCAGGGGTTTGGGACTCACAGCTGAGTTGGCCAAAAGACTCGCCTCATGAATCCTTCCCGGTGTTGAACAACCTTCCATTTCCTTATCCTGCTCTGTGTTGGGAGGGAAGGGGGTCTAAGAGTTGTGAACTGGTATTCACTGGTCCCTCTGACTCTGCCTTAAGTTGGTATATGCCTCACTTCATAATTCCATAATTACTCCTGAGGACAAACATTCAGTGACAACCTCCTGACGCAGAAGCAAGAATGATGTGCTTTGCTACAATATGTGATGTCCCTAAAGGCTACTGGAGTTCTGTAGTGCTGCACATTCCCTCAATGAATGGCCCCAGGCTAACCAGTATTCTAGTCTAGTGCTGTTTGCACTTCTCTTCCTGTTGTCAGCTATGAACTCTAACCACCACTTCCTTCTCCCTGTCAATTCATTGCCTCTAGTTTGCTGGCCAGAGAAGCCCAGAAAGAAGCGAAGTTTTTCAGGGTTAGCCAATTGAAAGATCCTAACTCAGAAACCTACATTTTACTTACCCACTACATCAGAAGTATAGGTGATCTCAACAACAAGAGATGAGTGAGGATTACCCTGCCCTATTTGCAGCGAGAATTTTCCAAAGATCCTTGTGTATACACACATGCATTGTTGCATTCATTCTGCATTTATATTGGGGAGCCAACCAGAGGAAAAGGGAGGGCTGTCTGTGTGGCTGTGGGTATGGGAGTGTGGGTATGTGTCTGTACTGGAAGGAACCAACATTTTTAGTAAATAAATATGGAAATAGGATAGATTTAGCTGTACCTGTCAATCAACCACATTTAACTAATATTTTTAAAGTGAAGAACAGAAGACAAAAGAAAAAATGGAAAGTCATTTCATAATAGTCCCTGGAATATTTTGGATTAGCTGTGCATCATGGGTAATCCTCATTCATCTCTTGTTGTTGTTTTGTTCATAGAGTATTTTCAACAGCTGTCCGTGGCCTTCTGGAATTTAGCTATGTTTTTCTCTTGAGCTATAATTCGGCTGCGGCAACCAGAAAAAAAAGGTTTGTGTGGAATCAGAGCTGACAACAGGGAGTCTGCAGCTCTGACATTCCGCTGTTGGCTGACAGCTCTGCAACTCCTAGTGCATAAAAAGACATTCCAGAGCGTGGTTACCAATAAGATTTGCAGCTCGTGCACATACTTTTCCCATCAGAGGAACCGGCTCTTACTGGCAGAAGTGGTTTATTTAGTGCTATCTCTTCTGTTCACTGTTTATGCCAGCAGATATTTGTTTTGCACCTCAAGTGCTGGATGCATGTGCTGCACACTGTGGCAGTGGATTTCTTTTTTCAAGTACACTTTGGTTGGCAAAAGGTGATGTCTACACAAAGAGGTAAAATTCAAGGTATGGTTGACTTACGCTCTATTGTGATTGCAAGGTCTGGAAATCCAAGAGGAGCCTTTGGGTTATCAAGGAAAGACTTGCAAGGGGAATGAGATTTGAAAGATGTGTGGAATTGGGAACAACTGGGCTGAAGGGAGTTGGCAGGAATCAAAGTCGTGCAGGTGACAAGTACCAGGTTATTTTCCTCGTGTTGACCATAAATGATCGTTTGTACTAGGGTGACGATTAGATGTGTACCTAGACTTTTTAGAGTGAAATGAGACATCCTTACAGGAATAAATCTAGCTATAGGGTCACTTGATTGAGAAGGAGCCTTACAGTTCTCTGTTAACCTCAACAACCAAAAGATAAACTGGGTAACGTGTCCTCATGTGCAACGAGCATTGATTTATCACTGAGAATCTTCCCTCTTGTCTGCCTTTTCTCTTTTTTCAAATCTGGTACTTGTTTTCTTGGTAAAATGAAAAGTGTACTAAGATAAATTAAGCGGTTAAGAATGTTGTACCTAACCAGAAAAGTCTGTGCAGTTTCACCTTCCTTTTTAAACGTCTTCATTCTTTGCCCTGCGTCATTAACACCAGTCGACCATAGGTTCTGGTGATCTTGGTGACTTGTCTGCATCCCGGAGAGTTACTGACTGTCTGTAACCCACATGCTCTGCCCTGGGAAATGCAAAGGCCTGTATTGGTTTCCCAGGGCAGCCATAACAAAATACCACCACCTGGGTGGCTTAGAACAACAGAAATTTATTTTCTCAGTTCTGTAGGCTGGAAGTCCAAAGTCAAGGTTTGTGCAGGGCTATGCTCTCTCCAAAGGCTGTACGGGAGGATCTTTCCTTGCTTCTTCCCAGCTTCTGGTGACTGATGGCAATTCCTAATGGAACATTAAGGCTTGTAAGACACATCACTCCAATCTGTGCCTCCATCCTCACATGGCTTTTCTCCTAGTGTGTCTCTGTGTTCAAATTTCCCTCTTCTTGTGCTAAGGACAGCAGTCATTGGATTAAGGGCCCACCCTAATCCAGTGTGACCTTCTCTTAACTTGATTACATTTGCAAAGACCCTATTTCCAAATAAGTTTACAAACACAGCTTATAGGGGTGAGCATATCTTTCTGGAAGGAGACGCAATTCAACCCACGACAGATCTAAAGACACAGTCCTTGCCCTCAGGGAACTTGCCATTTGCAGTATTTGGAAAAGTTATAAACAGACCATAATGAGAGGATAAACAAGAGAAATCAGTAAGTATATCCCCTCTCAGTCTATCTATCCAATCAATTATTTTTAAAGGTCCAAATGAGAGAAACCAAAAGTCAGTGCTCTAGGAAAAGAGAGTGACTTCCAGTGTGTGGTCCAGGGACCAACAGCATCAGCATTGCCTGGGAACCTGTTAGAAATGCAGATGCTCCGGTCCCACCCCAGACCTATGGAATCAGATACTCTGGGGTTGGGCCCAGCAGTCAGTATCTGAAGCCAGATGACTGTAATGCAGGCAAAGGTTAAGAACTACTGGTCAAGGAATTCAGAGACGTCACCTTCCTGAAAGCCGGAATGGATAAGACTTCATGCAGCATCTAAGGAAATCATTAAGCTGAGAGAGAATTCATGCACACTTCTCCACATCTTACCAGAAGAGCCTGCCACTTTTTTTTTCATGTTTTAGATCATGGTGAGGGGTGAAAATTGGACTGGTGAATTCTAGAATAGAGTTAATCAGCCCAGCATATTAACCAAGGTGTGGAATGAAGTGGTCCTCTCACTAGGTTCTGCTTGCCCTAAAGTTGTAGCATCTGTACTGCAAGGTCAAAGTCAGCGTGTGTGCCAAGCTGGGGAGTGAGGCCTTGGATTGGAGAACACAGAATACTGGAGCAGTGCCCCTCAACCCTTCATATTCCCACCAGCCCTGGGGATTCTGATTCAGTGGGATTGTGCTGAGGTCCAAGATTCTGCATCTCTAACCAGCTCCCAGAGATACTGAGGCTACAGGGTCCAGGGATGCCCCTGCCCTGTCTGTGTCTTTAAATAGTACGACTAGGTAGCATGTTAAGGACCCCACTATTTATCCACACTTTTTAAAGTGGGTATATTAGCTTTTATATGACTGTACTTACATTTGAATATTATGTTTAAATATTGAATATTTGAATATCATGTTTAACATTGAACATTATGTTTGAACATTGATGAAAAAAAACTATCAATTTTTAAACACTCCACAAGCATTTGTGAAGGTAGAGTTTGACCTCAGTTTCCTTGTAGCTATATGTCAAGTGAATGTGGCCCCAGTGTCCCCCACTTGGCTCTCTGAAGGGCAACCTGATGCTGGGGCAAACTGAGGCAGCCCTGCCTTCTGACAATTGATGATATTTGGTCTCATGCACTCAGAAGGGTTGTGCCTGGTGACACACCACGTGAGACACCAGGAGGAAGTATCCGAATTCTCCAGAGAGAAACTGCGGAGAACAACATTTGTCCCCAGAGTTGTTAACCAATTCTATCCGTACAACCCAACAAGCTTCTACGGCTTCTGATTCTCTCTTTAATGGGTAGAGGGAGAGAATCTGAGTAAACGACTTCATTTCAAGTGGATATGCAATGAAATAGTTTCCTATGTATGGGGCTCTCAATACGTTCTTTGTTAAGAGCGAATTCCCAGGGTTTCAAACTTTTTTGAAAAAGTATAGTTGCTGTACACTATTATAAGTTACAGGTGTACAATATAGTGATTCACAATTTTTAAAGGTTATACTCCATTTATAGTTATTATAAAATATTGGCTATATTCCCCATGTTGTAGGGTTTCAAACTTTTATATTCCAATCCCAGCTTTCTTTTTTAGTAGAAAGTACTTTTAATCTAAACTTTGATTTCAGATAGTTGTTTTTGTAAAAATTAATAATAATAAACTTTACTGTTTGATCCTGTTGTTACCTGATATTTGCGTACTGAATTATGAGATACAGATAAGCAAAAATGATATATATATAATTTTTTTTTTTTTTGGCTGCGTTGGGTCTTCAATGTTGCGTGCGGGCTTTCTCTAGCTGCATCGAGCAGGGGCTACTCTTCGTTGCAGTGCGCGGGCTTCTCGTTGCGGTGGCTTCTCTTGTTGCGGAGCATGGGCTCTAGGCGCGCGGGCTCAGTAGTTGTGGTGCACGGGCTTAGTCGCTCCACGGCATATGGGATCTTCCCGGACAAGGGCTCGAACCCGTGTCCCCTGCATTAGCAGGTGGATTCTTAACCACTGCGCCACCAAGGAAGTCTGAAGATAGTTTTTTTAATAATCCATCACATGGAGATACTATTTCTTTCCAACATTTACATATAGAGAAATATATAGTTGCCCTATCTTTTAAAAATTAATTTAAATTTTAAAATAATTTCTATTATTTTTATTTTCTTACCAAATAATTTAAATATTACATTTTCATTGTATACAAGTTAGAAAATATACATTTTAAAATCATTTGTTGAGTATCCCTAACCTGACCTTGCAGAGACAGCTGCTGTTTTTATCTAACAAGCACTTAGGCCATTTAAAACCATAATAGACCCCAGTGGCTTCTTCCTGCTAAGGACCTTAGCATAATTTCTCTGGGTAGATAAACCTTTGTTTAGGAAAATACCTTGACAGGTCATTTATGAAAGGGAAAGCTCTCAGGAGTTTGGAAAAGGGAAAGGGAAAAATAGGAAGCTACCTTTTCCTTTATGTTTAAGTTTTTCAAATTTATATGTGTATAAAATTTATAGTATATATAAAATTGTTTTGGATCATTATATGTAAAGAGAGACAGCACAAGTGCCTGGATTGTTGAGGAGGTGAGGTCAGAGCCAGAGCCTAGAGCTTTGTGAGGCCAATGAGAATGGTTCAGGAACTTCAAAGAACACAGACTTTTAATAAACAGTTCTGAGTGGTTTGCTAGGTGGTGCTTTAAAAACACTGTTCTTCCCCATCCCTTACCCCGAATCTTCAGTAAAATCCGCTACACCCATACTTTTAGAGTGGAACATGGTGGGGAATAAGGGAAATGCGGTGATGGCTAGTGTAGGACGATGGTGAGTAGAAAAAAGATAGTCAGTGAAGATACAGAGCAGAAGTGTGACTTTAGCAAAAACAGGGAAGCAGATCCGGAGTGGTGGAGAAACATGCCTCACGACACCTGCCACTGCCCAGATATACTTGAAGGGCCACTGAGTTTTCTGCTGGTTGAAATAAATGCCATTCAGATTCGAGAGATTTATGCAGCTTTACTTCAATGTTAACAGTCAAGTAGCCCTAGCACTCATTCATTACCTGACAACTCCAAGTCTACTTTTTCTCTCTTAACTATTTATTATGAACATTTTTCTATATTACCAAGTAATCCTTAATAAAATCATTTCTACTGGTTGCATAGCAGTCCATTGAACGGATGCACTGTAATTAATTTAACCATCCCCTATGGTTAGATGTTTGTTCTTTTTTAAAAAAAATTTTAGAAACAACTCTGCTTGTGAACATTCTTGTAGCTAAACTTTAGCAAATGGGTTTAACTATTTCCTTAAGTTAAATTTCAGGTACCTACTTTACACATTTGCACTCATATTAAACTGTATAGCCAATATAACTTTACTTTCTTTGCACTATGTTTTGTAAACCTCTTTCCCTAACTATTATCCCATCAAAATCATGTTTTTGTTTTGTTTTGCTTTGAGGAAATATCTTTATATTTTGCATCTCCTTTTGGGAGATTCTGTTTTAGATGACCATTACTGGTTGATTAAACAACCTTTGTGAGGAGTAATATTAGAAACAGACATTGTGGAAACAATTGTGCAGAACTATTCAAAATATCTATTGAATTGTTACCCTCAACTGTTGGAGAAGAACAGATAGTGTTTTACTATAACTGCAGTTCTGTTAATCCACTAACTGGCCTGTTACCAGAGACACTATTTCCCTGAAATCAGAGAGCTAATGAATATGGCATTTGCCTCATTCATCTATTATTGGACATGAAAAAAACTACTATTTCTGGAGAACCTGTCATGTACTAAGCATGTTTGGGGGTTTGCCTCTATTGGATTTCAATGAATGAAGAACGACACTTTCCTGCTTATACAGAAACTAAATAACAAGAAAGTCTTCTGTCATGAGATTGTCATCATGAGTATCTACACATATGTAAGAGCCATTGGAATAGCATGCTTACATTAAACAAAAAACAGGTAGAAAACCACATGCCAAACAGACTGTTAATGACAGAGACTTCATCTGTCTCATCTCTCTGGGTACTTAGGATGGTTCTTTGCCTGGTATGTACCAGCCATTCAAAAAAATTGTTGAATTGAATTTAACTGGCTTCCTCATGATCCTTGACTCTGCCATACCCTTTCCCACGTTGAGCCTTTCATGTCATGTCTGGTTTTCTCTCTAGAGTCTTCTTCGCCTAGACGTTCCCACCTTTGCTCTTTCTTGTCCCTCAGGTGTCCGCTCCAGTGGCACCCCTTTAAGAACATTTTTCTCAGCTGACCACCCTCACCCAGACCCTCCTTATTCACATCCCCTGTATGACTCTTCACTATCTCGCATAATCGTCTTGGGTCATTTGCTTGTTTGTTTATTTCCTGCTTTTGCGTAGTAGAAGATCAACGTCTTTGTGTCTCTTATTCACTGCTTTATCCCTAATAGAGTCTGGGACGTCCTCAGAAATAGTCCTTAATTGAGTAAATGAATTAGTTGTAATGTAAAACAACTTCTCTATCAAGTGGCTACAAGGCCTCCAAAGTCTTATGACATCTCTTCTGCCATATTCTATTGGCCAAAGCCAGACACAGGATCAGCCCAGATTCAAAAGCAAGGAAGCTTGACTCCACCTCTCAAACGGAAGAACAGTTCACACATACAAAGATGGGAGGAAGTTTTAGTACCTGTGCAAAGAAGCCACCACACCACTTGTGGACAGTTTGCCCACCATCAGCCTTAGACCAGATAGGATCTATGGTGCCAGAACTGTTTCATGCATTTCTGGGGTTGTTAGTTTCTAGTGGGTCACTCCAGGATTTGGACAACTTTGAAGACACTTTGAAAGGATTATAAGAAAGGAAAGGAACCATGAATAGAAGAGAAGAAGGGTTTCTTCTGGTTCCAAAGCCTATCTGAGCAGAATCAGGAGATAGAGACAGAATGCTACCCGAAATTTTCCCCTCAACCTGTGCTACTGGCCTCAGATGACATGGTTATACATCTTCTCCCATGCTTTCTTTCACGAGCAGGAAGTTAGTGTAGATTCTGAAGGAAATCCTACCAACACACAGAAAGATGGTGGTCTAATGTGGGAGACAAGACTCACAAAATAGGTAAAAGTCCTAGCTGGATTCCTGTTGGGAACACTGAGAACCCTGCCTTCCAACTAGATATAAGGGGATAGAGACACCCCCCTCCTCGCCAACAGGCCTGTCCCATCCCAAAGTCAGGTCTCTTGTTAATGGAGGGAGGTTCTGGATTCAGTTAAGATGTTTTCAATATCAGACTCTGGAAAATCATGAAATAAACTCATCTAGCCACCAAAAATGTATTGTCATGTGTAGATTTTTATTACCACCGTTTGAATATGCAAAATCTAGCTCTATAGTATGCCCTTAAAGCATAATAGTGCTGTTAATTCACTGTTAACCAATTAAGAATGAATGATTAGCATAATAAATCCAGCACTGTAAGAGCATTCATTAAGACCAATCTGGAAAGATTTTTTTTTTAAGTTTAGGTGTTTACCCATCATTGTTTCTATTGTCGTATTGTAATCACTGCTTCAATCAACACAGGTTTGTTCTTTGTTTTGGATATTTTTTTTAACTGAACAGTATATATTTTTGAACTCCAAAGAGTTAGTGAAATACTGTAGCTTTCACTTAACAAGTTAAATAAACTGATTATCACATGTGAGGTACTGATTTCAGTTTAGTCATCTCTGAAGTACCAAAAGGCAAAGAAACTTAGGTGCCTAACTACAGAATTTCTTGTTTGAAAGGACCCCCAACACACTACTATATATAAAATAGATAACTAATAAGGACTTACTGTGTAACACAGGGAACCCAACCCATACTCTGTAATGACCTATATGGGAAAAGAATCTAAAAAAGAGTGGATAGATGTATATGTATAACTGATTCACTTTGCTGTACACCTGAAACTAACACAACATTGTAAATCAACTATACTTCAATAAAAATTTTTAATAAAAGAAAAACAAAAAAAGAAAGGACCCCCAAGATTCTTGTCTTACTCTCCAGCTGGAAGTGGCTATACCTGCACCTCATTAGAAGGGTGACCATCTAGTCCAATGGTTCTCAATCTTGGAATCATATTATCATCACCTGGGAGCTTCTAAAAACCCTGATGTTAAGGCCATATGGCAGACCAATTACATTAGATTCTTTGGGGTAGGACGGTAGCTTTGAAGCTGCCCAGGTTATTTCGATGTACACCCAAGGGTTAAGACTCACTATTCTAGACTAACTCTTCAGGCCAAAATAGAATAAGGACCAGATTTACCCTCACAACTAAAACAACCATAGATTGATGGACAGGTAGGTAGGTAGGTAGGTAGATAGATAGATACTAGACAGATAGATGATAGAAAGAGAGAGAAAGAGAGGAAACGGTTTGTAAGATACTGGACATCAGACAACAAAGGACGCTGACTAGAAACAAATGAGGGGAGCCCTATGACTGTCCCAGCTTACTGCCTTTAGCGAGTGCCCAGGCAGTGGTGCAAGGAGAGACGCTTAGGCAGAGCCTAGAGGACTCTGAGATGAAGAGATGGACCTTAGAGTCCAGGTAGACCAAAGCAGCTGGAGTTCACAGGACCAAGTAACAAGATGGGAGAACTGCACAAAGAGACACCCAGAGATCTGGATTCCTGTTATGGGGGCCCTGGAGTATTCAGCGGATATCAGTGCAGCAGATTCAGCAGTACCAGGGCACGGGTGTGAGGAAACTAGCCAAGGTCAGGGAAGAACCATGCAAAAAGATTAAGGGAAACATTGCAGATGCTCACACTGGGCCAAGAACAGTGGCTCTTTCCACCAGCCGGCCTGGAAAGTCTCAGAATTCATGGGGCATTGGGTTGAGTACTCAGGGTGTTCCTGCCTCAAGAGTGGGGCGAAATTAGCCCTAGACCCAGCACTGTGCCATATCCACCTAGCAAATCATAAAAGCAAGACACAAGAGGATCCAATTGTTTTCAAGCAACTTAACTGCATGCGAGAACAAAGCTGAAGAACATTTCCATTTATATTTATATTTATAGAACACATATACCCAGCACCCAGCAAGGAAAAAGTCAGAATATATATCATCCAGTGAAAGATTACAGATATGGGAAGAGGCGGAAAAATGGGACCTATAATAAGAAGACATATCATGTTAGAACTAACAGAGATGTTAAAATGAGCAGACAAGGACATTAAAATGGGCATCATAACTGTATTCAAACTGTATTCCATGTATTCAAATAGTTAAGTAGAGACGTGGTATGTATATAAGAGATCCAAATCAGACTTTTAGAGATGAACACTACCATGCTTGAGATGAAAAATACACTAGATGATATTCACAGCAGACTAGAAATGACAGAAGAAAAAATAGAGAAATTAAAGACAGAAATATAAACTATCCAAAAGGAGTTTTTTTAATGAAAGAAAGCTTCATTGAGCTACTGGGCGATTTCAGCTAGTCTGATATAGTTGGAGTTCCCAAAGAGATAAGAAGGAAAGGGAGGACAGAAAAAAAAATCTTTGAAGAAATAATGGCCAGAGATTTTTCAAATTTGATGAAAACTGTAAACTCAGGGATCCAAGAATCTCAACAAACCCCAAGTGCCCAGATCTACACCAAGATGCATCATAACCAAATTGCTCAAAAGCAGTGACAGGAGGGGGGGGGGCGGTTATCAAGGAACATAAGGAAATTTCCAGGGGTGATGGATACGTTCATTTTCTTAAATGTGGTGGTAGTTCCCCAGCCGTGCATATATGTTTGATAAGTGATACGAGGGATAAGTGAAACTATTTCAAGCTTTAGATGTGTGCGATTTATTTTATTTTATCTCAGTTATATCACCATAAAGCTGATAGATTTTCAAAAGCAAACAAACAATAATTCAACCCTGACTGCACATGAGAATGATGGGGAACTTTATAAAAATACAAGGCTCTGTCCTCAGAGGTTCTGGTTCAGTTAGTCTGGGATGGGACCCAAGATCCATATTTCTTAAAACCTGGCAGAGAGTTCTTATTGGCAAGCTTTTTTGAGAATCATTGCCAGCAGGAAGTTTCAGAAACTTCCCCATTAATCTGGTCTAGAGGCTGATGACCTTTATTCTAAGTATGTAGCTTTATATTTCAGGGATGTGGCCACTAGATACACAGCATTAACATCTGAGTTGTGGGTTTCCTGTGTCTGGTCTTTTTCCTTATAGGCCTACAATACCTTATTTTATAAAAGGGTGGGATTCTGACACCTTTTTCCTTATTTTCTAAACTTTCTGAGTTTTTTTCCCCTCTGAGAACATTCACAGCTTCTGATATTCCTGGAACTTTGTGATGTCATGCTCAAATTGGGCCCTTTGATTTTTAGCTCCAAGAAGTGACTTCTTAGAAGGATATTGTTGGTGATAGGGTCAGAAATGGTCCAGAGCGAGCCTCCTGAAGACTTCTAAGCTCTCCTTAAGGAAGCACATGACAGCTTTATCTTCACTCTTTTAGCATTTATATACCCTACCATGTCACTTCCCAGCCACTCTACCCCAGGTTTTTAGTATTTAGTCCAGCCTCCCTAATATATCCTATAAGAGTCTATATGATCTCATGCATGCCTGCATCACTCCCTTACCTTCTTATCTCTAGCCACACTCATGTGATGGGTCACCCTCTAACTCACTTCCAAGTCCTTGCAAATTCTGTTCCCTGTTCCTAGAATACTCTCCTGGACTCATTCTCACTGCATGCTTCTCATCCTTGAGGGATGACTCTGTGTTCCCAGAGCACATTACACCTCCCCAACCTTAGCATTATTATAATTATAAAATTATATGTATTATACATATAATATATATTATAATATCTAATTATATTATATAATTAATATATAACTTATATAGCATATTGTATTTATATAATGTAATATTACATAAACATATAATTATATAATTATAATTATATACATAATTGTATTATAATTGTCTATTAACGTCTATTATCACTAACTTGACTGTAGACTCCTTGAGGACAGGAAGCAGTCCTAGCTTCCCTCACAGGGCCTGGACTGATGATTTGTCAATCAGAAATGCAAGGATTGATAAAGTACTGGGTAGCACCATTTTCTTACAGTACATTTCTGATTTGCAAATCACCAGTCTGGGTCCAGGAAGTTACCACTGAAACTCAGCCATAGGGGCTTCATTCTGTAAGAGAGACTTGATAACTTTGCAAAGTTAGGTTTTTTCGGTTAACTTAAGCTGAGCAGAATAAACTCAGAGGGGATAAATGAAATGATTCCCCATTGTTTCACACACAGAGAGAAGCAGACAACTTGAGAATTATAGGAAAAGTGGAAGTCTCTAAAAAATTAAGTTTTATTAGTATTATATAAACCCAGTGAGTGTCTGAAAAATAGTCTATATGTCAGGAGACCCAGTTTGGAGAGGTAATAATGGAAAACAAATCTGAAGTTGTCCTTAAATCATGGTTTAAAATGGTTAAACTTCTTGTGGTGGGAAGTAAGTCAGAATCTGCCCTTTGGGGGCTTCCCTGGTAGCACAGTGGTTGAGAGTCCGCCTGCCGATGCAGGAGACACGGGTTCGTGCCCCGGTCCGGGAAGATCCCACATGCCGCGGAGCAGCTGGGCCCATGAGCCGTGGCCGCTGAGCCTGCGCATCCGGAGCCTGTGCTCCGCGACAGGAGAGGCCACAACAGTGAGAGGCCCACGTACCGCAAAAAAAAAAAAAAAAAAAATGTGCTTTGGGCCTAGAACAGGAATAACTAAACTTTATTTTGTAAATAAGGCTTTACTGAAACACAGCCATACCCATTTACTGAGGAATAGACTATGATTTCAGTATTGGCTAAGGCTCTGGTCTCCAGTGGCAAAGTTGAGGAGTCCCAACAGGACAGAGAATGTTTGGCCTGCAAATCCTAAAATATTTACTCTCGGCACTTTACAGTGGCTGGCCCTCCACCTAGGAATGCATGAGACTACTTACATTCATTTCGAATCACTGATGGAGCTCTACAGTGCACTGAGCACAGTGTCTGGCACATAGTTAACCCAAATAAACGTTGGCTGTGATTGGTAGTATGGTGGCCAGGCACTGAGGAACGAACACTGGGCTGTAGGCAAAGGTACAGCTCCTCTACATAAGGCAGGAACACAGATGTTCATGGCTTGTGGAACAGTTTGGGCAAAGGCCAAGCAAAGGGAAAAAGAGGACTACAGGTGGGTGGTAACCCGGTGTTTACTCTGCTCTAAAGAAAAACAACTCTTGGGGAATGTTTATATCACTTCCTTTTCTCTACCTCCAGAGAAAAGGATGGAGGGCCAAACTCAATTTGTGGTTAGTCAGTATTTCACTCTGAGTTTCATGAAGTGGCTTCCAGGATCTTCCCCAGCGGATGTGGTAGAGGTTTAAGAAGTCCAGGGTGTGTATTTTACTTCACCTGATGGATATCTTTAGGGCAAATAGGTAGGTTCGTTTTGTCTGTTTGCGGTGCACACGCATCATCAGTCTCCTCACGAAGCAGCAAGTAACCCGAGAGGAAATACTGCAGGAGGTGGGGAGTGAGTGGGTCGTTAAGGATGTGCTGGGAGGCAGAATAATGGCCCCAAAGATTTCAGGTCCTAATCCCTGGACACTGTGAAGGTTCCCTTATTTGGAAAAAGGGTCTTTGAAGATGTGACTAAATTAAGGCTCTTAGATGAAGAGATTATCCTGGATTATCCAGGTGGGCCCTAAATGCCACCACAGATGTTTTTATAAGAGAGGCAGAAGGGTATTTCACAGACAGGCATAGAGGAAAAATCAATGTCAAGATGGAACACGGAGAGATTTGAAGATGCTGGAGTGGTGTAGCCAGGAGCCAAGGAACGTCAGCAGACACCCGAAGCTGGAAAAGGCAAGAAACAGATTCTCTCCTAGAACCTCCAAAGAGGCACAGCCCTTGATTTTTGCCCCACAGAGACTGATTTCAGACCTCTGGCCTCCAGAACTGTGAGAGAATAAATGTGCATTGTTTTTTTTTTTTTTTTTTTTTTTTTTTTTTGCGGTACGCGGGACTCTCACTGCTGTGGCCTCTCCCGTTGCGGAGCACAGGCTCCGGACGCGCAGGCTCAGCGGCCATGGCTCACGGGCCCAGCCGCTCCGCGGCATGTGGGATCTTCCCGGACCGGGGCACGAATCCGTGTCCCCTGCATCGGCAGGCGGACTCTCAACCACTGCGCCACCAGGGAAGCCCCGTGTGCATTGCTTTAAGCCACCAAGTTTGTAGTCATTTGCTACAACAGCCATAGAAAACTGATACCATGTACTCATTTGGTGAATAGTGTATGCATGATAAACTACAAAGAGAGAGACAGAGAAGCAAAAGCCCCCCCCCCCCCGCCTTTTTCTCTATCCATACAAGCAGGGACAGGTGTTACATAGTACACATTACTGAACTGGGGATCAGGGAAAATGGAGGGAGAATTAGCAAAGCGATGGAGGAGACATGGAAGGGAAAACTCACTGAAGCTTTAGATAACTGGGCAGAGATACATGTCTCAGCCATCTCCCCTCTCTGTTTTATTTTTCTCCATAGCACATAGCATCTATTAAATATATTTGCTAATTCGTTTAATGTCTGGCTCTCCCTACATGAGGACATAATCTTTGACATAAAGTCAGAGATTGTTGTATATTATACTCACTGTGTCTCCAATGCTGAGAGCAGTACCTGGAACATAATAGGTACTCAGTAAATAGTTACTCAATACATGAGTGAAATAAAGGCAGGTAAGATTTGGGATTAATGGTAAGCTTGAAATTTTATTGGGACCCCAAATTAATACCCTGATTAAAGTGTGATACATAAGACAGGTGTCTTTTTGAGAACCATTTATTATCAGTCTATGGTGAAATAAGTACAGTAGTACAGAAGCCTCTAGAAGAACTTCTTAGTGCTTTTTAAAAAATATCACTGATGAAGAAAATAACATAGTTGATAAAAAGCTACTGTAAATTTGATGTTTTTCAATGAATTTGTATTTTTATTAATTACAACATATTTACCACCTTTCATTTTTTTAAGTATAGTTGATTTACATTATTGTGTTAGTTTCAGAATATATATATTCTTTTTTTATTCTTTTCCACTATAGTTTTTTTTTAACATCTTTATTGGAGTATAATTGCTTCACAATGTTGTGCTAGTTTCCACTGCACAACAAAGTGAATCAGCCATATGCATACGTATATCCCCATATCCCCTACCTCTTGTGTCTCCCTGCCACCCTCCCTATCCCACCCCTCTAGGTGGTCACAAAGCACCGAGCTGATCTCCCTGTGCTATGCAGCTGCTTCCCACTAGCTATCTATTTTACATTTGGTAGTGTGTATATGTCAGTGCTACTCTCTTACTTCGTCCCAGCTTACCCTGAGTGGGCAACCTTGTCTTGTTCCTGATCTTAGAGGAGAAGGTTTCAGTTTTTCACCATTGAGAACGATATTTACTGTGGGTTTGTCATTTATGGCATTTATTATGTTGAGGTAGGTTCCCTCTATGCCTACTTTCTGGAGAGTTTTTTATCATAAATGGATGTTGAATTTGGTCGAAAGCTTTTTCTGCATCTATTGAGATTATTGTATAGTTTTTATCCTTCAGTTTGTTAATATGGTATATCACATTGATTGGTTTGCCTATACTGAAGAATCCTTGCATTCCTGGAATAAACCCCACTTGATCATGGTGTATGATCCTTTTAATGTGCTGTTGGATTCTGTTTGCTAGTATTTTGTTGAGGATTTTTGCATCTATGTTCATCAGTGATATTGACCTTTAGTTTTCTTTTTTTGTGACATCATTGCCTGGTTTTGATATCAGGATGATGGTGGCCTCGTAGAATGAGTTTGGGAGTGTTCCTCACTCTGCTATATTTTGGAAGAGTTTGAGAAAGATAGGTGTTAGCTCTTCTCTAAATGTTTGATAGAATTTGCCTGTGAAGACATCTGGTCCTGGGCTTTTGTTTATTGGAAGATTTTTAATCACTGTTTAAATAACAGTGCTTGTGATTGGTCTGTTTATATTTCCTATTTCTTCCTGGTTCAGTCTCAGAAGGTTGTACTTTTCTAAGAATTGTCCATTTCTTCCAGGTTGTCCCTTTTATCATGTAGTTGCATGTCGTAATCTCTCATGATCCTTTGTATTTCTGCAGTGTCAGTTGTTACTTCTCCTTTTTCATTTCTAATTCTGTTGATTTGAGTCTTCTCCCATTTTTTCCTGATGAGTCTGGCTAATGGTTTATCAATTTTGTTTATCTTCTCAAAGAAGCAGCTTTTAGTTTTATTGATCTTTGCTATTATTTCCTTCATTTCTTTTTCATTTATTTTTGATCTGATATTTATGATTTCTTTCCTTCTGCTAACTTTGGGGGTTTTTTGTTCTATTTTCTCTGATTGTTTTAGTTGTAAAGTTAGGTTGTTTATTTGAGATGTTTCTTGTTTGTTGAGGTAGGTTTGTATTGCTATAAACTTCCCTCTTAGAACTACTTTTGGTGCAACCCATAGGATTTGGGTTGTCGTGTTTTCATTGTCATTTGTTTCTAGGTATTTTTTGATTTTCTCTTTGATTTCTTCAGTGATCTCTTGGTTATTTAGTAGTGTATTGTTTAGCCTCCATTTGTTTGTATTTTGTACAGTTTTTTTCCTGTAATTGATATCTAGTCTCATAGCATTGTGGTCAAAAAAGATACTTGATATGATTTCAATTTTCTTAAATTTACCAAGGCTTGAATTGTGACCCAAGATATAGTCTATCCTGGAGGATGTTCCATGAGCACTTGAAAAGAAAGTATGTTCTGTTGTTTTTGGATGGAATGTCCTATAAATATCAATTAAGTCCATCTTGTTTAATGTGTCATTTAAAGCTTGAGTTTCCTTTTTTATTTTCATTTTGGATGACCTGTCCATTGATGAAAGTGGGGTGTTAAAGTCCCCTACTATGATTGTGTTACTGTCGATTTCCCCTCTTATGGCTGATAGCATTTGCCTTATGTATTGAGGTGCTCCTGTGTTCGGGGCATAAATATTTACTATTGTTATATCTTCTTCTTGAATTGATCCCCTGATCATTATGTAGTGTCCTTCTTTTGTCTCTTGTAATAGTCTTTATTTTAAAGTCTATTTTGTCTGATATGAGAATTGCTACTCCAGCTTTCTTTTGATTTCCATTTGCATGGAATATCTTTTTCCATCCCCTCACTTGTAGTCTGTATGTGTCCCTAGGTCTGAAGTGGGTCTCTTGTAGACAGCATATATATGGGTCTTGTTTTTGTGTCCATTCAGCTAGTCTGTGTCTTTTGGTTGGAGCATTTAATCCATTTATATTTAAGGTAGTTATCGAAATGTATGTTCCTATTACTGTTTTCTTAATTGTTTTGGGTTTGTTATTGTAGGTCTTTTCCTTCTCTTGTGTTTCCTGCCTAGAGAAGTTCCTTTTGCATTTGTTGTAAAGCTGGTTTGGTGATGCTGAATTCTCTTAGCTTTTGCTTGTCTATAAAGGTTTTAATTTCTCTGTTGAATCTGAATGAGATCCTTGCTGGGTAGAGTAATCTTGGTTGTAGGTATTTACCTTTCATCACTTTAAATATGTCCTGCCAGTCCCTTCTGGCTTGCAGAGTTTCTGCTGAAAGATCAGCATTTAACCTTATGGAGATCCCCTTGTGTGTTATTTGTTGCTTTTCCCTTGCTGCTTTTAGTATTTTTTCTTTGTATTTAGTTTTTGATAGTTTGATTAATATGTGTCTCAGTGTGTTTCTCTTTGGATTCATCCTTTATGGGACTTTCTGGACTTGATTGACTCTTTCATTTCCCATGTTAGGGGAGTTTTCAACTATAATCTCTTCAAATATTTTCTCAGACCCTTTCTTTTTCTCTTCTTCTTCTGGAACC